>NC_050483.2:10153831-10455081 GCF_012460135.2 Molothrus ater
TCCCATTTGTTGCATTCAGGGGCAGAGACTGGTTCCTGTAAGATGGGAGATTTCCTGCCAGAGAATTCAATTAGGTCCAGTCAAGTCTGCTTCAATTGTGAGAGAAGGCAATATCCTTCATCTTATTAAAGCATAAGAGCTTGAAATGGGCCCCACGTGGTGTCTAGGAAGGTGGGACAAGGCACTGATGTGCAGTAGATGTCAGGAGGAAGGAGGGCCACGGTTGAAGCAGGATCTGTGCTTCTGCTTGGTGTGGTGGCACAACCTCGGGCTGCCGGGAGCAGCAGCCAGGGCAGGTTTTGGAGCTTTTAGCCTTTGGGGCTGTGTCCAGGTGCCAAGGACTGTGCCAGAATGAAGCCTGTCAAGGCCAGGGACTGGCCTTGTGCATCCACCCCTGAGGCTGTCACACCCCAAAGGAGCAGTGAGGCATTAATCTCCTTAAGATGCTTCCAATCCTGCCTGGGAGATCTGGCAGGAGGTTAAACCATCCTGCTCAGGCATTCTGAAATGAAACTCAGAGCAAAAGCAAACTAAAACCGCCTGGTTCATAGTCCCAAAAGTGATTATGTCGTACTGTCAGAGGGTACAAAGGAATCATTGGCAGTCCTGCTAAGGAAGGCTTTGTGCCACGGCCTCCCTGCCACTCCCTGCCCTGCTTTTGTCAAATATTTCATATTTTATTGGGTTTTTACCATGTTTGTATCAGAGAAAAAGCATCCAAAACACAATTTTCAGTGCCTTTGAATGGGAAGAAAAAGCAGACCTCCAGGTAGGCAGGTGGAAAGGTGATTTTCCTGAAGATTGTGGTTTTGTGTGCAGAATGGAAGGAGTGAGCGTGTTTTCATTTGAAATCAGAGTATTAATTTCAGCAATTAGGGCTTTTGTGAGATGTGCTGTCCCCCTGGTGAGCTGCCTCTCACTGCCAGCACTATGGAAGAGAAGCATGAAGTCACTCTTTGCCTGTTGACTGGGTTGTTTTGGTTCCTGTGTGTGCAGAACGAGCCGGAGCCAGCCGTGCGCAAGAGCTACCAGGCTGTGGAGAGGGACGGGGAGATCATCCGGGTGCGGGACACCGTGCTCCTCAAATCCGGGCCCCGCAAGAAATCCATGCCCTACGTCGCCAAGATCTCTGCACTCTGGGAGGACCCCAAGACAGGTACTGTGCCAGGACAGTGTGTGTGTGTGTGCTTGACAGAGAGCTGGAAGCAGGGAAGGAATGGATCTAGGGAGAGCTGCAGGCTGGTTCGGGTACCAGGGTGATGGAGAGGAGATGAGCACCATGGCTTCCATTTGGATTGTTCCAGGAACTGAAATGCTCCTTAATCACTCGTCTGGGGCTGATAAATGGAAATCTTCCTGGATATGGAAGCACGGAATATTTGCCAAGTGCCCATCTTAGCAGCCTTTTCCCATATTATTTCATTGCTCAAACATCGGGGGAGCTGCTGTTTGCTCCAATCCAACATCTGGTCTGGGAGCTGTTGGGAACAGGGCTCTTCTGCAGCAGCTCTGATGGACCCCAGTAGAGCTGGGGATGGGATTTGTGGGGTCTTATGGTGAGATCTGGTGTCTGACTGGCAATCCCTGAGCCAAGGATGCTGAGCCAAATGCTTTAAAGTAGAGGTTGTGCTTTAAAGGGGAGAAAAGAAACCCCAAAAATTCTGTGTAAAAGACATAAATTGAGGCGTGGTGAGGCTCAGTGTGGTTGTGTCAGTGCAGCAGCAATTTGCTCTGAACCTGGGAATCAATGCTGCAAGTTTGGACGAGTATCTTTTCCAGCTTGTGTGCTGAATCGATTTTTTTTTGCAGGTGAAAACATTTGATTCTTGAATCTTTGGGGAGTTTTTTGTGCCTGACTTCCTTGGGATGTTGTAACCTGAGTAGAAGGAGGCGAAGGTGTAGTGGAAAAGCAACATGACCGACTCCATGCAGCTTCTTGCTGTAACAAAGGGACACCTAGTTCAGCATGAAATATTTATCAGCCACAGCTGCCTCTCCATGAGCACTGTGGGAATGAAGGGGATGGAGCAGCAGGAGGAAGCTGGGAATGAGTAGGAAAACACTCGGAGAAGCTGAGGCTTGACTTGTTTTGATCTGTGCTGTTGCAGGGGAGCTGATGATGAGCCTCCTGTGGTATTACAGACCAGAGCACACTCAGGGAGGCCGCAACCCCAGCATGCACCAGGTGAGTCCCCATGGGGCAGGGCATCCCGGGAGGGGAGCACTGCCCCAACATCTCCCTGCATTCCTGGGTGGCCTCCAGCTGAGTACAGCAGAGAGCTCTTGGCTGTGATGCTACTGTTGCCAGATGTGTTGAGTGGTGGTGTCCTGTAGTTGGGCTTTTCCCCCAGATTTATTGTCCTGTGGAGAAAATTGGGCTCTCAAAAAAGCTGCTGAGTTCCTTACATGGAGGCTCTGCCAGAAACTGCTGATGTTGATGTTTCTCCCTTTAATCTGAGAAAATTCCATATATTAGGTAAAAAGTAATTTTGACTGTTGCCTTAAGAATAAGGAAGAAAAAGTTTCTACTGAATCAAGATCAGACACCTTCCAAAAGCACATTCTAATTCCTACAGGACTGCAGAGCCTGATGCAAAAGCTCCTGCTGCCATTTTGCAGGAAACTGAAGTGCCTGTGTCATGTGCTGCCTTTTAATAAATCCCTTAATCTGCTTCTTAAACTCCAAAAACGTGTTAGTTTTGTACAGAAACATGGATGCATCATCCTTGCCCTGCATAGATTTATGCTGAGAACTAAAGTCTGGCTTGAGGATGCTGTACCAGGATAATGGAGTTGCTTTTTAAAGAAAAAAACGTGTGAATCACTGTGACTTCATGCCTTGCTCTGCTTTGCATGGGCTTGTGTTGGGTGACAGAACAAGCTGGTTTTAACTGGGAATGAAGAATTCACTGCTGTGTTCAACCCAATTTTAAAAACTTTCTTAATTTCCATTACTTTTTTTAAATAAAAAGGGATGGAGGGTTTGAGAGCAGCCAGGGAATTGTAGCTGCCTTGTTTGCAGGGCACAGGTGAGTTTCTAAACCACAATGTGGCACTTTATAAATGAAAGGTGAGTGTATCCAGTTGCATTTCAGTCCAGGTAGAATGCCAGGAGGAATTAAGCCAGGTTTTTGCAAACCCATTTAAATTACACAATTCTTCAAACAAGAGAGAGCTTGGGCTGAGGGCTGGGCCAGGCTTGCCAGGGTGACTCAGGTAGTTTTGACTCGAGGAGTAAACCAGAACCCCAAGGTGCAGAAGGCAGGTGTGGCATTCCCAGTGTCCCTGATCAACCCTGTCCCCAGATGTTCACCCTTTTGTGAGTTTTCCCTTCCAGCAAAGCAGAAATGGAGCCTGCAGGGAATATTTCCAGACTTGTGCAGGGCATCCATGTTCCCAGAGATCACCTCTGCTGATCTAACCATACCTGAAATTCTTCTCAGTGGCTCTGTCCGGGTTACCCTGTGTATAACCAATCCTGCCTGCTGCAGAGCCAAATTCCCTAAATTACTCTGGGAAAATTTGAAGAGGAGCTTGCCAGTAGAGGTTGTGGCTGATCCTTCCTGGATGTGTTCCAGGCCAAGTTGGATGGGGCTTGAAGCAACCTGGTCTAGTGGAAGGTGTCCCTGCCCATGGCAGGCGGTGGAATGAGATAATCCTTAAGGTCCCTACCAACCCAAACCATAGCAGGATTCTATTCCATGATTCTGAAAAAGGCTGTTGCTACTTCTCTCACTGAACCAGCCTTTTTAATTGAATTGGGAGGAGGAAGTGGTTGGATAAGAAGGGTTTCTTTAAGTTTTTAAGATATAAAGATGGATTAGAGAATCCAGAAGGAAAGGGGAGACCGAGGGGTGCAGCCAGCCATGGCCTTGCTGCTGAAGAGCTTTGTGACATTGGAAATTCATGGAGTATTGGAGCACTTAGTCTCATAAAATGTGCTGGACAGGGTGAGATGGTGGGAGAATCCTTTGCTCACTGTTGCTGGATAAAATGTGGTGCACAGAGCACATGGCAGGTACCTGGGTTACGTGGGACACTGGCTCTGAAGAGTATTCACCATGGGCGTGCTTTGGTGACTCCACGTTAAGGTGATGGGTGAAGGTGCAGAGCTCCCCGTTCCCTCTCTGAGTGGGTGAGGGTGTGGAGCTGGCCGTGCCTCCGGGGCTCCGGGCCAGCTGGGTGACCTGTCTGTCCCCTCCCCTCCTCGCACAGAATGAGATCTTTGCGTCGCGGCACCAGGACGAGAACAGCGTCGCCTGCATCGAGGAGAAGTGCTACGTGCTGACCTTCGCAGAGTACTGCAGGTAGGTGGAGCTCTGAACCTGCTGCACTTCCCAAACCTCCCCCTGCCTCCAGCCTCTCTCGTCCTGCCCATTCCAGCCAGCCCAGCTGTCCCAGCCTGCGGGCTGTGGTGTGGCTGGAGCTGGGGTAGTGACACTTGCTCTGCTGCAGGCAGGGGGCTTCTCCTGCTCCAGATCCATTTCATGTCTGGATTGCGTAGGATCATGGAATCTTTTGGGTTGGAAAAGACCCTCAAGATCATCAAGTCCAGCTGTTCCCCTGGAGCTGCCAAGGCCACCACTGACCTGTGCCCCCAAGTCCCACATCCACATAGCTTTTAAATACCTCCAGGGATGGGGACTCCACCACAGTCTGTTCCAAGGCCTGGCCAGCCTTTCCCTGAAGGAATTTTCCCAGTATCCAACCTAAATCTCCCCTGGTGCAACTTGAGGCTGCTTCCTCTCAACCTGTCCCTTGTTCCCTGGGAGCAGAGCCTGACAGGCTCTGGCTGCACCTTCCTGTCAGGGGCTTGTGGAGAGCCAGAGGTCCCCCCTGAGCCTCCTTTTCTCCAGGCTGAGGCCCCCCAGCTTCCTCAGCTACTCCTGGTGCTCCAGACCCTTCCCCAGCCTCTTTGTGCTCCTTTCAAGGGACTCCCAAATATCGATGCTTGTATGACCACTGCATGTGGTTTCAAGGAAGACAGGAACAGGTATACAGGAAAACATGGAACTTGGAGCTAAAAACTGAGTTAGGAAGCGATCCTATATGTCCATCCCTTGTTGGACACAGGTGCCAGACCAAAAACCTGCTGATACAAGTGCCAGTGTTTGTGCTGGACACCAGATCCTGGGATTTCGGCAGCAGCAGCCCTTGGAGCAGTGACTTGGGCTGTTATAGTTGAGCTCTTGCTGATTGAAATGCAGCTTTGTCAGTAAGAATTTCCCAGCATCCATATTCCAGCCTGCCATCCTGTGATGGGTACACAGGGCTGAAGGAAAATAGGGATTGAATTGGCACAAACCCATAATGCAAACCAGTGCTTTAAATCTCAGTTCTGCTGGGTACATCTTGTGGTCTGTGCAGCCCTGCCATGGAGGAGATGCCTGAGGCCTCCTCCTCAGCCTGCTCCTTGCCCAGGGCTCTGCTCTTGGAATTTCTCAAAACAAACTGGTGTACAAACTCTTTACAAGTTGAATTTTGATCTTTCTTTTGAGAACACTTAAAAACCCCAAACAAACAAAAAACCCCAACCTAACCCCAAGAATAACAAACCAAACAAGGCCAACCAAACAAAATCCCCCATCCCCAAGCTTTGGATCAAAGCAGTTCCTTTCCATTCTAACACCCCAGTCTTCTGGAACAGCTACTGGCAGGAGTTCTTTCATGCTCTTGTGGGTCAGATCATCTTTGAGAGATGTTCCCTGGAGGCATCCTGAATTCTTTGTTTTCCTAAACATTGGTTCATAAGCATCTATTAGGGGCTAATTAGCAAAAATGAGGCCAAAGTAGTAAAAACAAGGTTTTAAAACTTTTTTTTCAATTGCTATCATCTTTGGTGCTGTACGATATCCACCAGTATGGAAATACAAACTTGTGTTGCTTCCTGCAGGAGTTCTCTTTGAACAAAGCTTTGTCCACATTCCTTCCCTTCCCCTTATCCCCCAGCAGCTGCAGTTGTGGCTCCCAGCAGGACACAGGCAGCAGGAGAGGGAATGAGTTCATGGTCCCCAGCACAGAAAGGACATGGACCTGTTGGAGCGAGTCCAGAGGAGGCCATCAGGTTGATCAGAGGGATGGAGCACCTCTCCTATGAGGAAAGGCTGAGAGAATAGGGATTGTTCATCCTGAAAAAGTGAAGGCTTTGGAGTGACCTAATTTCCCCTTCAAGTACCTCAAGGGAGCCTACAGGAAAAATTGAGAAAGACTGTTTACAAGGGCCTGAAGTGCCAGGACAAGGGAGAATGGCTTCACACTGCCAAAGGGCAGGGATAGATGGGATATTAGGAATAAATTCTTGCCTATGAGGGTGGTGAGGCCCTGGCTCAGAGAAGCTCTGGCTGCTCCATCACTGGCAGGGTCCAAAACCAGGTTGGATGGGGTTTGGAGCAACCTGGACTAGTGGAAGGTGGAACCTAGTGAAAGGTTCCTGCCCTTGGCAGGGGTGGGACTGGATGAGCCTTTATTTCCCTTCCAACCCAAAGCATTCCAGGATCCTCTGATAACTCTTCTGATGTGATTGCCCTGCAGATTTTGTGCCTTGGCAAAGCGTCGAGTCGAAGGGATCCCGGGCAGGAAAACCATCATGGTTCCTCCCTCGGAGGAGTATTCCACCCCTCTGCACCGCAAGGTGCCCGAGGACACGGACCCCGAGCTGGTTTTCCTCTGTCGTCACGTCTACGACTTCAGGCACGGGCGCATCCTGAAGAACCCGCAGTAGCGCAGCCTTGGCTCGGAGCGGGCGGCACCGGAGCGCCCACCATGGCCTGGGACACCTGTGCACTGTCACCCACCTCATGCTGCTGCAGGTGGGAGCGCCCAGCGCTCCGCCCTGGGACTGGGAGCGTGCGAGGAGCGGAGCCCCTGGAGGGGGAGGCAGCAGCTGAAAGCACAGCACTTCATTAAAAGCATAAATGAAAATATATACGTAAAAAAAATAAATATATGTATATAGATATAGGGATTTGCATAAGTAAATCTATATCTATATATGTATGTAGAGCTGCATCTATTGGGAGGGTTTGCAGGGGATAAAAGCCAGGAAGCAGTGCAGAGCCATGGCTGGGGGAATGGCGCCAACGTGCAGGAGGGATGTGTCAGTGCAGTGTTTGTGGAATCTGGCTGGGACAGTCGGGGGTTTTCAGGCCCTGAACCGAGCCGAGCTCTTGGCAGAGCACAGGAGAGTCTCCTTGGTACCACAGAACAGACTCTGAGGATTCCCATGGTGAGAGCTTCAAAATGCAGCTTGGGGAGCTGCCTGGGTGCAGAGTGGCCTTGTGTCATGCTTGGATAGGTGTTGCTCCACCAGGGGAAGAGGTGTCCCCTGTTCTCCCCTGTCTTTTACCTCCCCTCACCTCACCACCTAGACTGGGGCTTGGAGCCTGCTCCATGGTGGAGCAGAGGGAGCTGGCAAGGTAGCAGGTGTCACACCGCAGTGTAGGGTTAGAGCTGGTCCTGTCCCAGGTGTCCTGAATGAGCCCACAGGATTTTATGTCCCATTCCCAAGGCCCAGCACTCATCGCTTGGAAGCTTGGAGCTCACAAAGTGGGCTCTGATGGGGAGAACCACGTTTCCTCTTCTCTTCTGAGTGTTGATCTTCCTCTGATGGCTCAGGGGGCCCTGGATTTTCTCTTTCTTCCCAGTTTGTTTCCTGTAATGTTGTTTACAGACCCTGCTTGTCCCCATGTGTCTGCAGTGGGAAGAAGCCAGAGGGGGAAGTGGCAAACCCTTTTCTTGCCTGTTTTTGGCTTTTTAAAATTCCTTTCCCATGTGACTCTCCTGATCCTGGGAGTGCTGTTGAAGCCGTCAGCAACCTCTCCCCCTCCAAACTCATCCCGGTGTCCAAGCAAGCTCACCAAAGTGGCTTTGTGGCTCCTGAAAGGACCTGAGCATCGGGAAAGGTTTGCATGGATGGACCATGTGAGCCCGCAGGTCCTGCCTCTTGCCTTACCTGTACAGATCCCAGACAGACCTTAGATCCCAGACAGACCTTAGCTTATCTCAACGCTAACTTGGAGTTAATCCCAAAGCAAACCAAAGGACAGTGTCACATCCTGGGGAGTCACTGCACCAGGCTGGGAGCCCAGCCCGAGATTGCACTAACTTACAACAGAACTGACCCCGTGCCACCCACATGGCTGCTGGCTGGAGCTGCTCACTGAAACGAGGGATCTGCGTTTTCCCAGTCTTTTGGGGCTTCTGAACTTGTGTTCCATGGTGGAAGTGTCCATTCTGCTTTAATGTCCTGTCAGTGGAAGCAGCATTCCCTGTACTCCCTGGGGACACAGGGCTTGTCACCTTGCTCCAGTGGCCACACACCTGCCTGGCCTGGAGAGAAAGCCCATGGCACCCAGTTCCTTACATGGAATAGTTCAGGCATGCAGGAGTTCTCCAGAGATTTGCTCTACATACCAAAGAGGGGAACGTGTCTGGAGGCGATGGCTGGAGGGGATGACAAGGTCTGGCACCTGCCACAGCAGGCAGGCATCTCCCTGCAGCTGGTGGATGATTCCTGCTGGAAAATTCCTGTTTATTCCTACCTGCATAGCCCAGGGAGAACACCCAGCTCCAAGAAGGGGGATCCCAGGTGTGCAAGCAAGAATTGTCAGGTGAAGCATCTCCTCTCACTTATACCTCAAGATACTGTTGGTGTCAAAGGGATTGCCCAGATCTCTCCTGAACAATTCGCTTTGCACTGGGGGTCTCTTGGAATGACGTGGTGGGGCTGCGTTGGGTTGAGAAGTGGTGGCACTGTGGGGACACTCGGATGAAGGGGTGCAAGGAGGCGTTGGAGATGGTGGTCTCTCATGCTTCTGGGGGAGGATATGAAGTGGTTTTCCCCTGAGCAGGGAGGGAGGATGCTGGAGAAGTGGAGCTGCTCCTGCCCGTGACACGGAGGGAATGGCAGCTGCCTGGCCGTGGTGGGAGTGCAGCAGCTGCACCCCACAGTGAGTGGGAGGTGATGGGAAGCTCTAAATCCACGTGTTTGGTTTCATGGGGACTCCTTTGTCCCTGAACCTTGAAGCAGGAGAGCTGCTGTGGCCATTTCTCCCTGGCAGTGCTTTGGACACGGAATGCTGCAAGACCCACCAGCCAGGTGAGCCTGAGCACTGCTGCAGCTGGGCCCAGGTGTGAGACCCAGCCTTGGAAACACAGTAACTCACTGAAATTCCTCCTTCTGCCCCATCTCCCCCTGCTCCCACCTCGTCCTGGCTCCTCTCCAGGTAGCAGGGAAGTTATCCTTGCCCTGGGTCCATAACGGGCTCCGGTCCAGCTCTGGAGAGGACAAACCTGAACTCTTCTCATGTTGAATCTGCTTCAGGCCATGAACATTGAGGTTCACGTGGTTGCTGATGCTGTTGTGCAAACAGCATGTAAATGAACTGAAATGTCTTATCCCTAATGAAAAGATTTCCTGCTTTTTTAATCTATTAGATATGGAAATATTTTTTGAAACTGAAAAATGCAGTCGGTAGAATTTAAATTGAAGCGTAATACATGTAAAATATATTTTAGTTGATAATTTTGTAAAATGCACTTTTTGTGTCTCTTCCCTGGTTTCCCAGATCTGTATTTCATTGTTTACAGATGGAATGAGAACATTCCCTATTCCCTCCTTCTGTGAGAAAGATATATTAGAAATAATTCTTAAAAAATAAATTTGAAAAATCGTATTGATTTAGAAAACAAACCAGTGCTGGACTGTTCTTCCCATTCCTGCATGAACTTCCCGCCTGGACCTGGTGGTTGCAGGAGTTAGGAGTGCTTGGGATCAGATGTAGGTGCTCATGGTTGTGGGATGAGCGATTTGTTGGGTTTTCCATGGAAATAAAACAAGTGGGAACAGGATAGGCAGGGATTGACTGATTTTTCTCCAGTCTGCTCTTGACAGCCGCTGTCAGTGGAGTATTTGAGTCTCTGCTGTCCAAGCAGGGCAGGTAGTAGTGACAGATCTTGTTTTAGATAGGCTTTAGGAGCCCTGAGGGAAGCAATTGGGAATGTTCCTTTGGAAAAGTGTCTTGCTTGGAACACTCTCTCCACCAGCTTCTGCTATCTGAGTGTCACAGCCCCGTGGCACCAAGTGCCACGTGCACCCTGAGGAAGGGCCAATAGCCAAGCCATCTACACAGACATCCCAGGGGGCCAGAAGGATTCCAAGTGGGAGAAGAGCATACAGAAGTCAAATAACCTGCTTGAGGAGCAATGAGGAGCAGGGTAATGGGACTGGGAGTACCTGGTGGGAGTGTCTGCAGCCCCTTGCAGGCGAGAGCTGTTCAGGGGTGCTCCCAGCCAGCGACAGAGCTTGGGGGTGCAAGGCTGAAAGCACAGGCATGTGCAGGGGCATTGCAGGGGCTCCTGCACACTCATCCTCAGGGGGAGCAGCTCCCGTGGCCCTGGGTGGTGACACAGCCACTCCCATACAGTCCTGAGCCATGGCTCCTCTGGAGCTGTCCCACAGGCTCTTCCTTGACTTTCATGTTTTCCATGTTGGGATGTTCTGCTGCATCCTGGGGCTATGGCTCTTGCACACCTGGGGAGGGAGGGGATGAGTTCTGGGAACAAAATGGGCAGAAGGCAAGAGTAATGTCTGACATGGAATTAACTCCTAATTTCAGAGAAGGGAGCAGGGGGCGCATGTGGCTTGTGGCCTCAATGCACATTAGCTGGGCATGGCAGAACTGCATCCATAGCCCTTGGATAATCCATTGGACCCTGGCTGCATCTTTCTGAAAATTTGCAGCATCTTTCACTTCCAGGTCACCTTGAGCAGGAGATTCTGAGATGGTCCTGTTGGATGAGCTGGAGCTGCTCAGTCCCTGTTCCCTGCAGCCCTGCTGGCATCACACCTGTTCTTAAATTCCTGATTAAATTTATTCCTAGGATTAGGAATTTTGCTAGAGGATCCTTGCCTTTTGCTTCCTGCTCCCAGCCTTGTCAGCACAGCTTCTCTCAGAGAGCTGCCAGAAGCACAGATCTGGAGAAGCAGATCAAACCAAGAGAATTCCTGAAAAAGGAAACCACAGTGATGAAGTGAATTCATGTGGGAATTTTTCTCCCAAGGGGAGGAGGGAGCTCATCCAGGGACATGTACATTTGTGAGCTGCTGTGGGATTACTGAGCATGATATTCCCAACCCCATGGCCTAGGACTTCTGCTGAAGAACCAATTTGAGATTTCCCAGTTGGATTTAATGTGACCTGGTTCCTGGGAGCCATCAGTGATGTGGGTGCCAGAAATGGAACAGAAACCTGCCCCCTGTGCGTGACCCACGGCCCGCTCTCGTGCTTATCCAGGCGTCGATGCTCCCTCAGAGAGGTCCTTTCGAAAGACAACCAAGAAGAAACTTTTCCATCCCCTCTCCTCCTGCGTGGTGAGCTGTCACCAGAAGGATAATCTGTGGCAGGCTGAAAAGTTGGGATTAATGTCAAACAAAATTGGATTTACTGTTAAAATCTGCTACCCGAGGGAGGCGCACAGAGCCGTATCCAGCTCTCCTCGATCTGACATTCAGCAAACTGCTCTTGTGTCATGACTGACACTGCCAGGACTGTTCTGCTGCCACTGAGGCAGAGTCCTTTTGGCCACAGGTTGTCCTTGGAGTCCTCCATGCGTCAGGAAGGTGTGGGCTCACCGGCTGGAAAGCGTGAGGTGTGTGGCCATTGGAATCCCGCCCGGCTTTGGCCAGCTGGGCATCCCCTGGCAGGTTTTGATGACGAGCAGTGGTTCAGGTACCTGGCAGAGCCAACCTGCTGTGTCCCATTTCCCTCATTTCCACGTGTGGTGTCTGAAGGTGACATAGCCTTGTGGCAATTGCAGAGAGAAGGAGGCACTTGGGGTGCTGGGAAGGAGCTGTTTGGGCTATGGGCACTTCCAGAGGCTTTGGATAAGGTTTGGGCACGAGCATGAGCATGCTGAGAGGGTGAGAGTTGTTGAAAAGTGCATCCTGACCTTTGGGAATCAATTCTTTGAGAAGCACAGCAGTGTCCTGCAGATTCAGGGATGCTGGTGTGGCTCTTTGTTCTGCTTTGGAGCAGCTCTTTTTTCCAGGGAAAGTGCCAGCTGGTCTCCTGATGCTGCTGTGGGAGCCTTCTTGGGGTTTCCTCACCTCACTCCCCATATGTCCCAGCCAAGCAGATCCAGAGCAGCATCCAGGACTGGCTGAAGTGTCTTCCCACCTGGAGTGAAAGCCTGGAGCTCCTGCTTGTGTTTAACTGGGGCTTTAATGCTGCTAATTATAATTGGCTGTAATTGTGCTAAAATCCCTGCGAGCCAAGAGACAGGAGCAGTTGGGACTGTCACATGAACGTGACAGAGTGCTCCAGCACCCGCCCAGCTCTGTCCCTGCCCATGGATGAGCTGTGCAGGAGTGGGATTTGTCCCATCACTAGTGGCAGGAGCAGCCCTGGCAGGGTTGGTGCCACACAGGGAAAAGGGATGCACATCCCCTTAACCTGGTGGCTCCAGGGACCTGAGTGTGGGCAATTTTTTTGTTTTACTCTGCCATTCTCACCCCATCCACGTGGGATAAACACTTGGCTCAGCGAGCTGGGGGCTTGAGGGGAGATAATGGATAACTGCTCATTAATCCCTGCATGCCAGCGTTGGCTCTTGCTGCTCTGTGCTGCTCCAAATGCTGCAGTGGCAGCACAGGGAGCCCCCAGCTCCACTGGCACAGGCTCCATCCATGGGAAAGCAGCCGCAGCCTTGCAGAGCCACTCTTGGAATGGCTCCTGCACTGCCTGTGTCACTCAAAGCTGAATTAAAATGAGGTTGAGCTTTTTGTGTTCTTCTCCAGCTGCTGCTCCTGCCATGGCTGCATTCCTGTGCCCAAAACCTCAGGGTCCTGGAGCAGCAGAGTGGGGAACCATTTTTCTGGAAACATCAAGCTGGACATTCCTGGAGGCTCTTTCCTGTGCTAAAGCTCTTGGTAGAAAGGTAATTCCTATGTGGCCCTTGGGAAGGGAACTGTGCTGAGGGGTCACATGGGGACTGGCCAGGACTGTACTGCTTGAGCTTCCTGCAAAACCCCAAAATCCAGCTAAATCACCCCCTTATATGTAAATTTTCCTTAAATTCCAAATGTCAGTGTGGAAAACATGTTGAGAGCTCTGCAGGGCCCCTGGGAGTGGCACTGGGCAATGTGAGAGACTGGGGCCAAAAGCAGGAAGAAAAGGAAAACAACAAGCCCAAGAATCAGGGGAACAGAGGAGGAACCAGGTGAGCACTGCCAGGTGTGCTGGGAAAGGCATCCAACCTCCATCCATGTGTTCCATATGGGATGGGACTCACCGAGGCAGTGGGAAGTTGCAGCACAGCACTCAGTGCTGGCCTCAGGGTTGCAATTAATAGTGGGAGATGCTGATTAATAATTGGAGGTGGTAAAAGGGGATACCTGGACTGGGATGAAGCCGAGGGGCTGTCACGGAGCGAGGGGTCTCTGGGAGCGCGGCGTTGCCATAGGGATCCAACAGCTTCCCCGTCAGAGCCTCCGGCGAGAGCAGTTAATCCATTTTTAAGAGGAAAGGATATTTAATAAAGGGAACCATTTAAACTGGATTTACAAGGCACACTGAATGGAGGCCCCATTTATTCCGTGACTTCATATTTAATTTTAATATCTCTATAAACCTCTCCAGAGTGTTCTGCACAAACAAGCCGGAGCCAGAGCGGTTCGACCGCCCAGTGATTCTTAAAAGCAAATCAATTTAACAGGGCTGGAAAAAACCTGCCTCTCCAGGAATATTCTTCCTCTCTCAGAAGGAGCACTGGAATAGCTGTATTAGAAAACAACAAACAAGCTCTTCTGATGGAGAGGGATTTTTGAAAGGATATGGTGCAAAGCAGGGTTGGGAGCCCCCACAGCAAGCCAGGTTGTTGGGAATTTGCTTTGTTGCTCTGTTTTCTCTGCACTCATAAATAATGTAATTAATAATCATATAACTTCATCAATAATCCAGCTTTTTCTGTAGCCGTGCTCACTGCTATTCCTGTGCTGCTGCCTGAGCAGGGATGCAGTGACTGTAAAAGTCCATACAAGAGCTGGGTTAGGGACGATGGCACCTGGCAGCATTTAGCACTCCATAAGTGAGAAAAGCACAGGAAGGCAGCCAGATTTCCCACGAGGAAGCAGTTTGTGGCTGTTCCCAGAGCGTTTCTGCTTCTCACACTGGGAATGTCGTGGTTTTGGAAGAATCAAGTTCTCTGGGAAGAGCTGGTGAGAAAACTGCCTTCTCCCTCTGCAACAGATAAACTCTCCTGCTCCTCCTGCACCAGGCTCAGGGCACAGAGCAAATTCCCTGGCTTTCCTTAGTACCTGGAACATCTCTTTTTTATTTATTTTTACTATGTAGAGATTGTGCTGCACAAAGCTGTCTCTGACTTCTCCATCTTTTGGATGGTCCCTGAACCCAAATTTAAGGAGCAGAGCAGGTGGCCCTGGCCACCACATCCCAGGCAGCCTGTGCAGTGTTTTGTGCTCTCAGATCACAGAATGTTCCCTCACCTCCACTTAATCCCTTTTTCCCCCTCTTGTTCCTTCCACACAAATGACCTCCCTAGCAGGAAACAGCATCCTCTGCTGCCCTGGGTCACGGAGATGGATTTCTCAAGGAGCAGACTCTGGACTGCTCAGAGTGAGGGTAATGTAGCTATTAGATGTTTCTCCCTGTCCCAGGCTGGGGGATGTTTCTCCCTACCACAGCCAAAGATCCACGGATGGGATTGGATTCGTAGCACATCAGATAATTAGTTTATAAAAAAGGAATTACATGGCGTGTTAACGAGCACAGTTGAATTTTGTTCTCGCCTCCCTGTGAGATGAAGGCTGAGACTCCCCTTGGGAATTGCTTTCCTCAGGGGACCTCCCTGTCTCTGTGATGTCCCAAAAGCAGCCCCACAGGTTCATGGGGGTCTGGAAACCAGGATCCAGGCAGGCAGCAGTCTCCCATTTCTAGGGGCAGACCGCTTGCTCCCAACCCATTTTCTTCCTAATATTTGAGCAAATTGTCTTGCAATTTAACTTTCCCAATTAGTTTTCTTCTAAAATCTGGAAATAATGCAACTTTTTTTTTTTTTAATTGGTAGAGAGAGGGAAAAAAACCATTTTCATCACTCTTTAACAGAAAGCCTCAGTATTCTATGGTCCAGAGCAAGAGGAGGCACAAATGGACTGATTTATTTCATTCTTCCTGATGTTTATTTTAAATTAATCCTGTTGGGACAGATGTCAGGCCAGAATTCTTGCTGGAGTCACTTATCTTCTTTGATCTAATTAACAATGGTTCATGTTTTATAATAACTCATTTTTCTAATAATTAATTTTTCATGAGTGATGGGATTCACTTGCTCTTTGCCTTCCCCTAGATCCTGCATTTCCTCCCTCATTTTTCTTCCTTTCATTTTCCAAACCACCTTGATGCTGATACATTTCAGGCTTGAAAACACTGGAAATAACTTTCCAAATATGCTGCATTTAGAGAAAATTTCAGATTAATTCTACATGTTTATTCATTAAAAGCACCAGTAAGAACCTGCTGTGCACACACAGGGAGTTTAACATGGAAAAACAAATTGAGTGTGTACATAAGTGTGTGTCAGTAATAATAAAATAGGAATGATGCTGCTGTGATTCATTGGCCCAGGATTTCCGACTGGAATTTACAGTGGGCTTGATGATAAACCCTCAGACTTTCCTTGGGAAGTGCCCCTGGAATACTCAGGAAAATGCTTTTAGGGATTACACAGCAATTTAAATAACATGCTGCCTAGGATGGCCTGAAGGCACAAACCTCCCGTTCCTATAAAACTCAGGTTACAAATGGAAAACCTTATCAAGAAGAATAAGAAACAGACCAGAATGTTGAGAAGTTTTCTGCAGTACCACAGCTGAAGATTGCACCTGATGATCTTGGAGGTCTTTTCCAAATTCTGGGATTCTGCGAGTCAGCCAGCCTGGACTCCACACAGATGGCACCATTCCTCCGATGTCTGACTGTCCCCTCCAGGATAAATTTGTCCATGTTTCCGTTCAGCTTATCCCCAAAACTTCCCAGCAGCCATCCACCGTCAGTCTCCAATATCCCAGTCCAATACTTTCCCTGCGGCAAAGCACGTCCTTCACAGGCCATTATCACTCCTAGCACATGGAAGGATGTTACAAACCTAAACAGGGTTCAGTAAAATGGGTCCTTATCGGTCCCATTGCCTTGGGGACAATGATTGCTGGTGTCAGGGGTGCGATGCTGCAGGTTTTGGAGGTGTTGGAGCAGATTCAGTCCTCGTCCTGCTGCCTGTGAAACCACAGAAGCATTAATTGCCTACAAATTCCAGCAGGAACTTCACACACACAGAGTCACGACTTCATTACAGCCCCGCAGGAGCCGCCTGGGAGCCTCGGGAAACTCCGTGTAAAGAGCAGCAGATAGACCTGGAATGAGTTAAGAGACTCGGAGACTCTCCTGCGACACGGGTTTGGGAGCTGTGTTGGATTTAATGTGTGTTTGTACTGAGCGCTGGTGGTAAAACCCCGGCTGGCTGCGACTCCGAGGATGTGTGTGTGTGCATCCAGCAGCCCTGGGCTCAGAGGGATCAGAGGGATCACAGATGGGTCAGCGGGAGGATAAAGGGTGCAACAAGGGAGCTGTGGTTGTTACTGGCTTGAAATTGGATACACTCAGCCTGGCAATGGGCTTTGCATGTCAACCTGATTTTTGGGGGGGAAGATCTGGGAGCGGGAGAATAACTGGGCGAGCTCTGCCCGAGCTGCTGTCCCCGAGGCGCTGGCGCCTGCGGCATTCCTGCCTTCGCTCCGACCTCCGGAGTGTGTGACAGCCCGGGGGGATGCGGGTCCGTGCAGTGTCTGCCAGCCCTGCTGGCCGCCTGCCCCGCAGCCTCCGCTCTCTGTGCCATCCCCGGCGAGCGGGATGCGCTCCGGCTCGCTCCCTGCCTCCTCACACCCCAAATCCAGAGGGGAAGAGCGAGCGGTGCCTGCTGCTTCTCCTGGCCCTAAGGAGCTGGACCTCCCGGGATGGCTCCGTTGGGAAGCGATTCCACAGTGCCCAGCGGAGCAAGGAAAGTAGAATAGAGCTCAGCGTGAGGAACTGAGTGAGGATCTGAGCTCAGAGCAAGGTCTTTGCAAGCCCAGCCAACTGCATATCAATGAATTTAGAACCAGATCTGTCAGCAGAAAGTTTTCCTTGAAAACAGTGATTCTTGTGTTTGACCATCTCCTTGGAATTACTCAGTGTATTCATCCAGAGTGTTTGACTTTGTTTAAAAAGGCTTTTTCCCCAGAGATAAGAAACTCTGCCTCGGTAGTGAGCTGATTGTGGAGCGGCTTCTGTGCTTATCCCCTTGGATAAGAGGCTTTATTATACCAAATTACGGGATAATCTCTGGACACGCAGACACAGCATCGGATCTCTTCTCCTTTGCTTGTTTTACTTTTTGATCCAGAGCTGTTCAAACCAATCCAGGGGGTCTCCTCGGATAGGAATCACCGTCCTGTTTCTTTTCTGGGAAGCTGGCATCGGCCCAAACTGATGTTTTTTCAATAAACCTTCTTTCTCTTGCTCAGCTTTTCCAGAGGCCTCACCCGTTTGTCCTTTTTGCGGTTCTTCCAACCAAAATAAATATCTGATCTCACCCCAAAGCAGAGCCTTGGCAGGGCATTTGTGATGACATCAGTGTCCAACCTTACTCCAAGCTGGAAGGACAGGGGTGTCCCTCAGTCTTTCTCTCCAGCCCCTCTGGGAACTGGGCTTTTCCTTGTCACACTGACACAATTTCCTGATTTCTGACAGCCAAGGTGAGTTCTACAGCCTTCCTTAAACCTGTGTGTGCATAAATGCTCCTGGGAGACTAGCTCAGTGTAAGGTGGTTGATATTATAATGTAACATAATAATAATAATAATAATAATAATAATAATAATAATAATAATAATAATAATAATAGTAATGTATTTTAATGTTGTTTTTCTACTCGTGTAAGTAAACAGTGAGGAAAAGGCCCAGAGATTTGCTGCTCCTGTTACCCGGGGCGGAGGCTGTGGTGGTCTTAAGGTGAGTAGTGGGGTTTGAAGGCATTTTGAAGAGAGCTGGGAAGTACAAAAATCTTTTTATACCTGTAAGTGGGAGTTTTAGGGATGAGGCTGCTTCTCCAGCCCCTGGTAGTAGATCACACAGAGGCCTGGCAGAGCATTTCCCTGGGAAGGGCTGTGTGGTTTCCCTTCTTCCACAGAAGAGAGAACCAAACCCTTCCATCATTGCGGTGTGTTGTATAAACTTGTAGGCAAACCACAGCAGCCTGAGGTTGGGTTTCCTCGGTGACATTTTATTTGCTAAATGTGCTTTTTCTGAAGGGATGGATCTGTCTGGGAAATATATTCCCATAGTTTTGCACATTCTGAACGTGAGGCGGCTTTTAACTGCTTTGGAAATCAAATTAGTGCTCACTCTGGGTGTTAATTAGGCACACTGAGTGTAACCACAATTAATTTTCCCTGGTGACACAGGGTTTAGCCCTGCAAACCAGCCCCTGAACCCTGTATTTGCTTGGCTGTGCTGTTCCTATAGAGACTCTGCATCCCACCCCATGCCTTTGCTCTTCAGACCAGTCCTTAAATCCAGGTTCCCTTTGGAAAATAGCCCCTCTGACCTCGTGGGCAGTTTCCTGTTTCTCTGCATTTCCAGAACCAGTGGGCTATCCTGTATAACTGCTCCTCACCTAGAGATATTAGTGGGGAATAGGAACAAAAAGGAATGAGCAGTGCCAGACTAACACGCCTTCGAAGAGATGAAAATTCCCCTTGGCTGCTTTGGAGTTTGCTGCAATCAGGCTTTTTCCCCAGGAGGAGGGATTGATTTTTGTCTCAGTGACACGGATTATATATGTTGGCACAGCTTCAGTTTGGGCTGGTGTTGAGATCGGATCAGGACCTGCCCTCTGAAATGAGAGCAGGAATCTGATAACACTTCGTGTGTGCAGCTTTGCTGGTGGCAGGTCGGATATCGGTCTCTTCCTAGAGCTAATGCTGTATTTACATCCAAATAAAACTGGGAAATGTGCAATAATCTAGCTGCAGGCTCTCACGCTGCCTCCAAGTGCTTTGTCTGCCTTGGCTGACAAAATGCTCTTGGCTCCTGATCAAAGGAAAGTAAGTGGAAGCTGGTTTTCTCTTGATGTTAAGAAAGCTCCTAACAGAGAGTCCCTGCAAGGCTGGTTAAGAGCCCAGGCCCCGTGGTAGGCTAGGAAAACTCATTGAAGGAAAATGCGGAGAACAATGGCAGTGTGGAATGACTTGGGAAAGGGCTGTGTGAGGAAATGGCATCCTGATGGCTGGGTTAGTGCCGCAAGCAGCCAGGGGATGGCCTGGAGCAGCAGGTGAGCGGCTGGGGTCATTCACAGAGGTGCTCCGGGGGAAATGCCTGCCGAGAGTTGGGAAATCCCTCCCTCTGGCTCTCGGTGTGGCACAGCCTCCTCGGCTCAGCACATAGCCAGTGTCTGCCCCTCCTCCAGGTGCTAAACCTGTGCGGGAATTACAGAATTCTGGAATTCCTTAAAGTGGAACACAATGCCTAATTATGGCTAGTTTGGCCTGGTATTGTAAAAACCATCTGTTATCACTGCACAAAGCCACAGAAGCACTGGGATGTGAATTGTGCTGCCAGCAGTGCCCAGAACCTCAGAGCAAACCTGGTGAGCTGTTTGAAATGACACTTCGGTGTATTCTGGGATGAGAGCAGTGTGAAGTGTTGCTCAGGCCTGACTGACATCCCGACATGCCCAGGTGCTGGTGGAGGGATGGTCAGTGGGAGTAGGTGCTCTGAGGAGCAGCCGAGGGAGCTGGGGGGCTCAGCCTGGAGAAAAGGAGGCTGAGGGGGACGTTCTCACTCTCTACAGCTCCCTGACAGAAAGGTTCAGCCAGGTGGGGGTCAGGCTCTGCTCACAAGGAACAAGGGACAGTACAGGAAATTACCACAAGTTGTACCAGGGGACGGTAAGGCTGGACATCAGGAGGAATTTTTTTCGTGTAAAGGGATGTCGAGTGCTGGAAAGGGCTGCCCAGGGAGGTGGTGGAGTCCCCAAAGCTGCAGGTGTTCAAGGAAGGACTGGACATGGCACTCAGTGCTCCGGGCTGGGTGAGAATCAGTCACAGGTTGGACTCACTGGTCTGGAGGGTCTTTTCCAACCTGATGATTCTGTGATTCAGTGATTAGAGAGCTGCAGCAGCTTTGCTCTGGAGACAAGCTGGTACGTTCAGCCTGGAGAAAACTCTAGGGTGACTTTAGAGCCTTTTCCAGTGCCTAAATGGCTCCAAGAGAGCTGGGGAGGGACTTGAGACAAGAGATGGAGGGACAGGACAAAGAGGAACGGCTTCCCACTGCCAGAGGGCAGAGTTAGGTGGGAGATTGGGAAGAGTTCTTCCCTGGGAGGGTGCTGAAGCCCTGGCACAGGTTGCCCAGAAAAGCTGTGGCTGCCCCTGGATCCCCGGAAGCGTCCAAGGCCAGGCTTGGAGCACGCCGGGCGGGTGGAAGGTGTCTCTGCCCACGGCACGGGGTGGCACTGGACAGGCCCTAAGGTCCCCTGCAGTCCCGCTACTCGGTCATCCCGTGACTCCGCCGTCCCCGCCGCAGGGCCCCGGGCGGGGCGGGCTCAGTGCGGGGCGGTCCCGCCGCCTCTTCCGCCCCGCGCCGTCACCGCGCCCGCCCCGCCCCGCCGAGCCCGGCTCCTCCCGCAGCCCCGGCCGAGCCGGCCCGGCCCGGGAGCTCCCGGCCATGCAGCCCCGCGGCTCCGGTCCCGCCGAGCCCCGCCGGGCGGTCCCGCCGGGCCGCAGCCGGGTGCGCTCCCGGGGCGCGGCGGGCGCGGCGCTCCTGCCCTCCATGCTGATGTTCGGCGTCATCCTGGCCTCCAGCGGGCTCCTCCTCATGATCGAGCGCGGCATCCTCGCCCAGGTCGGGCCGCCGCCGCTGCACCCGCCCGCGGGGCCGTCGCGGCGGGACGGGCGGGACTCGGCGGCGGAGCTGGAGCTGGAGGTGCTGCGGGACACGCGGAACCGCACGATCCGCGCCCTGTGCGGGCAGCCCTCCATGCCCCGCAGCGTCTGGGAGCTGCCGCCCGGGCAGCGCCGCACGGTGCTCCGGCACCTCCTGGTCAGCGACAAGTACCGCTTCCTCTACTGCTACGTGCCCAAGGTGGCCTGCTCCAACTGGAAGCGCGTCCTCAAGGTGCTGGACGGGGCTCTGGAGAGCGTGAACGTGCAGGGGAAGATGGACCACCAGAGCGACCTGGTGTTCCTGGGCGACATGAAGCCGGAGGAGATCAGCTACCGCCTGAAGCACTACTACAAGTTCATCTTCGTGCGGAACCCGATGGAGAGGCTGCTCTCGGCCTACCGCAACAAATTCGGGGAGATCAAGGAGTACCAGCAGAAGTACGGCGTGGAGATCGTCCGGCGCTACCGGAAGAACGGGGGGAACTCGGCCGGCGACGACGTGTCCTTCTCCGAGTTCCTGCAGTACCTGCTGGACGAGGACGTGGAGCGCATGAACGAGCACTGGATGCCCATCTACAACCTGTGCCAGCCCTGCGCTGTCAGGTACGACTTCATTGGCTCCTACGAGCGGCTGCACGCCGACGCCAACCACGTGCTGGAGCACGTCCAGTCGCCCTCCTTCGTCCGCTTCCCGGAGCGCCAGGCCTGGTACAAGCCCGTCACGGCCGAGACGCTGCACTATTACCTGTGCAACACCCCGCGCCGCCTGATCAGAGAGCTCCTCCCCAAATACATCCTGGACTTCTTCCTCTTCGCCTACCCCCTGCCCAACATCACCAGCGAGTTCTGCAGGCACTGAGCGGCTCCTGTCGAGAGACGGTGGGAATTCTGCCTTGGCTACAAGGATTTGCTTGCACGGCCCTTGCTGCTGTGTGAAGCACGCTCCTCTATGCATTATTTCCTAATTTTATACTTTGCAAGCACTGTTCGTATGAAATACTCTCTACTGCCTTCACTACTTAGGATCCTTTTTGTACCTCTCTGACTTTCCCATGTACATATGCTACTGGCTCGAGCACAGTAGCTTTTGTATGTCTATTTTGCTCTAAATCCTTTTTTTATGCCACAACGTGGAGAATTCCTGTAAGGAATCTGAGAAATTTATATATTTTAAGTATTTTTGTTCCTTTTTTCGGTTTTGTACTGAACGTTGGTTGAATTGAGATCATAATGTGGCACTTGATGCACTAAAAATTAGTGCTGTTAAACCAGTCCCAGGTGGGGTTTGGGTATAAGTAGGAAAAAAAGGTAAACCAGGCCCCATTTATCCTTTATTTTTTCATTGTAGATGGTACTGAAATGAGGCTGGTCATTTTTTCTGTGTCAGTAGCACCTCTGGTTTTTATTATTATTATTATTTACCATTGAAATATAATTAGGGTTAGGATAGTCCCCCTTTTTTGGGTGATTTTGGGACTACAACTATTTACCCAACATCACGTATCAGATGCAATATCAAGCCATCCCATTCTGCTCTTTTCTCTGAGTTGAAGCAATACAGACTCGGGATAAGATCAAAGCCCATCCTGGTCCTTAGGATGGAAAACAAATCCCATGGGCCACGTGCCAGCTTTCAGCCTCGTGGGTCCCTGCATGAAACCACTGTGGAAAAACCCTTTCTCCAGCCATGTTTGAAAAAAATGGCAACTTGTGGATTGATTTTTCCTCCTTTAATAGTTGTGCATACCCTTTTTATAGCTTTTCTATTTAATTATGGCTCTGAAATGGTGAAAGTTTGGGAGATAAGACAGGATGTTGTTCCTGGGAGGCTGTGTCCTTGTTTCTAATAAAGTTTTTATATGAATTAGCCTGTTAGTGCTTTTCCTTGGGATTGTTTGTGTCCTTGAGGAGGCCTCTGCCCCTCATGCTGAGCCACAACACAAAGGTGGGATGAATTGGTTGTTCCTGTTGTGATTAATTAATGTCTTAATTGCCAGAGCAGCACCCACACCTGGGGAAGGGACACATTGGAGGCGAAGGCATAACAGGACACAGGGAAATGGGATGAAAAGCAGCAAAATGGGCTCCTAATGGCTGTGGAGTTAGTACAAAGTGATTTTGGAGCTGGCAACTTCCTGGGATTCCTCTCTTAATTTTCTTTCCCCATTTTTAAGGTGTTTTCTTCAGGATTTTAACATTGTCTGAAAGAAGGGCATGGAGCCAGATCCAAGCCCACTGTTGGGGTAAGTGGCCAAGGACAGTTTGGGCTGAGGGATTTTTACCTTTGCTGAGGGGGCCGTGGCTGGGTATGAGGGCAATTGCTGGAATATTCATGGATTTGAGCTCCTGGCCATGTCCTGAATCTGTGGGCACTGATCCCAGGCCAAAAATGGGTCAGAAATTGGCTTTTCTCTCTCTGTGCCCACTATGAAATCAGCAGCATTCCTGTCTGTCCCCAGGGGTTTTGGTGCGCGGTGCTGGAAGAACTGGAGATCTGTCCTCCAGCCAAAGGCACCAGATCTGGCTGGGAATCAGATTTTGGTTTGTAAAACAGATGCTGCTGAGGGGGGGTGGGCTGAGCTGTAATTAAACCTGACCTCCAGGTCTCCCTAACTAGGAGTAAGTTGGTGAGACTTTGCTATCTTTGCTTCTGGGAACATTTCCTGCTCGTTTAGTAATTTGGTTTTTAATTAAATGTTTATTTCTCAGTAGTTTTAAAGGTTTATGCTGCTTGTTTGTTTATCTGCTGCAGCTTCTGTTCTCTATATTAAATTTCTGTCTCTTGTCCCCTTAATCTAATTTACTGTGCACAGGATTTTGCTTTTCTCAGACTCTCTCTCTCTCCTTTTCTGAGCATCAATGATCACCCTTTTCTCTTGAAATAAAGCAAACAGGCTCCCACCTCCTTGTACCTTCCCATGAAGAGGATTTTAATTCAGACAGAGCCTTGTAGCTTGGAAAGAAGTTTGTCTACAGGTCAGCAAAAATGAGAAATCTATCAGGTTTCCATTGTTTGGGCTTCTTTTTATCTGTGACCAATGGTACAATTATCCGTGGCAGCTTTGTACAAGTAGAGTGAAGAAAAAGTCAGCTCCCTCTGCAGCTGTATCATTTCTTTCCTTTGTCAGGTGTTTCTCCAGGGTGGAATAAATCAGGAGGAGATTCCAGAGCTGACAGCAGGCGCTGGAGGTGAGAGGTGCTGAGCAGGATTCAGCCATCCCCTGGAGCACGGGGAAAGTGGTGACGGCTGCAGGAGCAGAGAGGAAAACATGAAGTTCTGAACTGGTTTGGATCTGCTCCAGTCTGGCAGCTCCTTTTCCCACCTTTCCATCCCTACACGTGCAGTTATCCCGCAGAATCAAAAGGGAATCTTTCCTCTTTTGAATTCTATTTTGTTAATCCTCAGTTCTGCACTGAATGCCCCAAACTTCCCTGAGTGAACAGCCCAAGGTTTTGGCATCGGGGTTTCTCCCTGCTTTTTCCTCACTTGCTTTTGCCAATTTTGTGCTGATAAATCTCATCCCTGACCCCGCTGCTCTCATGTTCTCCCTGTAGAACCCTGTCCAGGGATGTGGAGACAGCCCAACAGTTTAATTCCACCTCATGACACAGAAACCTTCTGATTCCCTCTGAAGTACCACAATGATACTGTATTTTGTCATTAGTCACTTCTGCTCAGTTTTTGGAATTTGGAGCTGGTTTGGTGTTCCCCTGTGCACCAGGGAGCGAGACAGGTTAGGAACCTTTGCTGTTCCAAAAATCTCACTTCATGTGTCATCTTCTTTACTAATTCCAACATTACACCTGCAAAGCCTCCTTCCACCCTCAAAGCCTCATTCCACCCTTTCCAAACCCCAAGCTGTTGGCTTTTGGCAGTGTGTCTTGGGAAGGGGTTTGGAACACATTCCCTTTGGTCCCCATGCTCAGCTCAGAGTCTATGTCAGGTTTCTCCTTTTTCCTGTGGATCTTGTGTGGATTTTGCAGGAATAACCGACTTCCTGGCCAGGCACTGGGGCTGAAATAAACACATTAAAGCTGCCAGTCACCAAGCTGGCTGGTAGCCATGACCCCGGATCTAGCGGGAATAAAGCTTTGGGAATGGCGGCGGGAGGGAGCGGTGCCAGGGACGGCTGCCCTGACGCCTGCAGACGGCGTCACACCAGCCTGGCTTCTGCTCCTCTTGGCTCCCAGCCTCCTTCCTGATGGACGAGGGTCACCACGGGCTGTGGACCTTACTTGGAGCACGGACATCCTTGGGATGTTCCTTCCCTCGCAGGCAGGAATTTCAAAGAGCCAAAAGAAAGCATCTCCAATGAGTCTATTGTGTGTCGAGATATTTTGGTATTCATAGAATCCCGGAATGGTTTGGGTTGGAAGGGACCTTAAAGATCGTCAAGTTCCAGCCCCCTTCCCTGGGTGGGTTTGTGAGGGTGTCAGGCACATCCCTGGATGAGGCTGTTTGTAAAGCAAGGAAATGAGGAAGGCTGGGATGAAAAGCGCCGTGCCCAAGCGCTGCCCCCGCCCTGCACCCCTCGGCTTTTATCGCAGCTATTTTGCATGTGAATGAGAACTTTCCCACTTCCTTCTGGGGCTTGAATTGGCGAACGGGGAGCTGTTAAAAAATCTCCAGTCTTCAGCCCCGACAAAGGATGGTTGCCATGGAAATAATGGAAGTTGCATCGTGAGCAAAATATGTCCAGGCCCGGCGCCAGCGGGAGGGAGGAGGGAACACCTTGTCGGTCAGGAACCTTCTGCCAGGGCCCATGTGCCTCCACGTGGTGTTCCTTGGCAGTTTGTGCTTTGGGTTAAAAGAGGAGAAATCAGAAGTGTCACGACTGGATGGGAAGGGCTTGTAGAACTTCACCTGCTCTTTCCACCGTGCTGGTGCCACCAAATCAGCAGAGCTGCCCCACATTCAGGATCCCAAAGGAACCGAAGCTGGAACTCCATCTCAGGTAACAGGCAGGAGTCTCCTGTCTCAGCTATATCCAGCCTCTTCTTCGTGTCCAGGAATCTTCCAGGTGTGTTTTCCACTTGCCCATACAGACAGACAAGGTGGCTTCCTTTTCTTCTAGGGAAAAAACACCTTTGGATTTTAAACTCTCCAAAAGCCTTTTCTTTGCAGACCCACAGTTATAACCTGCATTTTCTGTTGCTTTCAGCAAATCTTAAGGTGGTTTCGAGCCAAGAGGCTTGAGGAATTTGCTTTATACCTCTCCAAAGTGCTAATGGGAACCTCAGAATCCTTGCTGAGCTATGAGAGGGACTAAAATAAATCTCCATCAGGGTTTATCCATGAGCTGCAGAGCTCTTTGGTGAGGCCCAGAATCAGTGAGGGAGCTGCACTTTTCAGTGGCTCTGGTGAGTGGTATTTGCTGATGGGAGCTGGAATGGGGAACACCAGGGCACTTTGGGGCCTAAGCACATCCTTCTGCTCTCCTGAAAGCACCAGGGCCTTGGGAAGAAGCTCAAAGCAACCAGCAAAATCCTATTTGTTGCTGTTGGGGAGCATCAGGTGAGCAGGAAAACAGGGATGTGGGAACCAGCAGCAACACACAGGTGCCTGAGGAAACCCCTGTTGAAGCTGCCACTGTTTGAAGGAATTTTAAGGTGCTAGAGTGAGGAGTGAAGGATAAAGAGTGTGGCTGGGTCTAGGCTCAGATCCCTGCCACCAGCAGAGCAGAATTCAGAAGGTTGGGAAAGGGCCAAGCAGGGGAAAGCAGCAAAGGCTTGAGATTTAAAATATGAAAACATAGTAAATGCATATAAATATCTGGATCCTCATGCTACTTTTCTTCCTAAGCCTCAATCCCACCTCCTGCTCATTGGCAAGTCCAAGTGGATGTTAAGCTGATGAGAGCCCCGCCACCCTGACCTTTGGGGAGAATCCTAGAATAATTTTGGTGGAAACAGACCTTAAAAATCATCCAGTCCCAGCCTCCTGCCATGGGCAGGGACGCCTTCCACTACACCAGGTTGCTCCAAGCCCCATTCAGAATCAAGGTGTTCTGTGGGAGGCTTTTGGGGGCTGAGGCTTTGAAGGAAGCAGCAGCTGGGATGAGGATCTGGGGACATTTGGGGTGGCCGTGGAGCCATCTGGTTTGTGGCAGAGCCCTGGCAGCAGGGCAGGGCTGGGGGGGTCTGTCCCGCTGAGTGCTCACAAAGAGCCCCCTGGAGCCAGGACTGCAGGACGGCAGCAAATTCCTGGCGCTGACAGGACGATGCTGCAGAGACCCGGAGTCCGAGGGCACCGCGGCCGCCCCGGGCTCTCGGCTCCGCGCCGGAGCCTTCCCTGGAGCAGGAATCCACCCTCCGCTCGCTGGCTTCAGACAATTCCGTATAAAGCATCGCTTTCACCGAGTCTTGCAATAGCAGGGGTGAGCCCTGCAGCGTTTCAGTGGGTCTTTGAAGACTGTAAGTGGTAAGTGTCCCCCGGCGGGGCTGGGGCAGCTGCCTTGGTGGGGACACGGTGCCACGGCCCCATCCCGGCCTGTCGCATCCCTCCCTTCCCTGCTCCAGCCTGGGATACTCCTGCACACCCCATCCCTGCCACCCCTCTGATCCTCCAGGGCTCAGCTCCGCCTGTTTGAGCAGTGTTTAACACAACCCCAGCCCCGCCCGTGGCTCCCAATTCCAAACCTGCCCCGTTGGAGCGTTGTCTTTCCGGGGGGGCTCTGCCAGCTGCTCCCTCCCATCCACAGGCGGCCCCGGAGGGCTGGGCAGAATTCCCGGTCCCACAGGGACTGCTGGCAGGAAGCAATCTGGCAGACAACATGTTTAGAGGAGACTGATGTCTCGCAGCCACCGAACCATTTAATTGCCAATAAACACAGCCCACATGTAAATAATTATGGAGACCCAGGAACTGTGTCGTCTTCTGTGGAAGGAGGGAGCTGTCAGCCTGGAAATACCCCATGGCAAAGGGAGAAATTAAGATTTCTCGTTAATGCAGGAGGGATGAGCATCACTAAACCTGCCTGGATATTTCCAGGTGTTGCTTCGGGCTCAGGGTGGCCCAGGAGGTGATGGTTCCTGATGAACTGAGAAGGACCAGGCTGTGCCTTGGGGTGAGTTTGAGGGTAAATCTTGAAAATTCATCCATTTGATTCACCAGGCTCCCATTGCAACCCGGTGGGATTATTGCAATAGCTTTTTTCTTTTGGCCACATTTTTGGGATAAAGAGCTGCAAGGGTCCTAGTTCAGAACTTTGGAGCTTTATCAACATCCTGCACATTCTCAGCAATGCAGACTTTCCCTTCAGAGCCCTGGTAAAATCCGTGGGGACCCTTTGTTCCCCTGCCAGGACATCCCATCCCGTCCCATCCCATCCCATCCCGTCCCGTCCCGTCCCGTCCTGTCCCATCCCAGCCCCTGCCTTGAGCAAGGACACCTTCCACCATCCCAGGTTGCTCCAAGTCCTGTCCAACCTGGCCTTGGACACTTTCAGGGATGGAGCAGCCACAGCTTCTCTGGGTGATCTGTGCCAGGGCCTCAGCACCCTCACAGGGAAGAATTTCTTCCCAATCTCCCAAGCTGCCCTCTGGCAGTGGGAAGCCATTCCCCCCTTGTCACTCCAGGCTCATATCCAAAATCCCTCTGCAGCTCTCTGGGAGCCCCTTGAGGCACAAGAAAGGGCTCCAAGTTTTCCCTGGAGCCTTAGGCATCCCCACTGCCATCTTTCACCCCCTGAGGCTGCCCTGGTTCCATTCCTGGAGCGGGAGGGTGTCACCATGCAGAGCCCCCCACTGTCACCGCCAGAGAAGCCGCCGATCCAGTAATTTAGCTTTTCCCAGGGGGGTTGATGGTTCCTATGGCAACCAAGAGCCGCTCGGCAGTGCTTCCCTGCGTGGCAATCAGCGCTCACCTCATCTGTGGAATTAGTGAATTAGTGTGTGGCCCCGGCCCCATCCCGCTCATCACAGCCAGCACATGGCTGGAGACACCCCCCGTGTGGGGGATCTGCCTGCAGCATCACCCCCAGTTCTCTGCTGCCAGGGGCTGTGGGATGACTCCATCCATCCCTGCTGCATGAAATGCCTGTGTCTCCCTCATTGCTCCCAAAATTGGATATTAACCTGCAGTAAAAATGAAGCTCTGAGTGGGAGGGTTTTGGGGTGTCTCCCAAGCCTGCTCCGTCTTTGGCATGCTGGAGAGTCCCAGGCAGTGCCACCAAGCCAGGGATGCGTCTGTAGGTTTTTGGAGACTGGCACAAGGCACCCCATCCCTCGTCATCACCTTGGGGAGCAATGGAGAAGCAAGTCTGGTAAATGCCAGAATTGTCCCTGAGCTGGGGCACGGTGACCGTGGTGTGCGACTAAGGAGATTCTTGGCATCTGCAGTGGGAGCGGGATGAGGGATAAAACAGATGAATGAGGACTAAACTGGGGTTTAGGAAATCTTGGTTAATTTGCTGCAGCGAGAGCTCGCTACGCTCACAGAAATTAAAGTGCGAGCGCTCGCAGCAACAGAGGAGGAGGAGGAGGAGGAGGAGGAGGAGGCACCGGGGGAATACGGCATGAGTCGGAAGTGGGTACATCCATAAATCACCTGTGGTGCTTTCAATAATGCAACGATGCTGGGAGACCCAGCAGTTCACAGAGAGGTGATGCCCATGGGAAGGTGCTCAGTGTGCCTGACCCAGTGGGATCCAGCCCCCAGGTGTCCAAGGCTGGGTTGGATGGGGCTTGGAGCAACCTGGGCTGCTGAAAGGTGTCCCTGCCCACAGCAGGGGGTGGGACTGGGTGGGATTTAAGGTCCCTTCCATCCCAAACCAGGACCCATTCCCAGTCATTACTGTGAGCCTGAGCTGTATCAACTGTGCTTTTAGCCAAAAGAAATGAAAATAAGCCTGATTTACTCATGTACGTGTCACAAACCTGCCTCTTTAACCAGAGCCAAGAGCTGGGAATAGAGTTGGCCACGGTTTGTACAGCCCATGGAATCTGCTCAGAGAAATGCAAAAGATATTTTGCAAGCCCTGTCAAGGAAATGAGAAGCAGCGGCTTGAGTCAGAATGTTATTCACAATAAACTAGGAAATAATGATAACAATAATGACAACAACAACAACAACAACAACAACAACAACAACAACAACAACAACAACAACAATAATAATAATAATAATAATAATAATAATAATAATAATAATAATAATAATAATAGTAAATGAACCAGCAATTTCTAAGCTTTTTCCAGATCCATAAATAAAATTTGCCCAATGATCCTGGCTCAGTGGAAGAGCTTCTCTCTTCTGGATTTTTGTCATCACTGGTGACATCCAGACAGAACAAACACAGCAAGAGGGGGACTAAAAGTCAATGGAAAATTACCAGGCTAATTTTGTTTGCTATGCCTGATTTGGAGACAGAGGAGGAAATTTCTAGGAGTACACATGAAAACAGTGTTGATCTTTTGTGTGCATTTGGAGCTGATCCTCATTTCAATTCATTCTGCAGTGCAGGCCAAAGGGCCTCATCATCTGCAGCCATGGGAGAAACCTGGATGGGGACCAAATAATGGGAATAATACCTTGCTTGTAGGTAAGCTCTTTGAATAATCACTCTTGAGTGCTTTTGAGAGAACATCACTGGAATAAATTATATTATCTGCCCCAATTATATTATCTGCCCCTTAAAGCTGTAAACACCTGAACAGGCTGAACAATATTTCCCTTCCTGGGCTGTGTCCTGGCAGATAGGAGAGCTACAGGCATCAAATCCTGGTAGAGAAGAGGGTAACAGAATGGAATTTTTTAGGTTGGAAAAGATCTTTAAGATCCTAGAGTCCAACTGTTATCAACCATATTTCAAACAAAAAGAGAGTTTGTGAGGAAGAAGCAGCCTCAGGGAGAATATTGTGCAAAGCTCTCAATAATTGAGGATGATTTAATGAAAATATTCCCTTTATACCCCCTGGCTCCTGGGAGAAAAGCTTCGAGCAGCTTCCTGAGGAAAGCTCTGCAGAATCAGCCTTCAAACATGTTTTTCTCTCTCATCTATCTGATTAATTTACTTTCATTAAGAAAACCAACCATGTTCTCCTTTATATACCCAGTTTCTGTGAATCACAGACTACAGCTCCAGGATTTCTGTATTTATTCTCAGAAGTCACTCAGCTTTTAGCTCACTCTCCCAAAATAGTGTTTTCCCTTTTCCTGCAGGTAATTTGGGTAATCAGCAAAACATCTAAACAGGGGGACCTCAGGCTGGGGGTTTTCTTTCCTAGTGCTCAATAACTGCAAATTCTAGTCTAGTCTGCAAACATGGAAGAGGAAGCCTCATTCTCTTTGTGGATCAGTTCTCCGGGATGGATGTATGGATTTTAAATGGTCCTGCAGATAAATACAGTGATGGGAATGAGTGGGTGGTGGAGTTGAAAGGAAAAAAAGGCTAAGAAGAGTAATTTAGGGAAACTTGGGGCTTTTAATTCAGAGTGAAGTAATAGAGATTGCAATGGGATGAAATGGAGAGAGAAGGAATCAACACCAGCAGTGACAGGACAAGGGGAAATGGCTTCACTCAGACAGAGGGCAGGGTTAAATGGGATACTGGGAAGAAATCCTTGGCTCCAAGGATGGTGAGGCCCTGTTACAGGTTGCCCAGAGAAGCTGTGGCTGCTCCATCCCTGGAAGTGTCCAAGGCCAGTCTGTATGGGGCTTGGAGCAACCTGGTCCAGCACTAATCCCAGCTTTAACCCCAAGGATCTGCCACTGCCCAGGACTGGGACAGAGCACATCCAAGCTGGCATGTTCCTGGGATGTGGCTGAGCTGCAGTCAAGGGTTTCTGGGTTTTGTGGGATTCACATCAACACACAAACACAGCCCAAGCTCTTGAAGCCTTTATTACAGGAAGGACAAACAGGGACCTTCTGCCTTGCTTGGCTCCTCTGGGATGAGCAGCCCAGGCCCAGGGGAGCTGCAGGAAGCTGAGGAGGGAGCTGCTCTGAGGGAGCACGACAGAGTCCCTGGCACTACCTTGGATGGGTCTCTGTCTCTGCTGGTCACCCCACAGAAGATCATGAGCCCTTCTAGGGCCACCACGAGGGCCTCAGCGGGAAGGTGAATGAGCTGGTGGGTGGGTGTAAGGGGAGTGGGTTAGGGATCCTGTTGGGGTCCAGCCAGCTGTGTCTGCACTGGATGCTCCCCAGCTGCTGGCAGAAGCAGGGATGCTGGCCAGTGCCATGGACAGGTTCTGTGCAGGGCTGAGGATCTGTTGCTGGGGGCTTTGAATTCCTGTCCTTGGGCACGAGGAGCAGTGGGAGGTCACGGCTCGGCCCCACAGAGCAGGGCAGCTGGGAGCTGCCGTGGCCCTGAGCTGGGGTACCTGTGGGAGTGCTGGTGCCTGTGGGCTGTTCCCAAGGGTTTCTCCTGGGAAATCAAGAGGTTAAAACCTAGATGGGAATTGGGTGTAAGGAGATGCTGCCTTCTGCATGTGCTGCTTGCACAGAGGAGCCTGAGAGGCCAGAGAGGCACTTCAGACACTGAGGAGCACTGACAAGCAAACCCACCCTTCATCTGGCAGCTTCTGGGGCAGAACAGCCTGGCACTGGGATTCCGACCTCCACTGCAGGGCCCTGAACATGGACAAACACCAAGCTAAACTTCCCTGGGAGCAGAATTTAGGACACCATTCCCAGCAAACTCATCACATGAGATCTTTTGAGTCCTACTTGGCCATGAAAAGCAGTGATGACTTCATGGATGTGCCCTGCTGCATCTGCACCTTTGGCTGGAGAAACTGGGATGCCCTGTCTGGTTACGGGGGCAGCTCCTGCAGCAGGCCAAGCAGGTTATGAAAATCACACTCATTCCAAACAGCCATCTGCTGTCAGCAGCCACGTGTCCCCATCTGCACCTGCAGAATGCACATTGTCCTACATTGTCCCCTCACCAGTAAGCCACAATTTTAAAGGATAAATGCACAGCAATTTCATGGCTCCCCGTGCAAGTCGATCTCTTCCCATGGCACAAAGTGCTGCCTGTTGCTTAGGAACAATCTATATCCTACTAAAATGAAGATGTTCTCTCTCCAAAGAGTTTTTTACACAATGGGTGTTTGCCTTGCTCAGACACTGACCCACCTCCTGCATAAACCATGGGGGGAAGTCTCTGTGCTCCAAATGTAGCACTGGACACCTACTACACCCAGCCAGGATTTGGGATATAAGGATATGGCCTAGCCATGGTTTGGGATGTGGGGATGTGCAAACCCTATCCCTCAAGGTCCTCTGGCTAAGGTAACCTGGACTGCAAAGCTATCTTGTCCGAGGCCCCGGCTGGAGCATCAGCCAGGGTGGAGCAGGTGTTGAAGCGGGAAGCCTTGCAGGACGTGCTCCTGGAGCTCTGCTTCTTGCGGTAGAAGTAGCTGCTGAGGTGGGACCAGAACTTGTCGTGGAGGGAGGCGTAGATGAAGGGGTTGTAGCAGGCGGAGCTCATGGCGATCAGGTGGCACGAGACCTGGATGACGTTGACGTACCTCTTGTCCAGAATGGTGAACTCCTCGTCGATGTCCCGGATGAAGTTGACCACCTGCAGGGGCAGCCAGCAGACGGCAAAGCAGACCACGGAGATGGTGAGCACCCGGAAGGTCTTGTGCTTGGTCCTGGTCCACTTGTCCCGGCAGTGATAGGCGGCGCCTGGCACGTTCCTCTTGCGCAGGTGGTAGGTGATGGCACAGAAGGAGACGGACACGGCCAGCAGCGGGAGCATGTAGGAGAGCAGCAGCATCAGGCACGAGTACAGCAGCCGCTCCCTCTCCTCGTGCTTCCAGAACTCCTCGCAGATGATCATGTCGTGGCCGATGGCGTTGAGGTCCAGGTAGTGGGTGTGCAGCGAGGTGGGCACGGAGGCCGCGATGGAGAGCAGCCAAATGCAGGCCACGAGGCCGGCGCAGGCCCTGCGGCCGATCCGCCTGCGGATGGGGTACGCCACCACCACGTAGCGGTCGATGGCGATGGCCGTGAGGGACAGCACCGACACGAAGACGGTGGCGGCCTGCAGCAGGGTGACAAAGTGGCACATGAACATGCCGAAGAGCCAGCCCCGCTCCTCGAAGGCGTAGGACACGGTGAGGGGGACGCAGGCCAGGCACATGATGAAGTCGGCCACGGCCAGGTTCCCGATCAGGAAGTTGGTGGTGCAGTGCAGCTTCTTGGTGAGGGCGATGAGGAGGATGAGGAAGAGGTTCCCGATGCACGCCACCACCACCAGCGTGGTGTAGAGCGGGATGAAGAGTGGCTTCAGCTCCAGGAGCAGGTCCAGGCCCGTGAAGATCAGGACTGAGTCGTTGTGCCAGGAGTCATTGGGCAGCTGAGCCATGGGGGCCCCTGTGGCTGATGCAGCTTCTCCACAACTCAAAGTCAAACACAGATGAGCCTGTGAGCTCTGGAGGGGACACAAATACATTTTGGCTGAACTTCTGGGCAGAAGGACATGTCCCAAGTGGGCATGGCCTTTTGCACAGCCTGTGCTGAGGCACTACTGGCTGGTTTAAATGACTTGCTTAAGAGTGAAGATGCTCTGTGACAGACACAGAGGAGCTCCGGTATGGAGGACAGTTGGGAAGCTGGCTGTGAAATAGTGAAGCAGCCAGCACAGATCTGTGGGGAGCTGCCAGCTTGGGGCAGCAGGACCCAGAAATCAGCTCGAGAAACCTCATGGAGAGTTTCCACTTGGGAGCTGAGCTGACTTAAGGCAGAAAAAAAAATTTCTTGCCTGCATTTCTTGCTTATTATTTTTCTCAGTTTCCCACCCTGACCCACCATCCCCATGCTACCTGGCTGGGCAGGGAAAGGAGCATCCTTTCCATCCCCTGCACTCCTGTGTCTCTCCCAGCCAGCTCACCCCACCCCAACCCATCCCACTGGGTTCCTTTATCCCCTTGGTTATATCTTCATCACCCATGGAGCTTTGGCTTCTCCTGTCTTTCCCTGTGGCAGCTGTGATGGGAGGGAGGGAAGGAGGGAGAGCCTCGCTCCCTAAGCACCTCTACAAACCACTCAGTGGGAATGAGGTGAAATGTATTCCAGCACAAAGTGTATGGAAATTAAGAGTTCCCCTCCAGGACCTTCCTTTCAAGTCCCACACTCTCAAAAATTATTGTTTGATCCCCCTTGCCAGGATCTGGACAGCCTTTTCCCCCCAGTGGAGAGTCAAATCAGCATTAATTAAGAAACCCTTGTAATTAACCAAGGGATATTGAGGTTTTCTACATCCCAGCTGCACTCACAAGGCGCACGCTGTGATACCACAGCTCCAGGTCCCCATGCCCTGCCTGGGGCAGGAGCACAAAATCCATCAGGAAACTTGCAGCTGAGGAGCCAAATGCTCATTAACTTACAGAATGAAAATTCTGAAGCTCAATTAAATTCTTTAATTCTGCTTCGTGTACCCACGAGAGTCAAACCAGCCCTTCTGTGTGTGCATCGCCAGGCTCCTGCTCTCTCCCCGATAAATGCTGCACCGCGCGGCTCCGGCCGGGGTTTGGGGGGTCCAGGGTGTGGCTGCGGGACCCCCTGTCCCAGTCCGGAGCTCTTACCTGCCGAAGGGTCCGGAGTGCTCGGGGCCGGGAGCCGCCCACTGCCCGCCGATGTTCCCGTGAGGGTGAGGAGGAGCGTTCTCTTCGCGGGGTGTTCGCCGGGAGACTCCGGCACAGCCGATCTCAGGCGGGCTTTTGTGGTGTGGGGCTTTTGTTGTCTTGCTTTGTCTTTTTTTTTTTTTTTTTTTTTTTTTTTTCCCGCTGCCTGAGCCTTTCAGTCCCGGAGGAACAGGACGTTCCCACCCCCGGCGCTGGGTGTTCCAGGTACCCGGGGGGACGCGCACATCCCACCGCAGGTGGAGCCGCATCCCGCCCCCCGGCCCGGCGGGGAGCACCGGGGGGCTGCGGGGAGCCCCTCCCTCGCCCTCGGGGCCGGATCCGGGCACATTCTCCCGGCAGGGAAGGAGGGGAAGGCGCGGAGAGGACGGGGCGGGCGAGCGCGGGGACCCCGCGGAGCTCCCGGCGTCAGCAGCGCCCGCCCCGTCGGGGGGTCCCGGCCCGGGGGCGAGGGAAGAGGGGGTGAGGACAGAGTGGGGTGAGGGCAGAGTGGGGTGAGGGTGGCCCAGCCGTAGGGTGATGGGCACCCAGCCCCGGGGTGCTGGTGCCCCAGCTGGGGGGGCAAGTGTAGGATGGCGTGAGGGCGGTCCAGCCATTGTGAATTGCCCCAGATGAGAAAGGGTACCAGGGTCAGCCTGACATTAATAAGGGAAAATGATACATAATGATCACCCACAGGAATTTTGGGGGGATAAGAGGAATGGAAATTTGCAGAGCAGTCACAGAAAATTGGAAGTTTTGGTGCAAGAGGGTGATTAATTCATCCCAATCTGATGGAGCTGGGCTGGTTATTAAAGCTGGCTGAGCCGATCAAGAGGAGACTGCTCACCCCTGCCGAATAATCAGCAGGAAGAAAAATCATCTTTGTCTCCATATCAGTGCCTGACGAGAGCTGCTGTTAATTTTAAAGAGCAGAACAATCAGATTAGGAGAGCCAGAGGCTGGTTTGAGAGGAGAGCTGGGCTTTGGAGCTGACTGCAGGATGCTGAGTCCAGCCCAAGGCAGGCACAGGCTCCATCCACACCCGGATGCGCCACGGCCAGAGTGACCTGGCTGCAGCACTGGGAGCCCTTCCCTCTGCACAGGCTCATCCTGGAAAAGCCTTCTTTGACATCCTCTTTGCTGCTTCCAGAGCCTGCAGAATAAATCACTCTTATTCCCAGAGCTCGTATTGCCCTGCCCCAGGTCCTGGCTCAGGGATACGAGGATGGGTTTGAAAGCTGCAGCCCACCCTGATGGTCAAGCCGGAGGTGCTGGAGGCCCCTCCTGTGGCATCCTGGTGTCCCTCCCAACCTGTAGAGATGATGGACAGGAATCAGTTTGCTGTGATTTTTATTCTTTTCCATGTCACTGGGGTGGTTTTTAGAAATAACCAAAAATCCCTGAGACCCTGTCAGTTCCAAAGGAGGATAGAATATTTAATGGCCATAAGCTGAAGGAAGGAAGGTTTGGGTGGTTAGCAGGAAAAAAATCCTTCCCTGTGAGGGTGCTGAGGCCCTGGCAGAGGGTGCCCAGAGAAGCTGTGGCTGCCCCATCCCTGGCAGTGTCCAAGGCCAGGTTGGACAGGGCTTGGAGCAGCCTGGGATAGTGGAAACTGTCCCTACACACAGCACAGGGTAGAACTGGATGAGCTTTGAGGTCCCTTCAAACCCCAAACCATGCTAGAATTCTGTGATTCTCAGCAGCACCACAGGGTGTTGCCACCTCATGCTTCTGTGGGGTTGATTCCTTTGGCTCAAGCTTGTGGAGAACCACATTTTTTTCTCATTTGGATGGGTGGAAGGCTATCCTTGCTGCCCAGAGTGCTCTGTCAGCCCTGCCCTCCCCTTGCTCTGAGAAGGCAGCAGGTGAATCGTGTTAGATACTTTATTCTGCCCCATTTTGAAAGCAAACCCCTGCCAGGCTGGGGCTGCATCACCACATGGGCTCTCCACTGGCTTCCAGGGGTGCAGAAATGCTGCTTCATGCAGAGAAAAAGGTAAAATAATGCCTTTAAAAGGTACAAAGGGGCAAGGGGCTGCTACTTCCTTTGTGATTTACTCATTTATCCTGCCTGAAAGTCATTCCCTGTGTCTGCCTGTGCTTCATGGTCTGGACCTGATGCCACCAGGCACCAGAGCTGCAGATCTGCCTGTGCCTCTGAGGATGGGCCCCTTCTGTGTCCCTGAGATGTCACTGATGTCCCCTCTGGGCTCAATTGTTAAAAACAGGCTGCCCAGGGCAAGGGTAGAGTGCCCAGCCCTGGGGGGGTTTTAAAGCCATGTGGCTGTGGCACTTGGGGACATGGGTGGGCTCAGCTGTTCTGGGCTTGGATTCGATGATCCCAGAGGGTTTTTCCAGCCTCAACAATTCTCCCTCTGTGGGAGTTATTTCCACACATAGGAAGATTGGTGTTGATGTAGAAGCAAAACCCACCCCTAATGAGGCTGCTGCTTTTACCAGCAAGAGTTGGTTTGGTGCAGAGGAGCTCAGCAGTCTGTTTTTCCCAAAATAAACCCAAATACTGGGAGGTAAAGCTCTTGCTACTCGAATCATGTGTGCCATCACCAAGTGCAACAACATTGCTTGGACACATCACACTCCTATTTACAGGTTCAGTGATTTTGTAAAAAAGTTTTAAAGGGTTTTTTTTGGTGATTTAAGTACAGACTCACCCCAAGTCTATACTCTCAGTTATAATTTAATTATATATAATTATATTTATGTAATATATTTATTATATATGGGAGGGGAAAAAAGTTAACTCTACATAAAGGATCCATTTAAGGAAATTATTGCTCAACCTTTACAATTATCAGTTGGATTTTCTTTTGCCCCACATGTTTCCATAGAGCAGGTCAGAGAATCTTGGAATGGTTATTATTTTTACGAGTGAAATGATACGAGCTGTTCTCTCAGGTCCCTTCTCCAAAGGAAATGCCTGGTGATATGGATATGGAACAATTTCAGCACAGTTCTTTTGGGTACATTTCTTCTTCAAATATGTTTAAGAACAGATAAGATAATATAAAGCATCCTCACTGTGCTTGCTACCCATAAGAATTTTATTGACTGGGAAATAGGCTGGGGACAAAGAAATTACTGCTTTCTCTCTCTGCACAAACTATTTCTGGGAACAGCTCAGAGTTCTGCATCTTTGTCACAGCTTTGTCACATCAGGTGAGAGAGATCTGCACAAGGACACAGACTTAACAGAGGACAGTTAAAGCATAAATTAAAGGGGACATTTAATGAGCAAACCAGCAAGACACGAGGCTTGTGCATCACTGGCACTCAGATGATTCACCCCATTCCTCAAGGTTTAAAAAACAAGGGATTGTTTTAATGGAGAATTCTGAGCCTGACATTTTTCAGAGGTGAGCTGGGGTGGGAGTTACACCAGGAAAGCTGATGGTGGGAACAACCTCTGAGTTGTGACACGGTGACTAAGAGAGCAGCGCTTCTTTTTGGGTACAGAGACAGGAAACTGGGAGGCTCCAGCAAAAATTTACTCCTAAAAAAGTATTTTCAAACAGGTACATAAACGAACACGGCATGAATCCGGTGAGGATTAACTCCTAGAACCACAATTTCCCCTAAGAAGCTCTGACAGACTGTGCTGCTTCCCTCTACCGACCCCCAGTGTTGGTGCCGAGGCAGAACACACAGATCAGCGAAAAATCAGCACAATATCACAGATCCTCGGATTAGTAAAAGGAAATAACCCTCTGAAGAGTTAAGCAGGGTGAAAAAAACAATTAAATACTAAATATATTTCAAGTCAGAGAATTCTATGCATGTCTGTGATGAAAACAAGTTGTTTGTAGCCTCCCTAGCTACCCCTCTTGGTTTCCCAATACAGAATCTCATCTGATCTTTTTCTGGAGAGGCTGAACAGGTACAAAACGACCAACAAGAGGAAAAATACTCCCCCTACAGTCTGTAATAGAGATTTTGGGCAATAAAATGGGATATTAGGGGGTACATTACAGAGAGGAATGTGAAATAGCTACAATGTCAATGACACCATCAATTTATTGACTGCAGTGAGATCTTCCTTCAGGGTCCCAAATTCACAGAGGTGGGAAATATCCATCTTCTTCTGGCACAGCCTGGGGCCAAGTCAGACTGAAACAGTGAAGATCTGGAGAAACAACCAAAATGGATTTGGCAGGAGAGGAAAAAATGCCCAGCTGAGTAATGAAAAGGTAAAAGACAGGACCAAAGTGACTCAGTGGTTTCTCTGCTCTATTCTAGACCGTGATGTTTTCTGATGCTTCTCCACAACTGCTTTTGTTGTTGTTGTTGAATGTGTCTCCTGATGGATTCCAAACAATCCACATCCAGGCTGGAATGATGAGGTGGCAGCAGGCTGGAGAAGATGCACGTGAGGTTTTGGTACAGGTGTTCCCTCTCGTCCCTACCAGTGCCAGCCACTGCCTGCGGAGCTCCAGAGCTGGGATTTGGTGCGTTGCGGGTTCTTTCTTTTAAAAATTACTTCTTCAATTACTGACTATTTGCTCTGTGCCCCCCTTCCTGCTATTCCTATGGCTGGGCACATCTTCCTGGGGGCTGGGACAAGAGGCAGCCCGGGCAGGGCCAGGGGCTCTCACTGCTCGGCAGCCGGAGGCTCCTCCTCGCCCTCCGGCTTCTCCGGCTGCGGCTCAGGGCGGGATGAGGCACTGCACCTCCTCGGAGCTGATGGCCACCTTGTCAGGCTGCAGCCAGCGCTTCAGGTGCTCCAGCGTGCTGGGGACAGCAAAGGGACACCATGAGACCAGGGAGGGACAGAGCCTCACAGCAACGCACAGGAGAAGCGACGGGAAAAGCCTCCACAGGCATTTCCTGCCCCTCTGCAGGTATTCCCGTTCCCACAGGTGAGGCCTGGCGTGGATGGATCCTGGTGCCACAGGGACGAGCAGAATCTGTCACTCTCCAAAGCCATTCCCTGCAGGCGGGCCTTTGGAAGTGTGGTTAGAACAGGTTTTATGCTCTGATTTCTCTCAGTGTAAAGGACCTGCAGAGGAAACCTTTCAGCCTTTACACACCTGAAGTTCTGCTCTGCCTCTGTAGCCAAAGACTCCAACTCCATCAGACAGAGGGCAGGGTTAGATGGGATATGGGAAGAATTCCTTCCCTGTGAGGGTGCTGAGGGCCTGGCACAGGGTGCCCGGAGAAGCTGTGGCTGCCCCATCCCTGGAAATGTTCAAAGCCAGGCTGGATGGGGTTTGGAGCAGCCTGGGATAGTGGAAGGTGTCCCTGCCCAGGGTAGGTGGGTGGCACTGGATGGGCCTTAAGGTCCCTTCCAGCCCAAACCAATCTGTGATTCCAGAAGTTTCCAGCTTTCTGGGCTGGAAGTAAAAAACCTCTTGTTCAAACAAACCAAAACTCCAACTGCCTCTTGGTGATGAAGATCAGGAAATAAGGGGAGAAAGGGTAGGGAACAAAAACAAAGCTGGAAGAATATCTCAAAATGTGTGAGCATTAATAGCACTGGAAGGTTAAAAAACCAATATAATCCTAACCCTCTAATATCATAATTCAGTGCACTTAAAAGTTAAGGCTTCTTTAATTACATTGGTGGGTGAGACTCAAAACTTCAGCACCATTCAGAGTGACCTCGAACTTCATAGTTAAATTCTAGGGACTGAAATTCTTTCATGGATAACATCCCCATGGATAACCCCCACCACTTAAAAACAGTAGAAAGAGCCCATAAAAGCTTGGTTTTAAATATAAATCGCATTGAAGTTTCTTTGGAGACCAAAGAAACCATCTGAAACCTCCTTATAAACAGGGATTACTTTTCATAGTTCTGGCTTAAGTAGATTTTCTTGAAGGGAGAGAAATAATCTTCTTGTCATCCAGAAGCAATCATGAAAAATGTCAGCTGAGAAATGAGGAATTTGGAGAGCATTCCATGTGATTGGGAGTGGGAGATTGCTTAGGGAAAGGGCTCCCATCTTACTTCTGACATCACCTGTGAGAGGGCAGTGGGGGAGAGAGCAGAAGCACTGTAAGAGAGGCAGGGAAGGGAAAGCTCATGCCAGGACTGGCACCAACCCCAAATCCCCATCTGAGACATACTGGACATTCCCTCCTCTGCTCCATTCCTTCCCTACCCCACGTGTGAGGAGGGAAATAACTGAGTAGGTCCCAGGTGCTTCCGTGCAGGCCGAGGGGTGCAAAGATCAGAGGGGAGCACTGGAAGCTCAAACCCTACGTGCTCTGTGTTCCCTCTGGCACAACCCCAATGGGTATTTCTGTGTAATGTCCTGACAAAACCTTTTTGCAGTTTTTGAGGGGTAAGTGGTGATCCCTTCCCTCTAATTTGCTTGTTACCTCTCATCAGCATCGTGGCCCTCAACATAACATTCTGCCTCAAACTTCTCCTGCAGGAACCTGTCCCAGCATTCCTTCTTGGCCTGGGACAGCGTGCGCAGCATGTCCTTGGAGGTCACCTCCTGGGACAGGCCCTTGATCCTCATCAGTCTTCTCTCTGTGAGGGGAACAGGGGATTTTGTTACCTTGGTTATGGGTTTTTTTCTGGAAGGAGAGAAGAGAAGGGTCTGGACTTCTATATCAAAAAGAAAGTTAAATTAACTGTTCAAGACTAATTTCTATTTTAAAAGTAATTTTCTCCCTGTATTTCAAGCCTGCCTGGCTTCCTTTCCTATATATGCACAGGATGGTTTTTTCAGGTGATGCTTCTGAAGGAAATAAGGTTTGTGCAATCAGCCAGCTCTGCCTGTTTGGGGTTTTAATAACTTTCACACTTACTGCTCAGCTCCCATGAAATCACACAGGACGGCACAGATCTCACAGGCACCGAGTTCCCACAATTTCCATGCAAATTGGAAAATAAATCACTCTCATTGCACTACTTGGTGCGCTGTGAAACAGCAACAAAGGCACGATGAAAGTTCTGGCAGAAATAAAAGCTTAAAAAGCTACTTCTGCCACCTGTTCTGTTGCTGTGTGCAGCCTCCTACTTATTGTGGAGGGTAAAAAACAACTTTTTTCAGCTTTTGCTTTATAAAAAGTTCCTTTCTGTGCCAGAGATGAAGAAGCTCTGACTGAGCTTCACCTTTCCACTGCTGCACTTGAAGAAAACGAGTCAGATTCTGTGTATTTAAGCTGGAAGACTTTTGTACCACAGCAACGGCACCACAAAAACAGAACTGTCACCAGGCAGACACTCACCCAGGGATGCTAAATACACCTCTGAGTCGTTCAGGGGTGCCCAGGGCTTCGGGGCAGGTTGGGAAGCTCCACCCGATCCGCTGCCCTCGGCGTAGGAATCCATGAAGGAGTCTGTGAAAGCATCGCCGGCGTCCTTGTGCTCGGGATGTGGCAGACAGGAGCAGATCTCAGCCCAGAGGTCCTCGCTGGACCGGGTCACCACGGAGTCCACGCTCTCGATCATCCTCATCCTGGGATCCTGCCACGGGGGGAACAAACGGTGAGCGCCGAGCCGCCCGCCCAGGCCTCCGCCACCCCCCTCCCTCTGCCCAAGTCACGCCAGCGGACATTCCAGGGAATTCCCATCCACCAGGACTCCCGGCCGCCCTGCAGGGAGCGATGTCCCCGCGGCTGCCCGTGAGGCGGAGGAGCCGCCCCACTCCCGCACCCACCGCCCGCGCTCCAGGCACCGCGGCAGCTCCACCCGCGCCTCGCCGGACCCGGACCCGGCCAATCACCGTCGCCACCGGGCCCGGGTCCGACCAATCACCGCCGCACCGGCCCCGGATCGAACCCGCGCGGAGCGGGGGACGCCCATTGGTCCGAAGAGTGGGGGCCGCTGACGCCGCCGCGCTGCCATGTTGGCAGAGGGCGGAAGTTGCGCCGGGCGGCGCAGGCGAGGGCGGTGTGACATCCCCGAGGCGCTGCCGCCCCCGCCGCGGTTCAGCGAGGCCGGGATGTGCTCCAGCGCCACACGGGGAGCTCCGGCAGGGCTCTGAACCACCCCCTCTCTCCGTAGACCGCTGCCGTGTCCGTGGGATGAGCCAGCTGCCGTGCGGCGCCGTGCTGGCACTCATGGGGCTGCTCTTCGCCAGGACCATGGCCTGGACGTCCAGCGGGAAAACGCACGCGGAGCTGGTCAACAACCTGTACAGTGAGTGCCGGCAGCATCCCTTGGAACGGCAGTACACGGATATTTAATGGCTGTGTATGGCTATTTAGTGTCACGCCGTGTGACGCTGCTCACTCGGAAGGGTTGGGGTTCACGTTCCTGAATTTCGGCATTTGTCCCAGCCTGAACTCCTTCTATTTATAGCTGGAAACAAGGTGCTATGCCAGGAGGGGCAGGAGCGCCTCTCCACACCTTCCTTCCCTGCCTCTGGAAGTGTGTGGCGCCCTTTAGAGTGCTGCAGCTCGGTGTTCGAGCCCGGTGGTGCAGCCGAGTGTCCCGCACTTCCAGGCTCTGTCCGAGGGCTGGAATGGTGCCCGGTGCCAGGACAGCGGGCTGGAACACACATAAAAATAGCTATAAACTTCTCCAGAATTCCCGCAGAAAGGTGTGAAGGGATGTTGGATGTCTCTGCGGCCGTGGCCCTTGAGTTCACTGCTGAAACCTGAACCGGAGTCTCCGTTTCCCGCCGTGAAACGTGATTCCGGTTCACTCCCGTTACACTTGGCAGTGCCAGAGGCGTTGTGGCTGCAGGTGGCCACCCTCTGGAGCTGGGCTGGTGGCTGGGCCCCAGCAGGAATGGGAAAAGATGTCCTTCCATCGGCGTTTGGTTTGCTCTCTCTCTCAGATCCCTCATTAATACCCGCAGATCCATGAACTCCCTGAAGTATGAACTTCCCCTTTCAAATTTCTTCTTGCTGGAATGCCCAAAATTTCAGTCCTGCCTGTCTCTTTTTTCCTTCTTTCCCAGAAAAAGGGATCGTTAAGTCTCAGCGAGTCTTTGATGTGCTGTTGGCTACGGACAGAGGTCACTACATCAAGTATTTCCCATACATGGATTCTCCTCAATCCATTGGTGAGTCACTTCTGGCAAAACATCTGCTGTCAGCAGGGCACAAGGTGCCTTGGCAGGTACTCCATGGTTGTGATGTGGAATCCTTATCCCTGGAAGTGTCCAAGGCCAGGCTGGATGGGCCTTGGAGTAGCCTGGTCTAAGGGAAGGTGTCCCCACCCATGGCAGGGACTGGGACTGGATGAGCTTTAAGGTCCCTTCCAACTCAAATCATCCTGTGATTCTGTGAAAGGAGACAAGTGTTTTCCTATTTTTGGGGGAAGGTGGGGGAGAATTAGGAACTGTTCCCATTGGGAATTTTATTCCCTGTCAAATGACTTGTGTCACCTGTTTCCTTTTAGGCTACAAGGCTACGATCAGCGCTCCACACATGGTAAGGTGAAAACTCCTCACTTTCAACAGCAATGGAGGGAATTGTTTATTTCTCTTTTTATATTTAATTTTTCTTCAAGTAGAAAACTGAAACATCCCATGGACATGATTATCCTGCTTGTTTCTTTAGGGATTTTTCTTCTGTAGAGGAGTTTCCCCTGTACTCTTTCAGTTGCTTTAAAAGCATGCTTAGATGGGAATTCCATGCTGTCCCTTTTTTTGCATGAGACCTTTTCTCCTGCTGTTTCATATCTAATTTCTGAGCCACTGCCTAAATGATGTCCTGCAAAAGATCTTCCAGGTCTGACACTTGAGTTTTGCTCTGGAAGTGTCAGGCACGAGGCCAGGTGTGCTGTGATTAAATCAGAAAACAAGAAAAGGTGTTGGAAGAGGAGACTAACCCCGGGATGTTTCCCTCTTCCTTGTCCTGGGTGTCCCTGCAGCACGCCCATGCGCTGGAGCTGCTCAAGGATCAGCTGGTGGAAGGTGCCAAGGCGCTGGATGTGGGATCTGGGAGTGGATACCTCACCGCGTGCTTTGCCAGGATGGTGAGCTCATGGCACTCTATTCCCAGCCTGGAAAGCACATCCCTTAATTAGCTGCTATAACGGGGACTACTCAGCCCTAAAACCAAGGAAGAGGCACAGGGCTTGCACCTCCTCTTCAGAACCTCTGCTCTGGAGCTTCTCCCTGGAGATTCCCCAGTTCCCACTGAAACCTGCCCTGTCTCTTCCATATGGGAGGCATCAGGTGTTTGACTGATGTTTTTTGCAGACTGGCCCGACGGGAAAAGCTGTGGGTGTGGAGCACATCAAGGAGCTGGTGCACGAATCCATCCGGAACGTCCAAGAGGATGATCCGACGCTGCTCAGCTCCGGCCGCGTGAAGCTCGTGGGTGAGCTCCCTGCAGCCCCGGGGTTTTCCCCTTGGCTCTGCTCCTCACAGCCCTTCCAGTTTGTGTTGATGCTTTGAGGTGTTATGACACAACCCAAGTGTTCCCTGGGTGCTTTCTGTCTGTAGTTGGAGATGGCAGACAGGGGTACCCCGAGGAAGCTCCTTACGACGCCATCCACGTGGGAGCGGCCGCAGCCACCGTCCCCAAGGAGGTAAGAGAGGCCATGCTGGGTATCCCTAGAGGAAATGTGTGGGGTTTTTTGCCCCTGCTGACTGGGATGTCTCGGTGCTGCAGCTGCTGAAGGAGCTGAAGCCGGGCGGGCGGCTGATCGTGCCCGTGGGGCCCGAGGGGGCGAACCAGGTGCTAATGCAGTACGACAAGACCAGCGAGGGGCACATCGTGGAGACCCAGCTCATGGGCGTCATCTACGTCCCTCTCACAGACAAGGAGAAGCAGTGGCCTCGGTAAAACCTGCTCTTCCCTGAGGAACACTCCTTCCTCTCTCTCTCTGAGCTTGCTCTCCTTGGCTTTGCTGACCGACTCCTGGATCCCTGGTGGATGTTGTTTGTGGAAAAAAGGAGAGAACAGCTTGGCAAAGCAGGGGGTATTTTCTCTCTGATAGAGCTTGCAGAGTTTTATTTCCTCTTTTTCTGGAGCTTGTGTGTGTGTTTAAATTCCATGCGATGCTGGCACAGAACTGAGGGAGTAGTAACTGTTGGTTTTCCTTTGCCTCAGGGATGACCTCTGACACATGGATGGATATCTCTAAAGGCATCTCAGAAATCTCATGAGAGGGACTTAGGCCTGTAGATGGTCAGTATGGTTTTGCTTTTTGATGGAAATTTCATCAATGGATAAAGGGAAGTTCTGCTTCAGAGGAACACGTTCTGGAGGGATGGAGAACAGGGACAGGACCAGGGGAGGCTCTTGGAGGCCGTAGCAGCTTCCAGGGAGCAGATCCAGACAACTCCAGCTTTCCTCTCTGATAAACTCTAGATAACATCAGATCACAGAGAATTCTGACAGCAGACAGGAATACCCAAAGCTTCACTAAAACCACTTTAATATCGACTACTCTGCCTAATGCTTGGCGAAAATAAGTCGCAATTAGTGTCTTGGAGCAGCAATGTACCCTGACTTGTCAGTTTTTAAAATATGGGAGCATGTTCTCTTCCTGCCTGCACCAGCTAATTTAATGATGGGCAGCAACACTGGATTTTGAGGGTATGAAAAATGCTCGTTTTTTTCTGTTTGGAGTTTTGAAAAATTTTCATTTCTGGACTTGACCCTCTTTGAGGTTACGAAAAATGCGCGTTTCTTGGCTTTTCTGATTGGGGTTTTAAAATAATGCTCATGTTTCGGCTTTTCCCTCATGCATCCCTCCCGCAGGCCGTGACTGAGGAGGCTCACAAGGGGCAGGCTGGCTGCCGTGACGCTCGAGGGCCATTTGTGGAGCAGTTCTGAGGGGGGAAACTGCTGGGACGTAATAATATAAATAAATAAATAAATAAAGGTGCTCTCGCTCCTCCATCGCCTCCGCCTCACGACGCGCTGGGGGGAGGGGCGGGAACTGGACGGGGGCGCCGGGGGCGTGGCCTGGCGGGACCGGCCCGCGCTGATTGGCCTGCGCCGCCCGGCGCAGCGCGATGCGTCACGGCGTGCGGCGCGCGGTGTGGCCGGCGTGGGTGCGCGCGGCGAGGATCGGGGTCCAGCCGCCGCCGCCCCGCGGCGACATGGCCGAGCGGGGACCCGGCACCGGCCGAGCCCGGGACGAGGAGCCGGGCCCCGCCGGCAAGGAGGAGGCGGCGGCGCCGGCCCCCAAGAAGCGGCGGCTGGCGGGCGGCGAGCGGTACGTGCCGCCGCCGCGGAAGCTGAACCCCGGCGTGAGCTTCGGCGCCGAGCACTTCGCCGAGACCTCGTACTACTTCGAGGGCGGCCTGCGCAAGGTGCGCCCCTACTACTTCGACTTCCGCACCTACTGCAAGGGGCGCTGGGTGGGCCGCAGCCTCCTGCACGTCTTCGGCACCGAGTTCCGAGCGCAGCCCCTCTCCTATTACCGTGCCGCCGCCCGCGCCGGCCGCCTGCGCCTCAACGAGGAGCCCGTGCGCGACCTGGACATCGTGCTCAAGGTGGGCGGGCCCGGGGTGGGCGCTCCCGGCGGGGATCGTGGGCTGGGGACAGAGCCCGGCCTGCCCCAAGCGGTGAACATCACCCCGTGAGCGGTGTGGTCAGATAACGCAGGGCCGGGAGTTGGACTCGATAGTCCTGATGGGTTCCTTTCAGTTCGACATATTTTACGATTCTGTGAACCCTGTGGAGGGGTTGAAGGGGAAATCGGGGCTCCCGGGGAATCCCTGCCCCACTGGATTCGGGAATGTGTGGATCCTACAGCCCCACACGTGCCTCACGGCTTCCTCGGCCCTTAGGAATGGGAATGCGCGATGGGCAGGTGGTCGGGTTTGCATGGTGACACACACACTTGTTATCCTAAATCCGGGATCCTGGGAGAGAAGGGCTTTAATTCTTCTCCCACGATGTCAAGTCCCTGTTGTGTGTGGCCGGGTGGGTGGTCCCACGAGCCGGATTCAGGCTGACTGTCCATACCCATTCCAGAACAACGACTTCCTCAGGAACACGGTGCACCGGCACGAGCCGCCGGTCACCGCCCAGCCCATCCGCATCCTGGCGGAGGACGAGGAGGTGGTGGTGGTGGACAAGCCCTCGTCGCTGCCCGTGCATCCCTGCGGCAGGTTCCGGCACAACACGGTCATCTTCATCCTGGGCAAGGAGCACGGCCTGCGGGAGCTGCACACCCTGCACCGCCTGGACCGCATGACCTCGGGCGTGCTCATGTTCGCCAAGACCGCCGCCGTGTCCAAGCGCATCGACGAGCAGGTCCGGCAGAGGCAGGTGAGGGCTGCGAGCTGCTGCTGTGCTCCACAGTCAGCCGGGTTTGCTCTCTAGGTGAGCTCAAGTTCTCCAGACAACTCATAGTTGTGTTGGTGTTCTTATGTGGTGCTTCTTACAGAGCACCACAATAGGCCAAAGAGAGAGTAAAAATTGAGTTTGGTAATACTGGATTGGAAGGGAGCTCCTAAAAAATTTAATTGATTTTGGTAATCCTAGCGTGATAATATTAGAATGAAAACCCTAAAAATTTAACTGCTTTTGATATTGGATTGAAAGGTATCTCCTAAAAATTTGGTTCGATGTGGTAATTTAATTTCATTTAGTAATACTGGACTAAAAGGGATCACCTACAAATTTATTTTGAATTGGTAATATTTAATTGTAAAGGATCTCCTAAAACTTTAATTGATTTTGGTAATTTTAGGTTGGAAGTTATCTCTTAAAAATTTAAATTATTTCAGTAATATTGGGTTGACGTGGATCATCTTTCTTAAGGGATTGTGCAAACTTACTGGGGTCATGCAGACCAGTTAGAGATGAAATTTATTTGTGAGTGGACATATGTCAACTATCCACCACTTTCTTAATTTTAAAATTCCCATTTTTCCAGAATCTCTTGATCCAAACAGAACTTTTTCCAGGATTGGCTTCAGGGCTGTAAGCCAAAGGCTGTGGAGAGATGGCTCCTGAATTTAAAACAAGGCAAATAGGCCAGGCCTTTCTGCTCTTGATATCCCAACTAGCTGAGGAAAATGTATGGGGAAATTTGGCTTTTAAGTAGCTGATTGAATTTTTTTTTCCCTTTCCTGTTGTAATAAAATGCCACCTCGGGATGTATTTTATTAAGGGGAGAAGGAGGAGGAGAAGCAAGGCTGGAGCTTGGTTGTGTTTCCCCGCTGTGTTTCCTGAGCCTTCCTCTTGTGTCTCTTGGCAGCTGGAGAAGGAGTACGTCTGCCGGGTGGTGGGGGAGTTCCCGGAGCACGAGGTGGTCTGTGAGGAGCCCATCCTGGTGGTTTCCTACAAGGTGGGCGTGTGCCGCGTGGATGCCAAGGGGAAGCCGTGCCAGACGCTCTTCCAGCGGCTCAGCTACAACGGCAGCAGCAGCGTGGTGAGGTGCCTGCCGCGCACGGGCCGCACGCACCAGATCCGCGTGCACCTGCAGTTCCTGGGACACCCCATCCTCAACGACCCCATCTACAACATGGAGGCCTGGGGACTGCACCGGGGCAAGGGCGGGAGGATCGGCAAGACGGACGAGGAGCTGCTGAAGGCGCTGGTGGAGGAGCATCGCTCCAAACAGAGCCTGGAGGTCTTGGGTATTGGGGAGGACGACTTGAACTCTGCTGGTGAAAGTAAAGACTGTGGGAATTCAGGTGACTGCACAAAGTCTGATCCTGTAAATGGGAGTTCCTGCCCTGCTGAGGATGAGAAGGATCCAGAGAGGAATGACATAGCAGCTTGTCCACTGAACTCTGATGCCAACCTGGAAACGCTTGATAAAGACAAAGAGCTCAGTTTGTGTGGGAATCAGGATGGGCAGGCGGGGGAGAAGGGTTGGGAAGAGAAGGACCCTTTGTGTGTGGAGTGCAGGACGAGCAGGCGGGACCCCTCTCCCAAGGAGCTGGTGATGTTCCTGCACGCCCTGCGCTACAAGGGTGCCGACTTTGAGTACTGCTCCAGCATGCCCGAGTGGGCCATGGAGGACTGGCAGGAGTGACCAGGACACCCAGCACCTGCAGGCCCTGCTGGCCAGGACAGCAGCATACAGAGACCAAAGACTGACTTTGCATGGTGGTTGAGGTGAACAAAGCTGCCTTGAGCTGGGCTGGGAGGGATCGGTGGGGCTGGAGAATTATCCCGCTTCCCACAGGTGCTGTGAAGGATGAGCAGGGAAGCAAGGCTAAAACAGGAGTTTTATGTTGCCCTTCAGTGAACTGGCACCTGGGGGCAGCAAGGACTGAACTCTGCTCGGCACAGGCAGCTTCGCCTTCACCTCAATGGATTCTGGGTCAATTATCCACATGGATAACGAAGTGTATGCACTAAAAGTCAAAACTGATTTTTCTTCCAGCCTGCTGTGTTGCTGTGTCTTACAGTGAGAGCTGCTGGATGTCAAGTCATAAAACACCCTGTTTTTATTGTATTTTGTTGTCAGATTGATTTCAAAATGACAAGATTACTCCTGAGAACACTGTGAGGTAAAACCAGGACACTGTGATCTGTTTTGTGCCTGCTGTTTGTCAGCAACATCCACTTGCCTTTGAAATCACCAACATTCATTCAAATAATTACTTAAGTTAGTAGTTCTGGGTGCAGGTATTGGACCTGGTTTTGGAGGTACTGTTTACCAGATTTTGTCCTGGAGATATTTTTTAATATCACTTCAGTGTGACAGTCAGATTTCAAGAAAAACAAAATCAGTTTTATGAAGCAGAAGACTTCTTTTAAAATAATTTTATATGAATGATTGATATCACCATAGTTCTTATTTTCATTAGTGTTTACACAGTTGATTCTTGGCTTCTGGGAGGGTTTTTATGTTAATTTTGGAAATCTCAGGTTGGCCAGCCCACAGGAATTAGTACCTTCCTCCTAAAATCACTTGATGATGTCACCAGGGTCGAGACATAACTACCAAATCACAATAAACCATTGCTTGCCTCCAGTAGCCCACAGGAGCCAAGTGGTGTCTTTCTCTGCTGGATCATCCAGCTGATGTTGAATATTTCCATAATAATTCACTCAGGTTTGAGCTTTGCTCTTCCACATCCTGACAGTGGTTTCGTGATTCTAATTTAATTCCATATATTTAGGGAGGTGATGCTAAAAGTCAGCGTTATCCAAATTTTTGATGCATTGGAATACACCTTTCATGGAAATAAATGGAACTTGGGCACCTTTGGTGTATCAAAAAGGGTGGCTGGAGCTGTTACTGAACTTGGATGCAGGGGAATGGGGGTAGACTTAGAGATGACAGTTAAATTAGACTTTAATGTGTCCCAAGTTATGCTTGGAGGTTTTTTGGTAAGAAATTTCTGTAACAAAAAAAGGCTCTGTCAGGGATTTTCCTGACTGACATTGGGGCCAAAGGGCCTGATGAGGAACTGGAGCTCAGCACTGCTTTTTCCTCTTTTCCTGGAATAATGGCTGCAACTGGCAACTTTTAATTTCCTGGTCAAGAAACCCCTGGGCTTCTGTTTCCAAGATTCTTTGAACTATGAAGATTTAGGATTTCTTTCACAAGGATACTACATTTTATTTTATTTTATTTTATTTATTTATTTTTATTTATTTTATTTTATTTCATTTAATTTCATTTTTTAAAAATTATTTTTATTTTTAATTTTATTTTTATTTTAGATTTTATTTTAGATTTTATTTATTTATTTCTATTTATTTTATTTTACTTATTTATTTAAAAATTTATTTTATTTTATTTATTTTAATTTGTCAAAACTGTGTTTGATGTTTTGTTAGCTGGAAAAATGTTGTTCTTGGAGATTCCCTGTGATAAATTCACATTTGAGGTTGGGTCTGAGGTAAGTACTGGGTCCTGGTTGATGGCATAAAGTTTTCCATACAAAATGTAGGTCCTGGAAGAATTTTTTTCCTTAGTACACCTTTACTTGGACATGCCTTGACATTGCTGGGTTAGCTTTGGACTTGATCCTAGACAATCCTGTAATTCTTTCTTTATCAGGAGAATGTCTATCTCACTGTGCTAAAGCACTTTTCCATACAAATAAACCCTCCTGGCAAACTTCCCTGTGCCTTGGCCTGTCCCTGTGCGGGTCTGGCTGCAATCAGCCCCTGAGTACTCACCTTCCACACAGTAAGGAAGTGTGCTTCTTGTTCACTTGTGCTTTACATTGCGTTTGGGAGCCTTTTGTGAGGCTGCACTGTTGTGATCCAGCCACTCTGCCCAGGGTTGAGTATGATCTAATTTCCAGAAGGATTTAAGTGTAGTTAAAATTTTGGCAGTGTGTGCAGGGAGGGCTCAGAGCTGTCACAGCAGAGCTGGGAGATGTCCCTTCTCCTGGAGCCTCTGAGTTTCACTAACTTCTACTTCCAGGCCTCTAATTCCAGATTTTTTTAAGTGAACCATGGATGGCTTAGGCAGAGAGGAAAAGTTTTCCTGTATCTTGTCAATACACTCATTTATGCTTTTTCAATTGCCATAACTTTATGGAAGACAAAGCAGTAACTATCTGAGGAGAACTGGATGTCATTTTCAGTGAGGGGCTGGACCTTAAAGCCCATCCAGTCCCACTCCCCTGCCATGGGCAGGGACACTTTCTACTGTCCCAGCTTGCTCCAAGCCCTGTCCAAGCTGGCCTTGGACACTTCCAGGGATCCAGGGACAGCCTTAGCTTCTCTGGGCAAACCTGTGCCAGGGGCTCCCCACCCTCCCAGGTGAGGAGGGTGAGGAGCCCCTATCTTCCCTATATCCCATCTAGATCTCCTCTTTTCCAGTTCAGAGCCATTTCCCCTTGTCCCAAGTCCATCTCTTAGAGCCCCTTTAGGCACTGGAAGGGGCTCAGAGGGTTCCCTGCAGTCTCCTCCTTTCCAGGCTGAACAATCCCAGCTCTCTCAGCCTTTCCTCATAGGAGAGATCTTCCATCCCTCTAATTCTTACTCAGAGCTTTCACAAAGGACCCAGCCAACCCTAATAGGATGTTTTGTTGGGATCCCAGAGGAGGTGGAGATCTAGAAGTGATTTGTCCCTGGTGGCACAGCTGGAGTGCTCTGAGGAAGGAGGTAAGTCAGGATACCCCATGGAGAGGCACCACAGGAACCTGGATATGGGGTGAGACCCTTCAGTCCCTCGTGACACTCTGTGCTGGCTGTGACCCCTAAATTCTGTGGGACACTATCCTGGGTGACCCTTAGATCCCTCATGACACTCCCTCCTGGTTGTGACCCCCAGAATCTGTGGCACACTCTATCCTGCCTTGGAACCCTGAATCCCTCAGGATGCTGTCGGCCGCCTCCGCTTTTCCTTCTCCCAATAAGGGCCGAAAGGAGAGGAGGAAGGGAGAGGTTCCCTTGGAAATGTTAGAAAAAAAAAAAAATTTGTGTGAGGGAAAAGTTTTATACCCCGACGAGGATGGGATTCGAACCCACGCGTGCAGAGCACAATGGATTAGCAGTCCATCGCCTTAACCACTCGGCCACCTCGTCACGGGAACTTTTCTCTCACCGGACCTATAAGGAAGTATATCCAGCGCCTCCATCATCTTCTCCCGCCCGCTGCACCCTTGCGTGACGGCACGGGTTACGCGGCCCTGCACGGGCACAGTGCGGAGCAAAGCCTCCACGCCGCGACCGAGCATCCTGCAGAGCCGGTGCGGTACCGTGCCATCCCTGTCACGGCATCTGCGGGCGTGCGGGCCGCGCGAGACACCGAAATGGCAGCAGCGGGGCCATCCGCATGAGGCCGCCATGTTGTACGGCACAAGGGGGCGCCATGTTGTACTGCACAAGGGGCAGCCGTCCTGTACGGCGCCAATGTGTCGTCACGGCGCGGGGCGGGCGGTTGGATTTGAACGGGGCGGCGGCGGCCGGGGAGCGGGAACCGGGGCCGGGGACCCGGAAACCGGGATTCGGGAGCGGGGGGCCTCGAGCGGGAGGTAAGAGCGGCCGAGCGGTCCCTTCGGAGGAGAGGCGGCGCGGGAGCGGCGGCCGCCGTTGCCAGGGGCCAGGGCCGGGCGGGCGCTGCGGGGAAGGAGCGCGGGAGAAGGCGGGCGGCGCTGCCCCGGGAGCGGCGGGGTGGAAGCGGGGCTGAGGCGGTGCCACCTGCGGTGGGCGCGGAGCGTGTGGGGAACCCCCCGATAAGGGCGGTAATTAATGTCTGGGGAACGCGCTAATGTGGTGTAATTAATGCAGAGGTGATTAATGCGGCGTTTGTCATCGATGAGTGATTGGCGCCTGGGCTGTGTGGGTTCTAAAGCGAAGGCGCGTGGACAAAAAGAGACGGAAAAAGAGATTATATGGGTTTATCCTATAGGGAAAAGGCCGAGGAGGGGCGGGATGGGCCGTAGGGGTGGACTGAAGTGTTATGGAGCCATTCCCGTGTTCGCAGAGTCAAACGGGCGAATAAAAAGTGTGTGTGGGGGGGGGGGGGGGGGGGCGTCTTCATCAGCACAGCTCGCAGCTCGTCCCTCAAGGATTGTAGCGGATTTTGAAGCAGGATTAGAGAAGAACAGTTAAGGAAAGTGTTTGGGAAATGAATTTCAGATTAATATCCCAAATAGCAGAGTGATCAGGGCTTTCATAGCTCCTGGCTTATCTCTCACAGCGATCTTCCCTGTCCTTCCCTTCTTTGTGTGTTCAGCCTGGCCGACGGTGGGTTTCGATGGGATATCGGGAAGGAATTGTTCCCTGCATTGGGAAAATTTAGTTCATGAGGTTTATGTCTAGAAAGGAGACAGAGGAGTCACTTTATTCGTGAATCAAGAGAGAGGCCATGGGCCATTTTCCATGGGGTCTCTCAAATTGCTGGAGAATGCAGCCTCCTTTTTATCCTGAGTTACCTTTCCCCATTGCCTGAGGTACTTGAGAGATACAGACTTCCTGAATTGCCTAATACAGACCCTCTTCTAATGTGCACCCTGGTCCCCTCATTTTCTTTGTATATTTGTTCTTTTTCCCCAAGTCCAGGAATTTAGCAGCACCTTGGATAAGGAGCAGTTTGTGTCAATAAGTAACATTCTCCTGTTGCTTAACTCTAAGCAATTCTCTAATTCTCCAGCTTAGGCAGACTCATAGTTTGTAAAAACACATTCCTCTTACTCCTTTCAGGAGGGTTTTAAGAGAATTGAGCCATGCTCTTCTGGTTGTATCTAGAGAAGGAACAAAACACAACAGGCACAAGCTGAAATACCAGAAACTCAGTTTAGAGCAAGAGGGAAAATGTCTTGGATGTGTCAGAGCAAACATTGTCTAGGATAAGGTTTGATCATTTATCTCCCAGCATTTACCAGAATCTTAACTTTAAATAAAATAACCAGTAATACTTAAATTGTTAGCACAGCTGTTTTCTAACATGATATACAATAGGAAATATATCTCTAATGTGAGTACAACAGGAGAAGGTTGACTTGAGAGGCCTGTTGTACTTCAGAGCATTTCTGTGACTAGAGAAGGATGGAGAGGGAAAAATACAGAAAAAAACACAGCATCAAAAGCTAGTAGCAGTTTTTAGGGTTTATGCAGTTGTCCTACTGAGGCTCATTAATGGTTTTGTATTTTGGTGCTGTATTTTATAGGAAAAGCTTATCCTGCAGCAATGGACAAGATTTACACAGACCCTAACATGGAAATGTGAGTTGAAACCCTCTAAGAATTTTACTGTGGCATAAAATATTGCCCTTTAGAGGCAAAACCTTTTGTAATGCACTTCAACATCCCTTGAATGAAATGTGTTTTCCATTGTGATGAAGACCAGGGAGTTTCTTTGGTGTTTGGTGAGGGGATTTCATAGTGGTGGGTTGTCAGGAGATGAACTGACCATGGGACTGGGAGGGCAATCTGCTGAGTTTTCCAAAGCTTGTCCTGGGAACCAGTGCTAAAATGATCAATCTGTTCCAAGCACGTTGTTTATTTAATTTCACACTTGTAAAAATAACAGAGAAATCAATTTATTAACCTCAAAATCGTGGCCTGGACCATTCAGAAAACGTACCTTGGTGCAATTTTGTGGCCTTCATACTGATGCCTGGAAATAGAACACAAACTTTTCCAGGCCATATAATGATACTATAAAAGCAAAACTTTACTTGGGATCTTCAGGTACATAAGGTGGTGAAAAACAGTGCCCCAGATTAGATCCTTGCAATTTGTAAGATGGAGCAATTAGAGTGTCTGGCCAATATTGTCCAATTGGAGGAGCAGGTGGTTAGGTAATCTCCCTGCTGGGTTCTGCCCTTCTACCCTACCTTTATTATGCCAGTCATTACGTGGTGCAAAATAAAAATGTCCTTGGAGAAGTAACAGGCAAGACAAAAAAAATTTTAGGAATGTGTCAATAAGGGCCCAGTTCCCTGTGGAAATGAAAGGTGGGAAAGTACTGGAAGTTACACTGAGGCATTTAACAGTCTACAAAGCTACAAATACATGAAAAATACATAAAAGCTAAAAACTTTAGGCATTGATACCTGTTTCTCTTTTTGCCCTGCAGGGATAACACAGAGCACATCAGAAGGAAGCGACTGTCCTCTGTGAGTAACCTTCAGTATTCCTCAAAGTAAAACTGTGTGAGGGGGGAAAGGAGCCAAGGGAAGCTGACAGAGGAGCTTGAAGAAAAGCATTCCAAAAGATCCTGTCAGTCCTGAGAGGATTGACTGTCAGTCCTGAGAGGATTGACTGGGGCACTGCTGGCTCTTAGAAACTCTCTTCAGCCAAGAAAGCAGCTCTTGGAGCTGCAGCTGGACTCTCAGCTGCATTTTCTTTCAAAATTTTCTGTATTTTCTTTCAGATTTTAAAGGCTCCACGAAATCCTCTGGATGATCTGGGAAATGGGAATGAAATTACAGAGGTGGGTCTGCCATGCCCTTTCCTACCAATCCCCCTCTGTGTTTTCCTGATTCAGCTGTGTCACTGTAATAACACGGGTGGTTTTAATGCACCATTTTTGATAATAACATTCTTACAGCGCTTTTGTTTGGTTTTGTGTTTCCTGGGGAGCTGTGCCTGTCATGGGTAGCAAGCTGTTGTGGTTTTTGTTGGCAGGACATCCACGCAGAGAGGCGCAGGAGGAGCTCGCGCAGGGTCAGCTTCGCCAGCACCATCAAGTGAGGGAGCTGCACACCCACACCCCTTCCTCAGCCAGAAAACGCAGGGAGTAACATCCCTTCCCCCTGAAAGTGTCCTCACTGAGTATTCACAAATGGCTGCAAGCAGCAGGAAGATTGTTATATCCAGTTGGGTCAAACCCTGAGAGCCATTATTCATTTTCCTGCCTGAAAAAAAGTCCAGTTCAGTGAAATTCATCCAGTTAGGAACTTTTGTTTTCCATTCATGCATCTTAAATGTCATAATGGCATCTTCTCCCTGAAAATTACATCTGGGTTCAGTACATTTCTGGCTTTTGATATCTCGTTTCAGAACATATATAATGTATATAAATTAGTGCTGATTTTTTTTAAAAAATTTGCTTTTAGAGATGGTTTTGTGTTTTTAAAAACTGGTGGTTTTGTTCTTAGCTGCAGAGTCTTCCAGCGAGATCTTAAGAATGGCACATCAGAAACAGAGAATACAGGTAAAACTCCTTTTTCTGACAGCTATGAGCAATAAGATTTTAGCTTGAATTTAAGAAATCAGAACTTTTCCATCCGGGGAAGGAACAACGTGGCCAGCTCTTTGTCCTGGCCTGGCTGAAAACTCCTTAGTCACAGAGTTCTTGTCTTGAGAAGACGCATCAGGAGTGAGAACTTCAGAACACTGTTTTCTGTGCACTTCACTCTTGTCTCGTACTGAGTCAGAATTGTGTGGGTTAGGCAAAACCTTTAAGATAATCAAGTACAACTGTGATCATGCTTCTCACATTGTAATGTTGTCATTTTCTTATTTTTAGGGTGTTCAGCAAATGACAAGGATGATACCTTGACTAATCAGTAAGTATCATGTCTGATAGATATTTGTTATTATTCAACGTTTATTACCAAGTGTTTTCCTCAGGAAAAGATGAAGCGTTAGTCTGGCCTCAAAGCTCTTGTAGATAAAGCACAGTGGTGGGATCTGTAAAATTAAAAAGACTTGGTGGTAGGATAACAGATAAGACACTTTGTATGTGAGAAGGGGAATTTCACAGAGCCATAGATGCTATGAAAAATAAAGAATTAATCTTTCTTGTCATCTAAAAATTAAAATACCACTGTATGTTGAACAGTGGTTTGTGGCATAATAGATAATTTCATGGGAAAGATAAGATTGTGATCAAATTAGAATATATTGAAGACAGATAAGCAGGACATCCTGCTTATCTGTCTGGTACCTGCTGCCCAGATCCACATGAGCTCTGCCATGGAATTCTGTGCAGCACAATTCTCTGCCTCTTCAGTTTACAGGTCAAGGCTTCCCTTTGAAACCTTTTAACAAACTGTTTCTCAAACCCACCTTTTGTAGGAATGAAGACCCTGGGGCTGTTCCATGTGAGATCACTGGTGAGTTTGAGAACAGATTTAATAACTAAATGACTGTTTATTTAAACAGTTTTTTATTTATTGATTATGTTTAAGAAATTTTATTGTGCCTAGAGCAGTCTCCCTGCCTTGGGAGAGCTCACTCTGGATGGGCTTTATCCCTTGGAGTTGTTTACAAGGATCCTGTTATGGAAGTCTGGGTGGCCCTTCGAGGTGCTGAAGGAGTAATGAAAATATTTTTCAAAATATATTTGGGTTTGATTGTGTTTATTTACTCAGGCATTGAGCTTCAGCTCAGTGGATAAAATAATAAGTAAACAGCACAAAAACTGGAGTATTCCCTTTCTTTCCACAGGGATGAACACTTTGCTTCATGCCCCCATCCAGGCCTTGGGACAGCAGACTGAGGTATGTGAAGGCTGTAATTTTTTGGTGCTGAAAAACCAGTGTCCAAAATACATCACAAGAATTTGTGTAGTAAAGATTAAAAATGTTAACTGCCTTTGTATTCACATAAAATTCTCTTCAAACTGAGTATTCTATGTTTTGAAGTACTGAGTATTCTATGTTTTGAAGTGTGTCCTAATCTGATAGTCATTGGACTGCAACATAAATAACTCTTGCTTCTGAAATTCCTTTACAACTTCTCAGTAAAGCAGTAGTTCCTCCATTCTTGTCTGCTTTGCAAGCCTTCATGAGCCTCCCTTATTTTTTTTCCTAATATAAGTTCTTAAGACAAGTATAATAATCAGATATTCATCTGATCACAATTATATTTTGCAAAAGTAAGGCCAACTAACCAGTCAGAGAAAATACAAATACTTTAAATATTTTATTTCACTAGTTACTTTCTAATTCTGCCTTTAATTCTCTGCTAGATGCAGCAACCAGTTCTTATCTTACTTGATCATCTGATTTAGCAGTCACATTTGGAATGTGCACACAACAAGAATTATTGTTTAAATTTAAATAACTACATATTTCATGTTTGTGTAACAGTAATAGCTCTAAAGCTAATCTGCTTTGTAAGGTCTCATGTTATAGAAGTTACATTCTGTAATTTGCCAAAATCTTGCATTTACTTTAAGACTACATTTTCCTTCCAAGAAATTAATATCGTTTATGTTATTACTGTAAATATGTAATTATTTATCATTTTCATCTGGATGTAATAAATAATACTTCCCTAGAACATCATATCCTATCCTAAAACAATAGGATTTGCATATCTGCATAAAAACTCCACAGTGTGAGTCAGTCTTGCTGTTTAATGTGTGATTCTTGTGTTACCCACATGTGATGAGCTCAGAGTTCAATTCCTTCCACTCTGAGTGCAGTGTAGGTCACCAGGAGGACTTGATATGGTCCCTTCCACTTCTCCTGGGTTGGTCCAAAACTCCAGGTTCTGATGAACACCGGATCTTCTGGTTTGAAAGGATGTACAGGCGAGTCTGGTCCCAGTGATATGCTGGTAACAATGTACCTTGTAAAACTTAAGAGAGTCAATTTTAATACTATTATATTAATTACAGTAAAATTTTGTGGCTTCCCTTACCTTGTTGGTGTGGCATGGGGAAAGTTTCTGGCCATCTAGAGAAAGTACCAAAATACTAAAATGTACCAGCCCCCCTCATTCTGCCTGGGCAGTTCTGCAAATTCAGTTTGCCAATAATTACCTGGTAAATTCCTCTGTTTTACTAGCCTTGGAGGTGGCCTTCCTTCCTTGGAAAGGAAAACAAATTATTGTGGAAAACAAATTACTTATTTTTCAATTTAATGATCTTAGTTTTGGTCACCTTTGTGCTTACTAAATTCCTTTATACATTAGCTACTGTATTTTCTATTTCCTAAGTGTTTCTTGATGGTTTTAGTTCTGTTATCTTATACATTAATTTGGAGGTGCAATTACTCACCTACATGAATTTACTAATCACTTGCTGGGATTTTCCGTGGCTTCCAATAGTGGGGCTAACTGCCTGTCCTGGTTTGGTTTTTGTTCCCAGACATTCAATTTTTTGCTAGGTATTAGTGCAAGGATACCTTTTTCATTAACTTCTCTTGCTGTTGTGTCAGCTAATTGATTCCCTGTATTAAATGGGAAGTCTCCAAACTGATGGGCTTTACAAGGACATCCTGCTGGCAATATCCAATGTCCTCCTTTTGGCTCCAAACCAGCTGTGCCCATGGGGGGACACATATCATCTTTTGTGCTTCTCTGTAGCTACCACTGCTCTCAGGTATCTGGGTCACCTTCCCTTGCACTGTCCAATTGTTTGGACAGGCTGCTTCCATGATCCCAAACACCAGCAATGCCCCCAGTGCCAGGTAAATCCTTTCATGCACAGATATAACTCAAATGGTTTGGTTCAAGACTGAGGCTCTCAGTGCAGGGGTTGGCATTAAGGTTCTTTCAGGGCTTTCAGGTGCTCTGGCTCTCAGGGGTCCAAACCAAGTATTTTTGGTGGAGGGCCATGCAAAGCCCATAATTGCAATCCATAAGTGACACCATCCAGCCATACATAAGGAGGTTCATAGTCCTTGGCTCTGGAGTCTGGCAAATGGCTTCTTTTCAGCTGCTTCCCAAGCTTCTTTTTTTTCCTGCAAGATCTTAAAACTAAAGTATGTTACTGCTTCTTTGCTTATTTGTGCTATTTTCTCTGACACCCTGTATCCAGACAGTTCTAAGAAATGTAGCAGACTTACAGTAGCATTGAGTCACTTACTTTCAGTCTTGATTGCTGGCAGAATACTTTCCAATTTTATTTGCTGTCAAGAGTGTGTACAGATTAGCTACCACTGGATGAATATCAGGAACTTTTCATTAATGGCCCTTAAATCTTAAATCTATAACTGATAATATTGATGTATTATATTCTGATTCATATTCTTTCACTATTCTAAAATTTCTTTATAAGTCTCTCCAGCTTCCCCATGCCTCCGACTTAATAGGATATTGGTTTTGCTTTACCAGTCTGGCTTCAGGTTTGAGAGTAATCCTCACCAATTTGGCCACCTTTGATCATCTAGGCATCTCAGTTGCCCATACCAGCAGGGTTACAGCATTCTCTGCCTCCTCTGGGATTCTGTCCAGCTCTTCTTAGTCCTATAACATAAAAATCTTTGCCATGATGGCTTTTGATTCTGGTGTTTCAGTTTGTATTTGCCCATCCTAGAAAGTTATTTGAACATCCAATTTTCCCAATGAATCTCTCCCCAGCAAGGGGATTGAGCATCCAGGAGTATACAGACTGGTGTTTCCCCCACTGTTTTATTAATTTAAATAGTAATCATTGTAAAAAAGGCCTGTTCTCTTTCCTCCCTATTGCCCCCACAACACTTACAGGTTTGAGCTAAGTTTTCCTCTGCATATATTCCATACTGAATAAGTTGTTTCTGTATCAATTAAAAAATTTACCTTTTCATTCATTCATTGCAATAATGTAACCAGGGCTCAGCTAAGATGATTCCCCTGGTTCCTTTAGGGGGATTTTTCATTTTCACTTAAGGTCTTGGGCTTGATGGCTTGAAAAACCTGGTTTAGGTTCTTTGTTTGATTTGCCTGGCTTGGGGACACTCCCTTTTCCAGTGTCCCCATTTTTTACAAATTGCCAAATACATTTCAGCTATCAACTATCACAGCACAAAGTGCCAAATACATTTCAGACACTGATTATCACAATGCAAATTGCCAGATATAATTCAGCCACTAATTACTACAAGTTACTAAAGTATACTTTATACTTTATATATTTTTATATTATATATTTATTTATATTTTATATACTTTGTTTCTCACTGAGAGGGGTCCTGAGTCCTAGTTATAGTTTCAAACACTTCAGCAGCTCTGTCCAGATTTTCCCTTTAAACTCCTGCCACCTTTCTCCATGACATTAAATCCACTATTAAAAACAAGATTACTGGACAATAATTCCCAACAACCTGCTGGAGGGGGGTTATCAGAATTTCCCTGGCATCTCTCCCAACATCTCCTTGCTGCCTTCTAGCCTGTCCTGCAATTGGACCAAAATCCTCCTATCCCCTAAAACGTTCTCTCTGTTCCAGTCCACTTTTCCAAGACTCACTTATGTGTCTAACTGTATTCCCTGGTGATTCATGATTCACCCCCTTTATTCTTTGCCACAGAGCAACCATCAGCTCTAAATCATCCTCCTGCTCTTCTTGCCTGCACTTTAAGCACCTCTTTTAACCCTTTGCCTTCTTTTCCTTTTCAAGTGTACAAGGAATTTAATCCCACTTATTTTCCATTCTATGAAACAACGCAAATTGCAATATTTATTCTACTGCAAGGTTCTATCCTTAGGCCACATCTCTTGATCTTCCTGTGTATAAAGTGGCCACCACTGATGACAAAATTTTTAAAGTTCTCCTTCTTACACAAGGGGCATTGAGCAGTTCCAGGCCAGTAGTTTTTGGAAAACAAGCGTTGTGATAATTCACCGGGTATAGACAATTTATCATCTGGTAACAAATATATTCATTATGCTTGATAAAATATAATATATCTCATTACAATTTCCTCCCACTGCTATAAAACTATAAGTGCTTTCTGTTCAAGAGACCAAAATCTCCCTTATCAGTGATGAAAAAGTCTTTTGAAACATCCAGCATGGTGCTGCTGCTTTGGAGCAGGTGGACAATAAACTGGTGGAAATAAAAGGTGGAAATCATGTTGTAGAGAAATATCAGAAAATACTGATCCATAAGCCTCGGTAAGAGGTCTGTGCTTGCTAAGATGTGGTTCGATGTGAGGTGTAAGATGAGACACATTGTTTTGTTAAAAGCCATTTAAATGTTATATATTTGCATAATTTAGTCATTGCCCTTTCCTCAAATATGTTACTGCTTATCAGGGAGGCCTGAAATTAACAGGTTGGTTTTTTTAAGAAAAGGCTTATAGAGCTAAAACCTTAGGTCATTACATTAATCAACATTAGCTGACTTCTGTTTTAAATAGAATAAACCATTGATCATTTGTTTTGAGTGCCAGTCACTGAATTCTCCTTTTTTTGTTGTTTTTCAGTGGCATGACGTGGACCAGGCTGCTCCAAGGATGGACAAGCAGGACACCACCCTCCTGTTCTCGGAGGAGAATGAGATGGAGATGACAGCCAGTCACACAGCCATGATCTCACGGAACCTGAGCACCCACCAGCCTGACAGAACTGAGAAAATAGACTTCAGCTCCTTCCTGGCTAAGTTAAACTCCAGCCAGGGGAAGGCAGAAACCAGCAAGGAATTGAGTTTGCTCTCTGACTCCACAAACCATCCGGGCCCCTCTTTGGAACAGAAGGAAGAAGCCACTACTGTGAAAAAAATAGATTTCAATGAATTTCTGCTGAGACTGAAGTCAAACAATCCTGCTGAGGGAGCTGACAGGGACAATGTTTGCTGTGTCCCTTCCCAAGGCTCGGGAGATGTGACGCAGCTGTCTGGGGAATTTGGCTATTCCCATGAGCCACTGGACACCTGCAATGTGACAAGAGTGTTTCGAGGCCGAGAAGGTGGGATGGAGATGACAAAATGTGAGGCAGCTGATGTTAAAATTCCATTCCCTGGCGTCAGCGAGGTTCCAGCAGAGCAGTGGGAGTGTGGGGATGTTACCCAGGCTTTTGCAGACGAGGGCATGGACGTCACAACCAGTCACACTGCAAAGGTGTCCTTTGCCCTCTCCACTGTTGGGAACCAAAGGCTCAACTTCCAGAAGGATTTCCCACCTACAGAGTTAGATAATTCTGTGTTCAGGGGAGCATCTAATCCCAGCCTGAATGTTCAGCAGGACCCTCAGCTTTGTGCAGACAGAAAAGCAGCAAGTGCTGAAGGCAGAGGAGAGCCCCCAGTGCTGCGAGCTGGGAAGCAGGAGGCCGGGGCATTGGCTGCCATCCAGGGATCTGTTTCATCTGAGACCATCTTCCGAGGGGACAAAACCATTGTGTTTTCCAAGTGTGATGACATGGAAATGACTGGGAATTACACAGACATCATCTATGAGGCCAGCACCACAGAACAGAGCAGTTCATGCCATAAACCCTGTGAAAAGCCAGTGAGTACCAACCCTCCGCTGGCAGGGAGCAGATCCCTGGCATGTGGTGACATCCCAAAGGGTCTGGCACCTGGAGATAATCCTGCTGCTGGGCCCTATAAAAACAGTGCCCTTGAACTGCCTTCAGCCTCAGGTGGACAAGTGGAAAATGTGTCTCAAGCTTGTGGTCCTGCTGCAGCCAGCTCTGGGTTTGGCTCATATACACATTTTGTGGCTGGTGGTGTTCTGAAGAGCAGGTCTGATCCCTCTGCAAACCCCCAGCTTGTTTTTTCAGGTGAGAAGACAGTAATATTTGGAGGGGAAGATATGGACTTGGCTAAAACGTTTGTTAAGGATGGTGGAGAGAATGTTGATAATGAGCATCCCACTGCAGTGTTCACCTCTGTCACGTGCAAACCTCATTTCCTGGGCAACAGATCCATGTCTTCCAATGTAACTGAGCAGGAAGAAATGGAAATAACAAGATGCCACACTGTTTTCTTTGATGGTCAAAGCAGTGGGATAACAGCAGAGACAAAACAAATGCCCTGTAAAATCATTCCAAGAAAGAACCAGAACAAAGATGTCACTGAGGGTGACATATCTGCATATTCTGTAGATATGGACAAGGAAAATGTTGAAGTGAGGAGTATTGATTGGAATATTAAAAGGAGCCAGGCTATGGAGAGCAATGCTCAAGATCTTCAGATGGTAATGGTTGATAAGAAGCTTGGAAAAACCAACTTCCAGGCAAGTGGTCTGAGTTCCTGTGCCAAGAGCATGTGTCTGCTACAAGAGCAAAACAGAGGAGTCCCTGAGAATGTTGTCACCAACACTGGTGCATCCCTGTCTTTGCAAAGCCAAGAAGTTGGGTCACAGCCTCTGGGAAAAAACCCTCCAAGCCCCTCAGATTTCTGCACAAATGACACAACAGGCTTGTTTTTAGGTGATCAAAGCATGGACATAACCAAAGCTCATCCTGCTGCCTTTGAGATTGCTCCTATTAACACAGAACAAGGATGCAATAATTATAATCAAAACACTGCAGTATCCAAGCAGCTGCAAAACCAGCCCTTCCCAGTTTCCAGTCATCATGGTGTGGATATCGTGAGTCAAACTGCAGCAATGGAATGTGGGGACTTGAAAATGAGCACCAACAAGCAAATTGTTACTGCTGTGGCTCCAAGTGGTTCATTTGCTTTTAATAACAATCCTGCTCCCTCTGGAATGAGAGGAAATGAACAGTCTGGGACAGTAATAGGAATAAATGCAGAGGGCCAAAAGTCAGAGAGGCAAGAGAAACCTCAGCCTGTGAGGGCAGTAAGCAAAGTATTGCCTACCCAAGGAGACTCTGAGAGACATTTTTCCATGGGTAAAACAGGTTCTTCAAGACAGGATTTAAAAACTCTTCCCTTGACTCCTGGGCTGCTCCAGAGGGGTGCAGAAGAACCAGTGTGGGCCAGGACATCTGAGGCACCCAAGGAAAGTTCCCAGTTATCTTTCTTTGGAGAAAAGTCTGTTGTGTTTCCCCACGGTGAAAACATGGACATGACTGGCAGCGGTGTGGTGATGGTTCCAGTTCACACTGTCAGAGTTTTGTCACAAAACAAAGCAGCACCTGGATGCTTTGGTCAAGGTGGAAATGAAAGAATGTCCTTGGAAAAAGGGGTCACCACGACAATGCCGGCGGAGCAGGGCAGGCAGGAGGCTGCAGGTGGCACAACCATCAGTTTTCCTCTGGCTGAGGACATGGAGATCACCACAACTCACACAGGGTGGCACAGACAGCCCATCCCAGCCATTCCTGCTGACAAAACCATTGTGTTTGCCCCTGACCAGGAGGACATGGACATCACTGCATCCCACACTGTTGCTGTCAGTAAGAACATCTGCGGGTTTGAGGCCCAGCAGGTGCCCCACACAAACACCCAGCAGCCACCACAGCACATGCATGGCAGGGCTGGTGCCCTGCAGAGGTGAAATGGATTCCTCACAATATGCCACAAAACCTCTTCCCTCTTCTGCCTCATCAGTCCCAGCATTTCCGAGTGAGAAAGGAGCTACCCAGGTCCCCAGTGGCACAACACCACATTCCATTTATTCTGTCTCCCTTCAGGAAAGTACTATGGATGTGGGGGCACCGCATGATCAAGGCCTTCCCCCAGATAATTCTGTCCCTGTGAGCAGGGAGCAGGATCTCGCACCACCAGAAAAACTGCAGTCAAAGGGAGTATCTTTGGAGTTCCCAAGTAAGGGCCCTGTGGATCACAGGGAAGAAAGTGGCAGTTTGGGATCCTGTGTTGCCTTTCCCATGCAGGGATCAGATCCTTGGAAGGGTCATCCAGATGCCCCTGGTACTCAGAGAAACCAGCTAGTGGAAGAGGATTCATCTCAGCCTGGAGATTCTGATTTGGGCTTGGCTGGAGCAAACCTCCTTCCAGCTGCTAACAAGGAATCCAAGAAAAATGAGGAGCTGTCAGCTGAAGGGGAGGCATCTCCAAAAGATTTCCAAATAAACTCTGAACAAACTAGGCAGCCTTTGGTCAGTGACAGTTCAGAGGATCAGACACAAGCCACTCTTCCACCAGCAGCTTCAGGTATTATAGGTGTTTGTTCAAAACTGATGGGTTTGACAAGGAAATCTATTTCTGGTTCCAAAACTGCTTCTTCTGACCAGTTGCCCAGTTCCTCAGCTCAGCCAGAGGATACCCTGAGGTTGGGAAAAAACACTGACAGTGAAGCAAATAACTTCTTTGAGCCCAAAAAGCAGGAGAACACAGGTCTGGAATCTGGAGCTGATCCCATAGGGATGGCACCAAAGGATAAATATCCAGGAATCAATATCCCTCTGGGTATATTCCAGCCTAAATTACCAAACAAGAGAAATCGTGTTTCCAGTGCACAGGACATAAATACAAAATCAGACAGAGTAGAAGCCCGAGTTCCAGCAAACACCAGTGAAACCCCAGGTAACAAGTCCAGCAGGCAGAACTTCAGTCCTTTTCAGTTCATAGCAGAAGAATTTCTCCCTGTGTGCCTGGAGGAAATGGATTCCAATGAATCTGTCAGCTCCGAACTCATGGAAAATGCTTGGGATGATAAAACTCAGAAACAAATCCCCCACTCTGAAAAGGATCCATTTGAAGGGACAAAAGCTTGCAACATGAAAAGAGCTTTAGGACAAACTGAGGAGGATGCTCAAAGCCCAAAGAAGGCCAAGAGGGATCAACATGTGGATGCTGGGGTCTCTCAAGACTTGGAGGTGAGCTTGGTCCCTCACTGTAAGGATATGGGAACACCACCAAGGCTTAAGTTTTGGGGCTGTAAGTGGATCTGTTAGTAGGAGTTCTTGTTTTTCATAACCACCAGCTTGCTGTCATTTTCCTGTGTGATTCTCTCTGGTTTTCATTTTTTTGCCAAGCCAGAAGAATCAGGCTGGTGTGTGCAACAGTCCTGTACCAGGCAAAACAGTCAGAATGAGGGATTTGCCAATTTTAAACCATTCTCTGCATAGTATCCCTTTAATCCTTTCAAGGAACAGCTACAATAAACCACTGATCCACTTAGGTTGTCTTCTAGAACTACATTAATTTTTTTTTTAAATTTTTTAATAACAGGTGACTTTTGATGTGCCCCAGGACCAAGCAGAAGCTGATGAAGCTGGAGAGCCTCCAAATCGCTCAGCTAAAAGCCCTGGGTGTCCCCATGCCAGCACCAGCAGCTCCCTGGATTCTGTGAAGGCTGACATAGAGTCCACAAGTAAGAGACCATTTGTGATAAGAGTCCCAAACCCTGTGTTCTTTGCCCTGTAAGGATGTTATTAACCCACCAGTATCTCCCCTTTCTGTTTTGTTTTCCCAGTCCAGCGCAGCAGCCAGGTGGAATCCCAGCTTCTCACGGACAGCATTTGTGAAGAAAATTTGTGGGAGGTATGGACAGGGCTGGAAGACAGCAATTTCCTGTCCTAACAGGAAAAAACCTCCTGTGTTTATACACTAGTGAGCATGCTGTCTTGAAAAATGGACTTACCTGTATGTTTTTCCTCAAATGCACAGAAATTTCAGAGTGGTGCTATCACGGTTGGGGAGTTTTTTACCCTTCTTCAAGTGCATGTTGTGATTCAGAAGCCCAGGCACAGCCAGCTTCCAGCCAGTGTGAGTGGAACAATATAACTGACCTTAGATAATACTCCTTTGTTGGTTTGGGTTTTAAATTTTAGCAACTCAGACATCTTTAAATGAAAACCAGAACAGATTTCCATCTCCTCACCAAATACCATATATTCAGGATTACTGTTCTTGGATAAATATGCTAATTCTTGCTTTTAAAATTTGTTTTAAGGACAATAAATTGAAAGAATTAGAAGCTCAGTCTGACCTTTTCACTTTATCTTCTCACTGTGTCCATCAGCCACTACTGCCTGTAGCTACTCTGAGCTCCTCCTGCCTGTTCTACTCTCTCCTTTAGAAATGCTTCACTATGATATTGCTACTTCTATTCCTTCACCTGAAGAAAGGGGAAGAAATACAGAACAGAAGTCTGCCTTCTAAATCCTTTCTATTCTTTATTTAAAATACTCTCCTAGCTTAGTTACAGTTTAATTTACAAATGTATTCCTACTGAGTTGTCTCTAAGTATTCATCAGGCTTAATAACACTGCTTCTGTGGTTTAGTGACTGATACAAAACAGACACCACCCCCACAAAAGCCCCTGGAAACTTTCTCTGAAGGAGTGGAAATAATTAATGTCAGTGATTTATGAGCTTTACTATACAGGCAGCTTGCTGAAATACCCCTCTCATATTTATTTGAGCAATAAAGCTCCATAAAGCTTCCCTAAGGCTTGGGGACTTTAATTCTGAATTAAGCATGACTTTGAATTAAGCATTGCTTTGTTGGGGAGCACTCTTTTATCTGCATAACATATAATATTTTCAAGTCTTCATCTAAAAAGGAGACCTCTTTCAGTAATATTTAATTTCATTGTTTTGAGCTCTAATGATGAGGCACATATCCCAAAAGGAAGCTTGTGCTCTGGTGTGAGGAAACACAAGTTGTGAAAGCAGAATTGAAATGACTGGAAGTTACTATTTCTGAAAAAGATGGATTTTTTTTTCTTCTTTTTCTTCCTACTTTTCCCTGTGTTTTCCCTCAGTGTGCAGTCAGTGCACCTCCCACTGCAGAAGATCTCATCTACAGCCAGTACGTTCACCGGCCCAAGCTGAGGATTTACGAGGAGGATTGCCAGGACCTGTCTCAGAAAATAGTGGAGTGAGTGCTTTTCCAGTCACACAGTTTATCAGTAATTCCATTTTTTCAGGTCTGGGTGCATGGAAATGGCCTGAAGAAAGTTACTATATTACATATGGGAAAAATGAAAATATAGTTAGTAGTTTATTGCAGATTTAGAAATGAATTGTGTAAATATCAGCATGCTGTTTTATGTGGTCAGTGAAATTGCTGCAAGACTTTCAACTTTTTTCCCCCCATATTTCAGGTTAAAACCACATGTGACTGTCCTGGATCAGCCCCTGGTGAACGTGATCAGGAGTTTGTGGGAAGTAATGAGAACCTGCACTGATGAAGAGGTAATGCTGCATGGAGAGAATGTTTGTGTGTAATGAAGAAGTGAGGTTAATTGATTTATTCACATCACATAAGAACCAGAATGGTCACAAAATAACAGCAGGTGTAACAAGGCAAAATATTTTCTCAGTGGAAACCTGCTGAGAATTTACAGCATGTCAGGAGAATGCAAGGAAATGTGTCCTTTGAAATATATTAAAGGGAAAAGAAGTGACCCACCTGCATAGAAAACCCAGAAAATTTATAGAAGTATCCCACAAGAACTGAGAAGGTGGATCAAGAGATTTTTGTATTCTGTGGTTCTAATGCCAAGAATAAAGATGTATTCCTTGAAAATAAAGTCTAAATTGTTTAGAGACACAGTATTTTTCATAATTCATTGTTAGTTTGGCATGGGGATGTCACTGAGGTTGGGTGCTGAGCTAGAGTCAGGAAGGATTATATTTCCATTCACTTTCTCTTCTATATTTCCCATTCATCACAGCTGAGTAAGTTTGGAGCAGAACTGAACAAGATGAAGTCCTGTTTCACCAAGGAGGCTAAAATCTTGTCTCACAATGAGAAGGAGACATTGTACAGGAAATTGCTGCAGAGTGCTGAGGTAAGGAGCCACAGGGCTGCAGGCATTTACCTTTAAAAAATCACTTCTACCACATTTCTTGTCTTTAAATGTGTAGGAGCCTAATTATTGTAGTGTGTACTTTCATGGAAGTTTCTTTCTTATGAATACATTTCCCTTTTATTTATAGGCAAATATAACACTGGGACAGTGACATTCTTGCACTTACACTGTAGGAACTTTCTGCCCAAGCGTTTTGGTGATTAGCAGAGTGAAAAATGGGAGCATTAAGGGAAACACCACCAAAAATGAGTTCTTTATACTGTAGCAAGACCAGTGTTAGTAAGTAGGTTACTAGTATTAGCAAGTATTTAGGAAGAAATTCTTCCCTGTGAAGGTGCTGAGGTGCGGGCACAGGTTTGCCAGAAGCTGTGGCTGCCACTGGATCCCTGGAAGTGTCCAAGGCCAGGTTGGATGGGGCTTGGAGCAAGCTGGGATAGTGGAAGATGTCCCTGCCCATGGCAGGGGGTTGGAATTGGATGATCTTTAAAATCCTTTGTAACCCAAACCATTCAGGGGTTCTCTTCAGATAAAAAGGAAGTGCACAAGTAATGCATTGTGCCAGGGATCAAAGATGTGTATATACCAAAGCTCTAGATTCAGTAAGCATTTGGTAATTTCTTATTATTGGCTACTCCCCCACGGTTTGTCCATTGCCTCTTCCCTCTAATAATAACAAATTTCACAAACTGCTTTAATTAATCAACAAGCAAAGAGCCCCATGGTGATCCCAGAAAAAATTCAGCTTTTAAAATAATATCATTAACTTAAGTACAATTTTCCCATCTTAGGAGCAATACAGAAAGCTCCAGTCAAGAATGGAAAAGGTGGATGAATGGATGAAGGAGGCAGAGAGCTCTGTGGTTGCTCTGGAATCAGGTGTGTGTTTCCAAAGAGGTGGCCAATATGCTGCTTTCTCTTTTTTCTGCAGAACTGCTGTTTAAAAAAGGTCAGTTTGTGGTTGTTTGATACAAGCTGCAGTCAGAACTTGGCATTACTGTGTAATGATGCTCTGTAGTTTCTTTTTCTCCAATGCCTTGAGTAGAAATCCAGTTGCACAGTAGCAGCTCTAAACCAGTGCAATAAAACAAGCCTTGCTTGTTGTTGAAATTTTTGAGGTTTTTGGTAGATACGTTTCCATGTTTTTGTATGTTTTTTAGTTAACTTTGAAGTGCTGAGATGTCTAGAGCCCACAAACAAACAAAAGTAACTCTAAGTATTGAATCTGGAAGTTCTGCACACAACTGACACTTCTTTCCCACAGATTCTTTTTGGGATGGAAAGGAAGCTGGCTGCAGTGCTGGAGCAGCAGGAGGGCAGAATGTCCAGGAAGGTAATGGAACCAGCTGAATGCACTTTTTGTCTGGTGTTTTAGAGCCTGGGGAGGGTGATGCTCACCCCCCACTCTGATGCATGAACTCTGAGAGGGATGCAGACACTGCTGCTGTCTTTCCTGCATTGCACAGATACATAGGTGCTAGAGAATGAAAAGGACTGTTTTTTTCCCTGGAAAAAGGGAATTTAGAACTGTTTACCTGAAGAGCTTATGCTGATTATGATATTCAGCACTTCATTGTCCAGTAATTATAAGCTTTAACTCCATAAGAACAGTGAGTGCACAGCAAATTAAGGCTGCCTGTGCTGCTCTTTTCTCTCATTTTTTTCCTTTTCTCTCCTTTTTTCTCTTCGCTTTAGAATTGCAAAGCATCACAGCCCAAGAAGAGGAACTTTTGAGGTAAGATGTCTAGGAGGATTTAAGAATCAGCTGCACACTCAGATTTTAGAGGGTTGGTCTGTTTTTTAAGCACTGTACCACATCCCATGAGATTGGTTTATCCTTGCAGAGAACTGTCACAGATGGATGCTGAGGATGAGCTTGATTTGGCTGAGATGGAGAAGCTCAAGAACACTGAAAGGGACTGCCTGGAAATCCTGGAGAAATATGAGTAAGGAAAATACCTCCAGGTTTTATTTTTTAATAACTATTTCTGGGAGCTCATATTTGTACTGGAATGTGTTTGGGTTTGGTTTTCCTTGTTATTTGATGTGGGAAATCTTGGAATGCCCATCTCCTTGCAGCCTAAGGTTGGCAATAAAGCTTTGGAAGACTTCGATGTGTGAGGCAGTTATTCTGTTAGCAGCTTTGCAGTGGTACTCTGTGTTCAGGGTTTCTACATCCAACTCTGATTCAATCACCAAACTGACATTCACATTAAATTTATAGTAATATGCTTGCATTCCCAAGAGATTCTTATATTCTTTTGGAATTAAAGACTCTGTTTGGCTTGGGAAATTTCATTGCTGTATGATGTAGAAAGAGCTGCAAGAGCATTTAATACTCTGATGTTTGTCCCTCAGAAGTTGTTTGAGTTGGTTGGTTGAAACTTGGGATGATGGTGGCTTTTTTTTCCCCTTTTCAGCTTCACTGAATGGGAGCTGATGGAATGGAGTGAGCAGCAAGCTGTCTTTAATTTCCTTTATGATTCTGTGACACTCACAGTTATGTTTGGACCCCCAATAGGTGAGTCACAAAATAAGTAGGTTTATGTTTTGTGAATTTGCAATGTTAGAGAATAGAAACCTAAAATGTCCATATTTGTAAAGATCTGCTGAAAGGAAGTAGGAAATAGAAAACATACTACAGTGTGTAAGCTGAGAGAAGTGGCTTTGAATATGTTTTTCATATGAGAATTCAGAAATTTGTGTAATGCATGGCTGTTTCTGAAGGTGAGGAGAGCTGTAACTCCAGAACTAAGCATGGAAATAACTGGAATTTTTTTAATTTCCTTTCTCAGATGATGAGTTTTTTGCTGCACATCCTTCCAGGAGCATCATGAGCCTGGACTTTGAATCTTTCCTGGATGGTGAGATTTCTGAATATTGTGAAAGTAGCAGCCCTGCTGATCTTTTGTTGGGAGGACTAAATGTGTGCTCCATCTCCTAATGCTTTATGAAATGGCTTTTCAAAGAGTTCTGGTTTTCTTTTGTGTTACAGAGGAACAAGCTCCACCCTCTTCATGTTTAGTCCAAAAACTCATCTTCCAGTTTATTGAAAGTCAGGGATGCTGGCAGAAGAAGTGTCCCAAACTGTGCTACTTGCCCCAGGTAACATTCCAGGGAAACTTAGGAGATTCTGAAAAAAAATCCAGTTATTATTTTCTGCAACAGAGAAAATAGAGCTGAGATGAGAAGCAAAGCACCTTAATGAAAGCTTCAGGAATGCAAACCAAAATCTGCTTCAGGAGTATTCTGAGGTGTGAGGGGAAATACCTGTCTTTGAAGGCAGGAGTCCTAAAAGCTGAAGTTTATTTAAAAAACATTTTTTTGCCTTAAAAGAAAAATTGAGCTGAAGGTCATTTTGCCTCCTAAAGCATGTAGGTTTAAATTGCCAAGCCAAACTTTTGTGTTGCTCTGTGGCTGTTGGCAAAGCTGAAAGGACAAATTTAAAGCAAAAAATGTACATTTGTTATACTTGTATAATTTCATTTTTCCACCCAAACTGAGGTAGCAGTTAAACCACATCTTTTTTTGATACTTTCTAGGATGAGTTATGTGTTCAAGCATCACATGGTCGCCCCCTGAGTGCTGATGTTCCTTTCTGATTGCCCCCCCAGGCTCTCTTTGACATCTCCTTGGTGGTGAGTCGCTGCAGAATCTTGGGAGATGAGTTGGAATTTCTGCAGAGGTGGGGAGCAAAATTCCAGCTCCTGGAGACAGATATCAAAGACACAGAGTGAGTAAATTCAGAAAATTGTGATGGGATTGTTGGGGTGTCCTGTGCAGAGCCAGGAGCTGGACTTTGATGATCCTTGTGTGGGTCCTTTCTGACTCAGGATGTTCCCTGGTTCAATAAGATGGAGCCCACAGCAGCCTTAAGAGGGAGTTTCTAGATAATCAGAAGCAAAACACTGAAATAGTTTCAATTTGGTTTTCTTAAAAGTGACATTTTATGCTGCTGTTTTTAAGAACAATTTAATTGATCTTCATACAATTGCACTATGGTGTCCCAGTGCATGGAAATTAGGCTGTTCATGGATTCATTGATTTTAGGACTATCAGACAGCCTCTCCTTCCTTACTGTTTTCCTGCTTGACTTGCCTTTCTTAAATACTGAGGCCAAATTGTAGCAATGCAAAGGAAACAGAGCCAAGAGCTTACCTGTAGCTTAGGGCTTTGTTTCTTTTAATCTTGTGTTTGCCTCAGCCAAGCAGAATCAGTCATGGAAGGAGGGATGCACTGAAACTGAAGTTTACTTTCTTTACTTTCCATTTTCCCTTGCTACTTCCCAATTTTGTGGCATGCCCCAGTGGTACAACACAAATACAATTTCACCTCATCCTTCCATTACTGATCCATATCTTTAACTGAGAGGTGCCCAAGTATGAACTTCCTCTGCCTACCTTGGTGCTATTTCAGAGGTCATTCTAATTTTGTAGCTCCCTTTGCAAGAGTGCCAAAAACCCCATGGAGCTGGAGGTAAATCAGTCCAACTTAAAGCATTAGAAAACCTTAAGTGCCTGGGAATGTTTCATGTTAACTAGAAAACATGTTTTTAGTCTCTATTCTCTATTCTCAGTTTCTGGATGGTTCTGTCAATTATGTGTACATTAACTTTTTCTGTGGGGGAAGTTGGGGGTTTACATTCTGAAGTGTTGATAAATTGTGAAGGGTCTTTTTTATCTTATTCCTGAAGTTCCTGTCTGTGCTAGAACTCTTTAGAAGTTACTGTGCTTGTTCCATCAGTGACATCACTAATTATTGCATCACTTATCACTTATTTCTGCTCCTGGCACTAATTCCAAGGTGGAAGCAGCCCATTTGACTGTTTTGCATGGATCTTTGTGTTTATTTCCACAGGGTGAAGCTTCTGTTCTCCTCTTCAGTGGCTTTTGCAAAGTTTGAGTTGACTCTGGCTCTCTCTCATGATTACCCATCTGCTGTGCTTCCCTTCAGGGTCCAAACCCACATTGGGGATATCGGGTGAGCTGGCAGAGCTGTGACTCCATCCCAAAGCTGGGATGGGGGATTGCACACTCAGGATCCTCTCCAACATGTGTGATAATTTTATCTTCCTCAGGGAGAAGGAAATTGCTGCAGTTCTCTCCAGAGTTCCAGCTGGTCACCACTATCTGCAGAGAGCAGTCACCTCAATCCATCAGGATCTGCTCCAGGCTCCCAGATGATCTGCTGCATCCACAGGCAGGACTGAAGCAGTCAAAGTGGGTGGTCTGTGAGTTTGCTCTTATGAGAATTCCAGCTGTGTCTCCCTGAAATGGGAATGTTGTCACCCACTCAGCTCTACAATTCCTGCCTATTTAGTCTCCTTGTGGCTTAGACCAAGTAGAACCCTTGGTGCAGGCCACGAGTTTTACAAGGACAGGGGTGTCTAAAGAGGAGAAGAAGGAAATTCCTAGATCCCTTCTAAGTTCAAGGTGCTTTTACCTTCTGCCAGTCACTGGTGGTCATTCCTGGCACAGATAGTCATGATTGGATAGCCATTCCAAGCATGGATATTCTTCTGCCATACCTCATTAATTTTGTCATTTACAGAGCACTTGGAAAACGCAATGATGAGCATTCTGTAAATTATTACAACTGGAATTTACTTTTGCTGTCATTATTTCACTACCACGTACAATTTAACAGATCCCACCACATCTGGTGTTTATCCATTGCCTGGCACCCCTCCCAGGCCAGACACTATCCCTGCATCTGATTAATTAACCAGTTAACCTGTAGCAATTCACCCCAGAAACCAAAGTCAGAAATATTTTGGAATTAAGGCTAAAAATCCCTGTGCTTGCCCACAGACTTTGGGATGCAACAGCCTCAGAGCCATCACTGTGATTCCCTGGCAGAAGTCAGTTCTTTATTCATTGCCTCAGTCCAGCACTCTCCCAGTTTGAAATGCCATGGAATTCTAGTGAGGAGACTGAACTCCTTAAACTTGGGAGCATCTGTGAGCTCTAGCTTGGTTTTGTGTATAATTTTGTGTATTATGTGGGTCTTGCTGTTGGAACTGATCTCACCCTGTGTTACTGAGCCAAAGCACCAACCCTGGCTCAGCTCTCAGTTCTGCAGCTGCAAATCTTTGGACCCTGTAAAATATGTTGAATTTTAAAATGTTTTCCTGTATTTTAGTGTTTATATATTTTGTCTTTTTACAAAGTTTGTGTCTGTCTGAAAAGTGGAAGTTTAATAAAGATTGGATTTATCACTCTTCCTGTTTCAAATGGAGATTATGGGCTGCTCTATTTAAACTGGTGATTGAAAATTCAGTACTAAATTAAATTCAAAATATTGAAATAATTATGTGTCAAATACTTGGGAAGGCTTTTCACAATATCATTTTTTTCCTTACCTTTTCTAGTGCTACTTTTCTATATCCTGGCTTTTCACAAGAATGTATTGTATTTTAATTAGGAAGATAGCACCCAAATCATTCTCAACTTAGGTACCATACCTGGAATTTGGAATTTCCCCAGGCCATTCTCTGTGCATCAGGAACTAGCAGCAGAGAGCTGGCAGTTCTCCAAGAGCATTATCCACCTCTCTTTTCTTGTCCTTTTTGGCTGTTTTCTTTCAGTGGATTTACACACGAAAGCATCAATAACTAAAGACTCAAGTGAGTTTTTGGTGGAGTTTATTATATTGTTCCAAATACTGAATCCAAGCAGCAGCTAAAGCCACACATTTGTGGTAAGAAAGGGAGCTTAGGCAGAAATTTTTCCATTATCCAGCTTTAAAAAATCATGGAAATCTTCACTTCCGTGTGCCAGGAATCAGCAGCTCCACTCTGTGCAAGACCTCAAGGCAACGGGATTCCATCAAAGTCAAGGGATGGAGCTTCCAGTGTGGAATTGCAACCTCTGCTCCAGATGTGTCTCGATCTCCAGCTGCTTGTTCTTGGGTTCTGAGGAATTGTCACTGCTCAGGAATTGCGTGGGCTGCTGGATTTATGGGGGCACGGGGTTGTGCTTCAAAAGGGAAAAGAAAAGAGAAAATAAGGGAAATAAGAGAAAGTAATGGAAAGGAGAGAGAAGCAAAAAGAAAGGAGATAAAAAAGGAGAAGAGGGGAGAAAGAGAAGGAAAAGCAGGGGGGGAAGAGAAAAAGAAAGCGGGAAAAGAAGGGCAAAAAGAAAAGGGGCGAGAGAGAAGGAAAAGAAAAATGGTTAAAGGAAACAGAAAGGAAGACAAGAAAGAGAGAGGAAGGAAAGAGGATTAGAAAGGAAGGAAAGAGGATTAGAAAGGAAGGCCGCGGTACGCCGGGGCTGCTACCCATGACTCTGGTCCCGGTGCCGGTGCCGGTGCCCGTTCCCGCGCTCCCCTTTAAGGCGCCGCCGGGGGCGGGGCGGCGCCTGCGCGGAGCGGTCACGTGAGGCGGCGGCGGGAGCGCCCGAACGGCCGGAGCGGGGCCGCGGTGAGGGACGGGCACGGGCACGGGGTGCGATGGGCTGAGCTGAGCTGAGCTGAGCTGAGCTGAGGCGGGCGGGACGGGCCCGGGGCCGCCGGACCCCCGACGCCTCTCGGGGTCCCCCCGGCGCCTCCGCGGTGCGGGAGCCTGAGGGCGTTGGCGGCGGAGGGTGGGCAAGGCCGTCAGCTGTGGGCAGCCATGGAGGGCGTTAAACAAAGGGCTGGGGTTGAGCACAATGAGGGGACACGGCGTGCGGAGTCCAGGGAGCTCCAGATCGCCGGCGGGCGGTACCTGGGAGGTGCTGCTGGCCGGGGCCCTGGTAAAGTTCGATCGTGGAATGCCAGAATGGCCATGAAGTTCCACCCCCTGCCATGGACAGCGACACCTTCCGCTATCCCAGGTTGCTCCAAGCCCCGTCCAGCCTGGCCTTGGTCACTTCCAGGGATCAAGGGACGGCCACAGCTTTTCTGTGCCAAAGCCTCAACACTCTCACAGGGAAGAATTTACCAGTATTCAATGTAAATTTCCCCTCTGTCAGTTTGAATCCATTCCCACTTGTCCTGTCAGTATTATATTCAAATTGTGTGTTATATCCCAGGTGTGTGAATTCCCTTGTATCCTTCAGTTTCCCATGACAGCTCCTGCCTGCCATCCTGCTCAGCAATCCCAGGCGTGGTGCAGATCCTCTGCAGGGTTTTCCAGCCCTTTCCAAGGTGTTTGTGGCAGCCCCGAGGGCAAGCTCTGGGGCACAGCCCAGCCATTTCAGAGGCCATTTCAGAGGGCTTTTCCAGCTTTAAGAACTCCGTGATCCTGATTTATGTGACCACAAAACTTATTGCTAAAAGGGAGCACTGAAATGTCTGGTTCCTTCCAGGGGCTGTCCTGCGCCTCGCTGCCATGGCCATGCAGATGCAGCTGGAGGCCAGCGCAGACACCTCAGCAGAGGAGGAGAGCTTTGGGCCACAGCTCATATCCAGGTTGGAGGTAGGTGAGGAGTTACCTCTGGAGGAACTTTTCACAGATGCACTTGCTGCTCTTTTTCCTAGAATGGAATCCTGTGATGGTTTGGGTTGGAAGGAACCTTAGAAGTTCATCCCATTCCATCCCCTGCCATGGCCAGGGACACCTTTCACTACCCCAGGTTGCTCCAAGCCCCATCCATCCTGGACTTGAGCATTTCCAGGCTCTCCACCAGGGCCTCACCACCTCCCCAGGGAAGAATTCCTCACTAATATCCAACCTGAACCTTTTTATTTAAAAGCAAGGTGACACCAAAAACTCTGCTGCTAAATTCTTACTTGTGTTCTGTTAAAAAAAACCCTACCGAACAAAAAACTCAGAAATACCCAAAAATACCAACAGGTGTAATTTTTCCTCTCTCCCTCCGTCCCTCTCTCCTAGCAATGTGGCATAAATGCCAATGATGTGAAGAAGCTGGAAGAAGCTGGGTTTCACACAGTGGAGGCCGTGGCTTATGCGCCAAAGAAGGAGCTGCTGAACATTAAAGGCATCAGTGAAGCCAAAGCCGACAAAATCTTGGTAGGCATGTCCTGGAACTTTAACCCGAGATATTCCACAGGTTTATTTCTGCTGGCTGAAAGTGTTGTGGTGAATTTGGAAGGTGTCCAAAGGGCAGTAAGGGGTGATTAGAGGTGTGACTTGACTTGTGATGGGAAAAGGCAAAACACACCAGGACAGGACTGAACTGAACAGGTTGGGGGAAAAGGGGAGAATATTTCCATAAAAGGGATGTTGGAGCTTTTTCTTGGAGCAGAATTTGAGTTCTGTTCATAGGTACCAACTAGTGCAAAGTCTATGAAATGTGCATGGAATGATACAGGCACCGCTCCACAAGGCAGGAAATATTAATTACTGTGGGATTAACAAATGGCATTAACTCCTCTGGCACTGCTCATCTGGGTTTTCCCTCAGGCTGAGGCAGCCAAACTGGTTCCCATGGGCTTCACCACGGCCACAGAATTCCACCAGCGGCGGTCGGAGATCATCCAGATCACCACTGGCTCCAAAGAGCTGGATAAGCTGCTCCAAGGTCAGCATTTTATTATTTCTCTTCCCTGCTTAACCTCACTTATTGGGATGGGGTTTTGCCATGAGTGGGATCCTTGCACAGAATCATGGAAGGCAAGTCCTGGTTAGATGAAAAACCTCTAGGACTGCTCTTGAATAATTGCTTTTATTTTAGAAGCTGCAGAAATAGTTTTTAGTCCTTTTAAGTCATGATGCAAGATCCAGAGCTGTCCATTTTTGGATGTTTCTGGTTTTTTTAAGTCCATGATGCATTTAGGGAAAACAAAACCAGGCATCACCATCTCCCCATTCCTCTGGTAATCTAAAAATGAAAACAAGTAATTTCAGCTCTTCAGCATCTTCAAAAACACCAGTGAACTTCTTAACCACAGCATGAACAAACCTCATGATGACAAACAATTTTCCCTCTTAGCTGTGAAACTTTCAGCCAAATTCAGTGTTTAACTGAGTCTCTGTAAATGTAATATTTTATGTGTGACATAGATACATAGATCATACATGTAGCATGTGACCTTTTGATTTTTATTAATAATTATTATTGTTATTTTCCCTTCAGGAGGAATAGAAACAGGGTCCATAACAGAATTATTCGGGGAATTCCGTACTGGGAAGACGCAGCTGTGTCACACCCTGGCTGTCACCTGTCAGGTGGGGGTTCACCTCATCACAATCCAATATTCAGACCCCACAGCCTTTTGGGATATTTGCTAATTTGCCTTGGGATATTTGCTAATTTGGGCACTTCCTTTTACTTTCTAAGTGTTTATTGCTGTCTAGAAGTTTCTGTTCCCTAAAATATTAGAGGCTTGGACTTAATTTGATCGTTGAGTTTACTCCCTGAACTTCCCAGCTCAAAGCTGAGCACCTGTCATCTTTTGTAGAGTCATGGAATGCTGGAATGGTTTGGGTGGGAAGGGACCTTAAAGCCCATCCAGTTCCATGGCCAGGGACACCTTCCACTATCCCAGGTTGCTCCAAGCCCCATCCAGCCTGGCCTTGGACACTTCCAGGGATCCAGGGGCAGCCACAGCTTCCCTGGGCAACCTGTGCCAGGGCCTCAGCACCCTCCCAGGGAAGAATTTCTTCCCAATATCTCATTTATCCCTGCCCTGTGTTAGTGGGAAGCCATTCCCCCTTGTGCTGGCACTCCAGGGTGACAGGGACTACAAAAGGAAGGTGTCAGCAGCAATGGGGATCAGGGATCTTTCACTTGTCCCAGCTAAATGGGACTTTAAGCACAATAACTTTGGATGTTATTTGTTGTATGAGCTCAGTGAGGGCATGTGGCAGTATCTGCTGTACTTATGGATGCTTTATTCCCTGTTCCTTCCTTTCCTTCTCCTTTAGCTCCCCATAGACCGCGGTGGCGGCGAGGGAAAGGCCATGTACATCGACACAGAGGGCACCTTCCGTCCAGAGCGGCTCCTGGCCGTGGCTGAAAGGTCAGTGAGTGGGAGACAGGAATAGATGGACTCACAACTCAGTTGGAAAATGTTTTCCAGAGGTCCTGGAGGTTGATTTGGCAGGTGTTCCCTTTGGAAAGCTCTAGTGTTGCCATTCCTCTCCTCTCCTTGCCGCTCTTTCCCCAGAGCTCTCGTGTCATTGTCCCTTGGCATGAGGTGATTTCCTTGTCTTTTGCTACTGGAAGGGATTGGGAGCTTCCCAAGCAGCTGGGACAGGACTGGCTGGGTTCTGTTTGCTCTTTCTGAAGGGAATTTAATTGAATCCTGCTGGCTTCTCCCACAGCATGGACTGCTCCCATGTTCCCTGTCACCAGGGAATATTTAGCAGCCAAGCAAAGGAGAGGAAGTGAAATGATTGCAGCAGGCACAGCTGTGTCTGTGCTGGCCATGTACAGAGTGTCCTTGGAATCAGGGAATCTTCAGGTTGGAGGAGCCCTGGGAGATCCCTGTGCACAACCATTCCCTGGTGCTTCTGAGCCCCCCACTCTCCCATGTCCCCAAGTGCCACATCCACATGGCTTTAGATCCCTCCAGGGATGGAGCCTCCACTGCCAGGGCTGGACAGCCTTTCCTCTTAGAGACTTCCCAATATTCAGCCTAAACCTCCCCTAGTATCACATGAGGCCATTTCCTCTTATCCATTTCAAATGGTTCCAATCATTCCGTTCTCTTTTCATCACCACAGGTTGCATTTTTTTCCATCTGTTTTTATCTCTGCTGGGCATGTGAGTTTTTCTTCCAGTCTTTTGGCAAAGTTCCTGTCTAACTGCTATGGATGAAGTTGTCACTCAAGGTTCATCCCTTTGTTTTCCCTGATTTTGCAGGTATGGCCTGTCTGGCAGTGATGTCCTGGACAACGTGGCCTATGCTCGGGGCTTTAACACCGACCACCAGACCCAGCTGCTGTACCAGGCCTCGGCCATGATGGCTGAGTCACGGTAATGACACTGATTTCACAGAGTTTGTTCCCACATGGGATTAGCCTTTGATTCTCCAGGGAGCCAGCTTGCTCCATGGGCAGTCAGCTGTCAGCAGCACATCCTGCTGCTGGAATTCTGGGTGCCAGCAACTGGCTCCAGCTGATGTGGCTGCACAAACATAGGGAATTCATGGTTCCCCAGTGCCAGCCCGAGGAGCAAGTTGGGAGCTCAGTTTAGAGCTGTGGTTAGAAACAGTGCTGATGATTTCCAAGCTGCCAGGAGAGCTGTGCAGGCAGCTTGGCATTGGAACCAGGACTTAGAGCCCCGCCTGCCCTTTCCAGGTACGCGCTGCTGATCGTGGACAGTGCCACGGCCCTGTACCGCACGGATTACTCGGGAAGGGGCGAGCTCTCCGCCAGGCAGATGCACCTGGCCAGGTTCCTGCGGATGCTGCTGCGCCTGGCCGACGAGGTGAGCATCCCCTGGGCTTTATGGCGTGGGCTGCTGCTGGCCAAACACCAGGCACCCATGAAATCTGCTCACTCACCCTCCTCTACAGCTGGACAGAGGAGAGAAAATGTAATGAAGGGTTTGTGAGTTAGGGTAAGGACCAGGAGAAAACACTCATCAATTAGCAGCACGGGAAAAACAGGCTCAGCTTAGAGATTTGAAGTGACATCATTACTTACAAAATCAGAGCAGGATAATGAGAAGTAAAATAAGCTCTTAAAAAAACAGCTTACTCCCACTTCTCCCTCCTTCCCAGCTCTTCCTCCTATGCCAATGGCACAGTGAGATGGGAATGGGGGGGTTTGGTCGGTTCATCCACCCAAGGCTTCTCCCACTGCTGAGGGAGAAAAGGTCCCAAGGGCTTTGTCTCCACCTCTGCTCCCATTGGTTTGGAGAGGCTGGATCCCACACTTATGGACACCAGGAATGCCCCTGTGTAGTTTTCCCTGCTTTTCTGTTCTGATTGTGGGAAATAACTGGGTTTGGGTTGTTTCTCCTGCAGTTTGGCGTGGCCATCGTCATCACGAACCAGGTGGTGGCACAGGTAGATGGAGCTGCCATGTTTGCTGCAGATCCCAAAAAGCCCATCGGAGGCAATATCATTGCTCATGCTTCCACCACCAGGTGAGACAAGAGATGGTCATATCCCACGAGCCTGGGCTGGGAATGTTTTATGGAATTGGCCAAGTAGCTTTTACTTCTGGGCTTTCCAGTCTGTCCATGGTAGGCCCAGCCTGTGCTTCAGCTCAGTGCCACTCTGGGCCCTCAGTCCATGGGGAAATGAATGTCTTGGGCAGTTCCTACAGCTCTGTTTACTCCTTTCTGCATTAGGATGATTTTCTGGGAGTCCATCCTGATCTGTTTCCTTCCCTCTCCCTGTCAGGCTGTACCTGCGGAAAGGCCGAGGTGAGACCAGGATCTGTAAAATCTACGACTCTCCGTGCCTTCCCGAGGCCGAAGCCATGTTCGCTATCAATGCCGACGGAGTGGGAGATGCTAAAGATTGAAAACTCCTTTTCTTCCCCTGAATCCCAAGACTCTGTGTCTGTAAGAGGCTCCTTTCCTAGTGGCACCTTAGGGATACTTCCCAAGGCAGCGGGCAGAGGAAGCTGTGCCGTGTCAGCCTGGGAAGCGTCGGGACACACCGAGCTCAGCCACAGCTGTTGGGAAGAGATTCCCTTGGCTGCAAGCACAGGTGAGGGCCGTGTGCTTCCTCAGCAACATTCCCAGAGCACCAGACCCTGCGTGTTTCCCTGGATCCCACCATGGTGCAGCAGAATCTTGGTGGCCACAGTTGGGAACTCAGTGAATTGGAAGCAAAGCTGAAGGGTTTGTCCACTAAGAGAAGCGGTGATTTATAAATCAAAGCAGAGTGATATTCCACACCAGGGATTTGGGATTGGTGATGGTCCCAATCCATCATCTTTCTGTTCATTTTCTTTTGGATGCTGCAGCCTGCTGGGCTGGGGGAGCTGTTCCTTTGCCTTTAATTTTCTGTATTCTGTTAATTCTCCATGGAAATCTGCTTTTAATAAAAAGGCTCTTGATGATGTCCCAGGTTCCTGGAATTCTCAGGTGTGTGTTCAGACCAAGGAATGTTCTGGCTGGCAGAAGCTGCACCAATCTCCCAGGAATCTCAGTCTGGTTTGTCTTTGCTCCCACTTGTCCTCAGTTTGGGGTGCAGTGCAGCCCTGCCCTGTGGATCTCCTAGAAGGGTTTTGGGGTTAAAAAGTTTCTTTCCTATTCTGCAGTTTTTCTCTAGAACTTGAGTAAAAAGAATAATGTGATCTTGATGTGATCTTAATTGGTTCATTTGCATTGATTAATTAAAGCAGATCATTGAGAAGGGGCTTGAGCAGCCCTTGGTTGGAGCTGGCAGTTCTTGTCTCTTCATTCTTTGAATTTATTTTAATTATTTCTTAAGCAATTCCTACAGTTAAGATACACAGTGAGGAGAACAGCATTGCTGCCCAGCTGGATTGGGAAATCCAAGTGCAATTCCTTGGAGAGATTGAGGGGATGGGGAGCTGAGCCTCAGGCTGGGTTTTGGCTGCAGGAACTGGCTGAGGAGAGGAGAGAGCCCCCAAAATTGGTTAAAGCCAATTCTGCTGGGTTTGGGTGCTCCCACCCCCAAAAAGGATCCTGGTTAAAGGGACTTGAGGAAGCAGCGGGATGTGCTGGGGGGGCTGTGCTGGGATCCCCAACCCCTGGCCAGGAATGCTGGGCACTGCAGGTTCACAGGGACACTATGGAGGGGCTGTGCTGGGATCCCCAAATTCCAGCCAGGAATGCTGGGCACTGCAATTCACAGGGACACTATGGAGGGGCTGTGCTGGGATCCCCAAATTCCAGCCAGGAATGCTGGGCACTGCAGGTTCACAGGGACACTATGGAGGGGCTGTGCTGGGATCCCCAAATTCCAGCTAGGAATGCTGGGTGCTGCCAGACCTTTGGGACACTGCCTGATCCAGAGAGATTTCCCATTGTGTTCTTTTGTGCTCAGCACCTGGCATTCCATTGGAGTCCCACAGGCTGGAAATGCCATGCGAACAGCTGGAATCGCAGCCGATCACACAGAAGCCAGTCCAGGAGAGAAAACGAGCTGTTCCACAGATGGATTTTTCCCAATGTGTTTTAATTTAAAGCAGAACATCGCCCGCCCCTCCCACCTACCTCGACCCCATAGCCTTTATTTTTGGGCTTTCTCTATGAGAATTATCTGCCTACGCTGGATAAAAAATTCCGAAAATATTCCTCCGGCGCTGCGGGGACCGGCGGGGTTCGGAGGGTTCCGGGGCCGTGGCGGGACCGCGCCCGGAGCCCGGGCGGGGCCGCAGCCGGAGCAGGAACGGCAGCGCCGGGCTCCGCCCCAGCGCCCGTCCCGGAGCGGCTCCTCCCGCCCGCGGCGAGCCCGGTCCCCACGCCAGCCCCAGTCCCGCCCCGGTCCTCCGGCCCCGGGACCCCCAGTGGACACCGGCCGGAAGCCCCGGTTCCATCGCCGGGAGCAGCCCCGGTTGGGCCCAGCCGTGAGGGACGGGCCCGGCCCAGGTGAGAGGGGCGAGGCCGCGAGCGATGGTCCCGCCCCCACCGCGGGCAGGGCGGGGCTCCGTGAGGCGGGGCCGGGACTCCGTGAGGCGGGGCCGGGGTGGGGCCCGAGGTGGGGCCGGGGGCGGTTCCAGGGGCGGGGCCGGGCCCGGCTCAGGTGCGCGGGGCGGGCCTGGCTCAGGTGCGCGGGACCCCAGCGCGGCTGCGCGGGGCGGGGCCGAGGTGATTTAATCCCCGGGAATCGCCTCCGCCGGCATTTGCTCACCCGGAGCTCGGTGCGGGCGGCGCGTCCGTGTCCGCCGTCCTCAGGTGGGGCGCGGGGGCTTCGGCCTCGCCTCCTGTCCCCCCCTCTACCCCTCCTTCCTTCTCCCCGTGCTCCCCTGCTTTCTTTCCCTTTCCCCCTCCTCCCTTTCTCCCTCAAACCCTCCCCGCCTTTCTTCCCAAACCCCCACACTCCTTCCTCTCCTGTCCCTACCCGCTCAATCCCTTCTATTCGCACTCTCTCCCTCCTCTGTCCACGTTCCTTCTCTTCCCTTCTGGCCTTTCCCTTCTCCTCCCGCTTTTCTCCATCCCCCGATCCCCCCTCCCTACCCCTCCTCATCTCCTCCACGTCTCCTCTCTCCCCGTCCTCCCCTCTCCTCCTCTCCTTCATTTCCCCGCAGACGCGGGGCTCGGGGCGCCGCAGAATAAAGCCCAGAGGGCCGGAGCGGCGCCCCCGCTGTCCCTGGAGCCCCCACACGGGGCCGGAGCCGCTGGGCGGGTCCCCCCATTGCAGTGCAAAGCACGGCCCGACACCGCCGGGGTTCCGGCTGTCCCTACATCACACTGGGGGTCCCCGGGGGGGGAAGGTTGGGGGGCGGGGGTGGGGGTTTGGTAGGGCCCCCTCCTCGGGAGGGGGTCCGGGGGGGAGGGGGAGAAGGGGGGAGGGGTGGGGGGGGTTGGGGGGGGGGGGGTAGGGCCCCCTCCGGAGGAGGGGGTCCCTGGGAGGGGGGCGGGGCAGGCCCCCTCCGGAGGAGGGGGTCCGGGGGAGGGGGCGGGGCCTGGAGGGGGGGATTCCCCCCTCCGCCCCGCTTCCTCCCCCCGGACCCCCTCCTCCGGGCGGGGCTCGGCTCGGCCCCCTCCCCGGGACCCCTCCTCCGGACCGGGGCCCAGGGGGAGGGAGGGGGGCGGGGTGGGGAGGGAGGGGGGCGGGGCGGGGTGGGGAGGGAGGGGGGGCGGGGTGGGGAGGGAGGGGGGTTGCGTCGCGTCGCTCTGCATCGTGAACACCGACAGAGATGACCGCACAGACAAACGGCCCCCCCCCGTTCTGCCCACCCCACCCCGCCGCCCTCCCTCCCCCTGGGCCCCGGTCCGGAGGAGGGGGTCCCTGGATGGGGGCCGGGCCGAGCCCCGTCCGGCGGAGGGGGTCCGGGGGGAGGAAGCGGGGTGGAGGGGGGAATCCCCCCCTCCAGGCCCCGCCCCCTCCCCCGGGACCCCCTCCTCCGGAGGGGGCCCGCCCCGCCCCCCTCCCAGGGACCCCCTCCTCCGGAGGGGGCCCTACCCCCCCCCCCCCCCCAACCCCCCCCACCCCTCCCCCCAACCCCCCTCCCCCCCGGACCCCCTCCCGAGGAGGGGGCCCTGCCTAACCCCCACCCCCCGCCCCTCAACCTTTCCCCCCCCGGGGACCCCCAGTGTGATGTAGGGACAGCCGGAACCCCGGCGGTGTCGGGCCGTGCTTTGCACTGCAATGGGGGGACCCGCCCAGCGGCTCCGGCCCCGTGTGGGGGCTCCAGGGACAGCGGGGGCGCCGCTCCGGCCCTCTGGGCTTTATTCTGCGGCGCCCCGAGCCCCGCGGCTGCGGGGGAAAGACGGAGGGGGGGACAGAGGACGGGAACAGGGGACAGAGGTGGTGGTCGGGGTGGGTCAAGGATGGAGGGCAGGTGAGGGGGTCGGGATGTGCAGTGGAGCAGGGAGGCGGGCAGGGCAGGTGGGGTGGCGGGGGCAGGACGGGCAGAGGATGGAGAACGAGGATGGAGCACAGGTGGGGGGGTTAAGGTGAGGAAGGAAAACAGGGGTGGAGAAGGAGAAAGGGTGAAGGAAGGAGGGGAAGGAGGAATTGGGAGGAAGGGAAAGAGGATGTGGGGGCAGGTGGGAACTGGGCTAAAGAGGGAAGGAAGCGTGGAGGAAGGAAGGGTAGGGTAGGGCTGGGGTGTGTGGGGGCATAGGAAGGGTAGGGGGGACCGGCCCGGGAGGGAGCGGTTTGGGGGGGAGGGAGGGGAGGGCTAGGGGGGAGAGGGAGGGGGGGGGGTAGGGGGGGGGGAGGGTGTAGGGGGTGGGGGAGGGGAGGAAGGGAGGGAGAGAGGAGAGGTATCTGTAAAAAAGAAGCAAAAATAAGCGTAAAAGAAAAGAAACAAAGATATGGAGGCCGCGCGGACAGAACCTTCCCCTCCGAGCGCCGAGGGGGCAAATGGCACCAGCGGCGATTCCCGGGGGTTAAATCCTCTCGGCCCCGCCCCGCGCAGCCGCGCTGAGGCCCCGCGCACCTGAGCCGGCCCCGCCCCTCACACCTGAGCCGGCCCCGCCCCTCACACCTGAGCCGGCCCCACCCCGCCCCGCCCGCGCCCGTAAATCCCGGCGGATCCACGCCCGCTCCGCTTTGTGCGATGGATGCTCGTCCCGGGATGCGGCGGGGTCGTCGCTGGAGCGCTGTGCGGAGCCCCGGACCGGGGGCAGCTCCCGTTGCTGCGTGAGGCTCGAGGCGCTGAGGTGGGGCCGGGAACAGGACCCGGGCCTGGGGATCCGGGTCCTGCCGGTGTCTGCTGGGGGTCCCGGGCAGAGCGGGTTGCGGGTCCTGGACCCGCAAGACCGGGGTGGCGTTTGGGTGTAGGGATCGGGACAAGCATCGCCATGGCAAGGAGGAGCCGCTCCAGGACGGTCGCTGGGGCTGAGCCCGGCACTGCCGCTCCGGCTGCGGCCGGAGAGGGGCGGGAGCCCCGCCGGTGCTTCGGGCAAGTCCCGCTGCTGCCGTGGGGAGCCGGGGCTGTGCAGGTGCCGGTGCCGGGCCCGGCAGGAGAGCGGCGCATTCCCGGAGCAGGCGCTGGATCGCGGCTGGAAGCGGCCGGGGCGCAGGGATCGCCCGTGCCGGCCCCGGGAGCCCTCCGGCCCCGCCGCTGCCTCAGCGCCGTCGCCCCGCGGGGCGCCCCCTGGCGGACACGGAGCGGGGCTGCGAGCGCGGCGGCCCCCGGGGCGCGCTCCCGGCCCGGCCCCCGCGGGGATGCGGAGCCCCCTCAGCCCCGGTACCCCCAAGGCCGCCGCGCGCAGAGCGGGACCCGGACCCCGCGCCTGCACCCCCGGGGCTCCCGCCCGCCGCGTCCCCGCGGAACGAGCGGGGCTGCATCGCCGCGGGCCGGAGGAGCCGCTCCGGGCCGGACGCTGGGGCCGAGCCCGGCGCTGCTGCTCCTGCACCGACTGTGCCGGGTGCGGGCACGGGGCCCTGCCCGGGCTCGGTTCTGCTCGGGCCGCTCACTGGGTATCTGCCAGGTGAGACATGATGCTCTCCCTCCTTTCCCCAGTGGCTCGTGCTCTCCAACGCAAAAACCTCTGGGTTTAAAAAGCCAGTGAGAAGTGTTTATTCTTTATTTCCAGAGCACAGGATATTCTGAGTTAGAAAGACCCCCGAGGATCGTCAAGTCATAGCTGACTGGCCCATGTGGGCATTAAACTCGGAATCCTGGCCTTCTCAGCACCTTGCTCCAAGCACCCGAGCCATTCTCAGGGTCACGAGAAAGGTCCTGCCTGGGATGGGAATGGCTGCTGCCAGCAAAGGAATTGCCATGCAAATCAGCAAATGTTCTGCTAATGCTGCTTTGTACACCAGCCTCTGGAATGGCTCTAGGGTAGAACTGGCTGGCATTTGACACAACAGCATGAAACTATTTGTATAATCCTGATTTCCTGCCTTTTCCAGCATTTCCTACAGAGCTGTAAAGATGCTGATGCCGTGTCCCTTTCCAGGGAGAAACGAGCAAGTCCTGAGGGTTCCCTTGCTCCAAGGCCCAAGCTCTTCTGGAGAGTGTCAGGGCTGGTCCCGCCTGCAGAGGGGCCTTTCCTGCAGGTGAGTGCTCACAGCCCAAACTCACGGCGGGGGCTGAGCCCGGCGCTGCTTCTCCGGCCCGGAGCTGCACGGAGCCCTAGGGGACTCCTGCTCCCTGCCAGGAATGTTCCTCGCTGCTCCCTCCGTGTGTCCCGGCTGGCCGGGAACGCGGGGCGGGAGGAGGCCGAGCCCAGGGGGAACCAGCCCCTCCTGCCCTCGGTGCCTGCAGGGCAGGAGCTGTGCCTCAGTGTCCTGCCCGTGCAGGCAGCGTGCCAGGCACACCCGGGGCGGGCGCTGGGATGCCCGGGCAGCGCTGGGATGGGCACGGATCAAGGGCTGCCTGCGGCTCCTGAGCCAGGGGCTGCTCTGAACGGGGCCCCGGAGATGCTGCAGCCCAGACAGAGCCCCCTGACATCCCAAAACCAGCCCAAGGAACAGCTGCCATTGCCTGGGAGTGCTGCACGCTGGCTTTGCAGAGGAGCTCAGACAGCAATTCCCGGTGCCACCTCCTGGAGCTCCCACACAGCCACCGGGTGTGTCCCAGCCACTCCAGTGCCTTCCCTTCCAGCCTGGGGCCATCCTCCAGCAGCAGCCTTAAAGCCAAGGGAATTCCCCTCACAGCAATTCAATCCCAAGCAAGGCCCTCGGAGATGCCTTAAAACAAAAGGTTAGAGTTAGATGGAGTTTTGTTTGGATGAAGTTTGGAGTTTTTCGGGAGCCAGCTGGCACTGCAGAAGTGCTGGGAAGCTGGCACAGGTGGGTCACAGTGCAGGTGCCCTGCAGGCAGGGATGTGCATCCCTTTCCTCAGGGAAAAGAGCTCCCGGAGGCCGCTGCCGAGGCTCTGGAATGAGCTCAGCTCCTGCAGGGAGAGATGCCCTCCCCTGGGCACAGGGGCTGCCTCAGCAGGGCCGGGAGCGCGTCCGGCCCCGCCCTCGCCGCTGAGAGCATCAGCTGGAGCCGAGCCCAGGGGTGGAGCCCACGGAATTCCAGGGAACTCTGCAAGTGCCCCCGGGAACATGGGTGGGGCTGGGGGATGAATAAATAGCCAAGGGTTAAAAATAGCAAATGCTATGGAATATCAACCTGTGCTTGTCCTGATCCCACTGAGCTTCTCGGAGCCTCTGCTGGTTCCTGGCACAGCAGGTGTCAAATAGGCAGCTCTGTGTAGGAATATCCATGCTGCATGAGGATATCCATGGATATCCATGCTGCATGAGGCACTGAGAGGTTATTCCAGCAGAGAATTCAGGGCTATAGCTCTAATTCATCTAAACTACAAAGATGAACCCCAAATCTGGGCACCACACAGGCAGCAATCTTTGTGCTGCCCTGCCAGCCAAAGCCCCTGGGCTGGGAAATTTCAGCAGCCAAATGGATGGAATTCTCTAAATCCCAGCTTACCAGCATTTTGTCCTCTCTATATTACCTATTTTTAAAACCAAAACCCACACAGGTTTTCTCTATCTCATCCACTAAATGTTCATTCTGTCCCCTACAAATTATATCAGGTATTTCCTCAAAAATATTTTTACAGATTATTTCAAGTTTTACCCCCAAGGTCTTCCCTACATGTCTACCACTAGTTATCTCATTTTTACCTCAAAATACTAATTCTCCATCCTGTAAAAAATATCAATTTCTACACCCAAAATTTTCATCACCTCTCTACAAGTGATGACTTCAGTTTACCTCATGATGATCATTCTCTTCCCTGGGGAATAGTTCACATTCCCCCACAAATATTCCCTGTCCCCTTCTGATTTCCTCACTTTTTACAAGAAAGCATTCTTTCTCTACTCTGGAGATTACCACAAGACTTACCCTAAAAATCTTCTCTACCTGTCCTCTACCTATTATCCCATTTCCACCTCAATATTTTCATTCTTTACCCTACAGCTGCTTTCAGTTTTCCTTCCCAATAATTTCCCTACCTGTCCATAACCGGTTACCTCAGTTTACCCCATCAAGTGCATCCTCTCTGCTACAGATCACCTCAGATTTTACCCTTGAAATTTTCCCTACCTCTCCACCACTGGGTACCTCATTTTTACCTCAATATACTCATTTTCTACCATGGCAAATCCCTCAAGTTTTACCCCCAAATTTACCCATCTGTCCACTGCAATTTAACCTCAGAATGTTCCTGCTCTTTCCAAAAGATAATCTCACACTTTACCCCCTCAATTTTCCCTACCTGCCCAGTACTGATTACCTCATTTTAACCTCAAAATATTAATTATTTCACCCACAGATTAGCTCACTTTTTATTACCAAAATGCCTATTTTGTCCCCTGTATACTAACTAGGTTTTAAAATCAAAACCACACAAGTTATGTCTGTCTTATCCCCAAATTCTGTCCCCTACATATCACATTAGTTTTCCTCAAAAACATTTCTTTTTACATATTAGCTCAGGGTTTGCCCGCCAAATTCCCCCTAGCTGGTCCACTCCTGATCACTTCATTTCTCCCTCAAGATGTTCATTCTCTGCCCTACAGATCTTCCCAAGTTTTACCCCCAAAATTTCCTTGCCTACCTCTACTGACTGCCTTAGTTCATGTCAGTGTTCACTCTCTCCCTTGAGATTTACTCCAGTTTTACTCCCAAAATTTTCCTTACCTGTCCCAAATTTACTACCTCATTTTTACCTTAAAATATTTATTCTCAGCCTTTAGATTATTTCATTATTCCTCTACCTGTCCACTACTGATTCCCTCATTTTCCTTTCACTGTATTTTCTATCATGTAGCTTGTCTCATTATTTATCCCCTAATTCTCCATCTGTCTACTAGTGATGATCTCACTTTTACCTCAAAATGTTCGCTCTCTGCCCTACAGATTATTTAATATTATTTTTGCCCCTCAAAATTTCCCCATCTGCCCACAACTGATTCCCTCACGTTACCTCAGTATGTTCATGCTCTCCCCTAGAAATTATCTCAGATTTAGCACCCAAAATTTTTCCTACATGCTCAGTACTCATCACCTCATTTTTCCCCTCAGTGTGTTCCTTCTCTACTCCTGATATTGTGACAAGTTTTGTCTCCAAAATTTTCCTTACTTAAAAATGAGTACCTCATTTTTACTCCAATATATTCACCGTGTCCCCTACAGATTACATCCAGTTTTACCCCCCAAATTTTCCTTCCTGTACAATATTGATTAGCTCTTTTCTACTCTGAAATTTGCATTCTCTCCCCTAAACATCACCTCAGCTTTTCCCTCAAAATGCCACCTGGCTCCCCTTGACATCCCCTCACATTTTCCTGCACAAACAGTTCTTGTGTCCCCTCCCAACTGCCCCAGGTTTTCAGCTAAAAATGTCACCTCTGTCCCCTCTGAGTTATCCCAGGTTTTCCCAGTTAGGAGCTGCAAGGAATTCAGGCAGGGCAAAGGACAGCAGGGAATTCTGTAAATTCAAAGCCACAAAGAGAAGATCTACCAGCAAAGGGGAAAGGTTTCAGAAAACGTTTCTGCAATTACTAATTAATAATTATTTCCAATTCCCCAGTGAGAAGAACATGAGCTCACCACCATTAAGGCCTGGCAGCTCCCTGCAGCGAGAGCTCAGTGCACATCCACAGAGGCAATTCCAGCATCTGAAGGAAAGGAAGAAGAAAAAGGTCATTTCTTCTCTTTCCAAGTTATTTCAAGTTCTCAGACCCAAACCAAGCTTTGCCCTTGATTCTGGCTGGGTGACTCCTGAGCAGTGGGCACAGGTCCTGTCATTGATGCTGCTGGGAGTGATGCTTTCTGGGGAAATCAGCTGATCTCCAAAGTTCACTGCCTGCCCCGTGCCTGATCTGCACAGGAGAAAACCTCTTGCATGAAGGGATTTTGCTCCATCTAATCCCATCTGCCCAGGCTGTTCCATGGGGATGTTGCCAGGCTGGGGCAGCACAGGCAGACACAGCTCTCAGCTCTCTCTGCTCCAAACACAGCTCTGGGCTCTTTGCAAACTCCTCTGCTGTGAGGTTTTCTCCAGGAGAACTAAAGGAATGGCCCACAGCAGGTGGAAATTAGGTTATCACACAGGGAAGTGAAGGATAAATATTCCTGTAAGAGCCTTTGGGATCTGCTGGGCTGAGCTGGGAAGGGGACATTCATTCCCTGCAGTGCCAATGCACAACAGCCTCCAGCACAAAGCACAGACTGTCAGGTGGGCTCTGAAAGCACACTTGGACAACCTCATGGTTATTCTTCTTTGCAGGGACTTCTGCAATCCAGCCCTGAAGCTGAGAAGCCCAAAAGCTCTGGAGTCTGCCTGCTCTGGAACAAAAGGATCCTGCCAGGGGTGAGGCACATTGCCAGCAAACACTGCCAACAGGCACAGAGGCAGCACTGGAGCTCCTGTTGGGGCTGGGAAGGGCTGCCAGGAGGACACAGCCCCAGGGGGTGGCAGTGGCAGTGGCAGCAGCAAATTGCCACCGTCTGATGGCACAGCAGAGAGACAAAGGCCAGCAATGGCCACGGGAGCTGCAGGTTCAATTCTGCTCCTGCGCTGCCCCATCCCGGCAGGAAATCCCCAGGGGGCACAGAAACTCTCAGGGGGCACAAAATGCAGCATCTGTGAGCCTGATCCTGCCTGAGCTCAGCGTGGGGGCCAACCCCCCCAAGGGAAGCACTGCCCTGCCCTGGATCAGTGCCAGGCCCTGCCCCAGCTCCCAGCTGCTCCCGGGGCTGCCACCACATTCCCCACAAGGTGACAAAGGTGACAAAGGCCCCTTGGGACAGGGCTCTCTCTGGCTCTCAGGCCCTGGGGACTGCAGGGAGCAGGGCAGGGACAGCCTGGGACCAGGGCAGATCCCTCTGGGTCTGTGACACTCTGGGGACAGCTGGGGACTCACCCCACACCACGGGCAGGAGCAGGGACCCTCCAGTGCAGCTGGAGCCCGTTGGGTTTGGCTGCTCAAACTCCAAAGCTCTGGGCAAAGATGGGATCAGTTAAGTGGTTTTTCCTGTCCTGAAAGAGAGGAGAAAATGGAAATTAGGTCCACTCTGGAAGTCAAAGGCTCCTGGCTTTCCTACTTCTGTTCTGATTGCTCACTCCATAAAAAATGAAAGGTGACACCAAATAAAAGTGCCCCTTGTCAACATTTTTTTCCTACTTTTTTCATACATAAAAAGATGCCCATTTTTTCTTATCACGTTCTTTGCCTAATTTTAACAGATCCATTTTCATTCCAGGCCCCACTTGTGAGTTATTCAATCCTTTGCCATTGGACTTTGGACAAAGGAAGAGAAGGATCTGTTCCACGTGGGTGTCATCCAACAGGGAACAGCCCCTGTGCCAACCCCAGCCTGGGCTGAGCACGCTGCCTCACTGCCCCATTCTGCATCCTGGCTCCACTCCAGACTGAGTTTTCCCCCATTTTCCATGTCTAGAGACAGGAAATTGTCCTGGTCAGGGTGTAAGACCTTCAACTGCACATTGGTCTGGGGGCTGTGACTGGATTCCAGCAGGGAATTCATGGTTCTACAGATAAAAACTATTCCAGGGAGCAGCACTGACAAGGTTGGGAGCTGCTGCTTCACCACACGGTGTCAGCAACAGAGAGAAAACACAAAATGTGTATCCAAAACCAAGGATAAAAGGAATTCTCCTGCTTTTAGTGGGACAGGGCTAATTCTGCCCTGGAGTGACAAAGAACTTCTCCCTCAGAGCCCCAGAGACCCCTCAAAAAGCCCAAGTGCAGCAGGGAAGGAAGGAAAGGCACCTCTGCCTCACCTGCTGGGAGCAGCACAGGTCCTGCTGCTCCTGGGCACTGGGAACGTGTCTGGAGCCAAAAGCCCTTCCCAGGCTGGAGGGGCTTCCTAAAGCATCACCTCTGGGAAGCAAAGGGCTATGGAAGAGACAGGGAGTGGGAGTTTACAATAATGGTAACAATAACATCAATAATAATAACATAATAATAATAGTACTAAGGAAGAACAGCTAAGGCAGCAGCAATAATTCCAAGGGAGCAGGGAGGATGCTGAGGTTTAAATGAGGTTTGAGTGAGGCAGCATCTCCTGGGCTCTCTGAAGCACAGCTCCAGGTCTGGGATTCCAGGAGCAGTGCAAACTCCCACTGTCCAATCCCTGGATTTGCCTCCTGCCAGCACTGGGCACCTTGGCCATGTTTGGCCCAAGTGCTCCAGTGCTGCTGCCTGGAGGGATTGGGAAAATGGGCATTAAACCCCTTCCCACAGGGCTGGTTCTGAGCTCTGGCTGGGGAAAGCATTGGGCACCTCTGGCATTTCAATGAAATCAGTTTCCATCATGGTGAAGAGACCCTGAATAAAGCCAGGGCACACAAATAAACCTTCCTCCATAAGGACAGCCCCAGGGAATACACAGTCATTCCTATGCCTGGTCAAATAAACAGCAGCCAGTTTTTGGGGAGAGACTCCAGACTCTTGTCTCTCTCCCTGGCTGTAAAACACTTGCAGAGGCTCTGGAGTTCACACAAGCTTCTCAGGATCTGGATATTTCATTTAAATTCCACTCGTATACTAAGGAATTTGAAGTGTCCTAAAGGCAGCTCCACTCACACTTTAATTTTAAGCCCTCTACCACAGATGAATTGGGATGTTCTTTTGTTAGAAACACCCCACCTCTGCTTCTTTAGAGAACTCCATGTGGGAGATAAAATAAACGTGGACAAAAGTTTGGAATGCAGCTTCCAAGTTAAGTTCCCTCCTAGGAAATTACTCTAACTCTAGGAAGCTACTGTGACACAGATCAGAGGAACATCATGAAAAGAACCGCACAGCCCGCAGCAGGGAGAACAATCCCATTTCTGAGTTTACCTGGTCTCCAGGTGCTCCGCCCGAGCTCCCACCAGCCGTTCCCATTCCCGGACAATCCCGGACAGCATCACGGAAAGTACTGACAACGTCCATGAGGCCGAGGAGTCAGACGCGTTCATTGCTGCAGAATCGGAAAGCAAGAGTTTAGATGCGCTTTGCGGTGCTTTCCGAACCAAATTCGATCGCAGGAACATCCTCCCGGTCACCCGGACCCTGCCGCTTCCCCTTTCCCCACTCAGGGCCGGTGCCCGAGCGACCCAGGCCGGGCACGGCGCCTGCAGTGCCGGGCGCTCCCACATGGCGGCAGCACCGAGATACGGCCAGGATTGCCCCCCCCCCCGCCACCACCCGACATGGCGGACTGCGCATGCGCACTGCTGTGAGACTAATTCAGCCCCGAGCCCCTGGGTGCAGTACCGCGCTCCGCCCGCAGAGGGCAGCACGAGCGCGCCGCCCGTCGCGCTGAGCCCCGGGCGGAGCTGCTGGAAAAGGGGAATTTTTGGGGCATCAAAGAGGGAAATACCGCACCAGGACAGATCATCAGGAAATTGCAAGGCTTCCTCTTAGTGCCCCTCCAACCATTCGTGAATGGAAGTCCACGATTTTCCCAGTACCTGCTGGAAAAATTAAAATTTTCCTTGTTTTCTGAGTGTTCCCAGTCCAGGCTGAGCACTTGAGGAATAAATACCTGCTCTCCATGTCCCAGGAAGAGCTTGTCTAGGTGAAAGCACTAGGAATAAGAGCCGGGCTTTGTCTCACCTCACTGTGCTCTAGATGTGATTCTTCATCTAGAGATAAAAAGATAAATTCAGGCTCTGTCTTGCTGCTCACCAGGGAGAGATCAACAGCTCCTAAAATCCCCCTCTGTGACAGATAGAATAAATAAACATTGATTTTTTTCTCCTGGATAACATTAATCATGGCTTGACAGAGTTACACTAGAGAGTAAACCGAGGGTAGGCACCGCAGGCTCCTGCCAAATGGATCCAGACCTGGAAATCATCACTATTGGATAAACCTTGGCTGAAGGGCTGAGCCTCATCCCCAGAACCTGACATCCCGTTTCACATGTCGCACAAGCCATGTGTCTGGTCTCCTGGTGCTGTAATGAGGATTTAGAGTGGCTTTTCATCACCCACAAGGAGGTGCTGGAGGGAAGGGGACACCAGGCCCGTGCTGGAGCTGTCACAGATAATGAAAATCGAGCGGTTTGGGGGCTGAGTCCTCCCCAGGGGCAGCCCCCACCTGCCTGGATCTGGAAATCTGCCCTGTCAGAAAACTGACTCCAATGTTTTGATTAATCCAAGTTCAGCCTCGCTTTTTCTTACTCAATGAACCTTGGTGGTAGGATGGGAGACAGAGAATGGAAATGAATTCAGTTAAAAAGCAGGGATCAGATTTCATCCCTGCTGAGAGGCTGGTGTGGAATATTCATCCCTGCCCTCCTGGGGTAAGCATCTCCATCGTGGCACCTGCTTTCCTACTCCAATTCCCTAAGATCCCAGTGCAGGGCAGTAGAGGACCTCCCAACAGGCTGTACTAGGATTCACCAGGATCAGCCCATCCAGCCTGGCCTCAGACACTTCCAGAGATCCAGGGGCAGCCACAGCTGCTCTGGGCACCCTGCGTCACCACCCTCCCAGGGAAGGATTTCTTCCCTATACCAAATGCAAACATACCTGGAGGAAGATTTTGGCTCCTCTCTCCTCCCAGGTGCAGCTGGAGCAGGTTTTCATATGCTGTGACATCTCAGGTAGAATTAGAGTGATCAACATGCCCAAGGTAGCCCAGAAGAGGATGTGCCATGTCCCAGTGAGACCCACACACAGTGACACAGAATCCTGGGATGGTTTGGGAATTGGTTACTCTGGAAGCAGCTCTTCGAGAGGAGACCTGTACTGATAAATAAATAAAGTTCAATCAGTTTCCGAAATTTAAATGGAAACTTGAGGATTGATTTCCTACTTCTATATACATATATAACATATTTGTCATTTTTATATTATTTTATATATTAAAATATATTAAAAACATATAAAAATAAACTTATAATAAAAATAAAATACATAAAAATAAAATAAACATATAAAAATAATTTCAATATATTCATTTATTTTAATATATAAAGAAAATGTTTATATATAATTTCTTAATATATATAAAGCATTTTTTCTTAGAAATACATAATTATATACCTACAATTTTATCTCTTGAAATATGTAACTGATCTATAGGCATCACAGGGAATTAAAAGAATTGATATAGGAAATCAAGATTCAGGAGTTGGGAGATGATCCAGGATTTGAAGAAGTGTTCCAACTGCAAACTGGGATAAAGGGAAAACCCTTCAGGAACTCTCCTGCTGCAAAAAATTGTTTTTACACTTCCTGGTGATGATTATAGTCTGAATTTAAGCCCTTGAGGCTTAAATTGACTCTTCAGCCCGTGCCTGGAGCATGCCTGCTCTGAATAAATCCTGCATTTCCCATGTGACTGTGTCACCCTGCCGCCCTTCACCATCAGGCAGCAAGTGGAGAAATCCATGCCATTTTTCCATAAAAAAATGTTTTAAATAGATCAGATGAGTCAAAGCCCCCAAACACATTGTTGTCTCCATCGGGGGAACCTGTGGTGACTCATTCAAAGCCTACAAAGAGAGAGGATGAGATGGGCTGAGATGACTCAAGTCCTGAAACCTGGGAGCAGGAATAATCAGAAAACTGCAGCTGGGGTGGAAAATCAGCCTTGCCTGGGTGGAAAGAGACACGTTGGAGAGGAGAGGGTGCAGGAGGTATGGACAACATCAGGAGGTTTGGAAGCATCAAAGGAGCTGGGTGTGCCTGAATGCAGAACACAGAATTATGGAATCCTGGAATGGGCTGGGTTGGAAGGGATCCTAAAGCTGATTTTGTTCCACCCCTGCCATGAGGAGGGACACCTTCCACTCTCCCAGGCTGCTCCAAGCCCTGTCCAAGCTGGCCTTGGACAGCTGTGCCAGGGCCAGAGAATTGTGGATGCCCTGTCCCTGGAAAGGATGAGATTTTGCAGAGAGGGAGGGAGATGTTCTTATTTAGAGACAAAAAATACAATAACAAATACAATAACACCATGCCTTAATTTTCCACATTAATCAGTGTTGCATTAAATTGACAACAGACACCGTTGAAGTGATTTCCAATCAATTTGGGTCAATTAAAATGAGACCAGCATTCCTGATTGCAAGTTCATCCATGTGCAGCTTCAAGGGAAAACCAACCCCCCCCCCCCAATCCAATTTATGACTGTTCCCATCAAGTAAAAAATTGTCCCAAAACCACTTAAAGTCCTACCCTTTAGTTAATGGCAGCTTGAGTCAAGATACTCACAGGTCCTTGAGCTGAAGTCCTCAAGCCCCATCGGTCTCACCAGAACCAGGAAGTTTTTCCTGTTCCATCCTCTAAAGTGGCTGGAAGATTTTAACTTTCACACCTTCCCCCCATGAGCAGTTGCCAAAGGGTCTCTGAAGCACCTGAAAAGAGAATGAGCCTTCCCCAGAGGTCTTGGGATCCATGCTGGGGTTTTAGGGCTGGGATCCCCGCGGCACATTGGAATGGATGCCTGCAGAGACGGAGCGATGCCGCTCACGGGCACAGTGGTGACAGCAGGAGCGAAGCAAAATCAAACTGGTTTGTTGGAGACTTGAGTTTGAAAGATTTTTTTAATTCTTCTCTATTTCTACATTACCTTTTAATTATACATAATTATATTTGTATAACATATCCTTTATTCATTATACATGGGAGGGGAAAAAACATTAAGTAATGGACATATTAAAAGAAATTATTGCTTTATCTTAGCAATTATAAATTCTCTTTCATACTACACATTCCCTAGAGCAAATGGAACCTGGAATTGTTTGGATTGGAAGGGATCTTAAAGATCATCCAGTTCCATCCCCTGCCATGGGCATGGACACCTTTTACTAGACCAGGGTGCTCCAAGCTCTGGCCAAGGCAGCCTTGGACACTTCCAGGGTATAACGTTACCTGCTAAAATTCACTTCCTCTTTTCTCAATCAGGGCTTTAAAAATTAAAGAATAAAATTAAAAATTAATAAATAAAATAAATAGAGCTAACTGCTGCTCAAGAGTTGCCCAGTCTTACCTAACAGATACACGTGTTTCTGGTTCAGAAATGAGTATTGTCACTTGCTGCCTTCTCAGTTCCCTCTTGACCCCGCCATGCCGGCTGTTCACCGCTCCCTGGGAAACAGGGTCAGTTCCTCTTCTCCCCTCACTGCACCCCAAGCAGCTTTCACTTCCCCATTCCAGCTGAGTCAGAGGCTCATTGCAAGGAGTCATCTGACTGCGTGCCAACGCTCTTCTCCTGCTCCATCCTGGTGGCCACCACAACCTCCGCAGCTCTGTCCAGCCTGTCCTGCTGTCTGGGGCAGTTATTACCCGTGAGAAAGATTCACTGCTTACCTTTTCTGAAGTTTTTTTCTGGCTCCCATTTGCTCATTTGGGACCAAAAAAGTTCATTTTGAAAAGCCATTTTGTACCATGTGCTTCAACATGGGCTCAGGAGACCCACCTGCAGTCATCTTCACTAGCCAGAGAATCCTGGAATGGCTTGGACTGGAAAGGACCTTAAAGCTCATCCAGTTCCACCCCAGAGGTCCAGGAGCTGCAGATGAGCCCTGGCAGGTGTGATCCTGCCCAGGGCTGAGCCCCCTCCATCCTCCTGCCCGCTGTCAGCTCTGCCTCTCTCACACCTCCTCATCTGGCGCTCGATACCGGCCCCGCAGCCAAGCCCGGCTGACAGCGGGAGATGGATGGGGCTGAGCCGGCCCTGCGGGGCATGGACATGTCTGAGGGATGTGGGGGAACCTGGGGAGGTGGTGCCTCCACACTTCACATCAGTCCTGGCCCTGGTCCCAAATGCAGGAGCTGCCTGGGCTGCCCCCTTGGCTGCCCCACACGGGGTCCCCTCTGTGTTACAATGTTCAAGTGCTGAACCCAAGGCTGGACAGAAGGCTGAGCCCCACTTGGGAGAAAATGTCCAGCTCTGTGCAGAGCAGGGAGGGAGTTCAGACCAGTGCTGCCATCACTGGAACACCAACAGGTACAGAAAGCCATCAGCACCCCCACAAGGACATGCCCTGGTCCTCCAGACCCTCTCCCAGAGCCTCAGCATCCCTCATCCCTCAAGAACACACTCCATGGTGTGCTATGAGACAGCGTCCATGGCCCCAGTGCAGTTTGGAGGGGAGTAGGGGGGCTCTGGAGCAACCCCTCTGCTTTTCCTGGTGTCTGCCCCATCCTGGTGTCCGTCACCTCCCACAAAGAGCCCTCAGCCCCCCGGCGCCTGCTTGTCCCCATCAATCTCCTGCTGTCAGTGCAACGAGGGGGTCCCAGCATCAGGGCAAAGACTGGACCCACCTTGAGGGGGTTATGGGGAGGGGGAAGCTCGTTCCTCCCTCTGGAGCTGCAGAGGCTCTGCTGGAGCAGTGGATCTTTGCCAATACCTCAACACCTCACCATGATTTTCAATATCAGGTGGTGACGGCCACATACAGAGAGGGGCTTTGCCTGGGGGAGCCCCCACCTCCCCCCACTCAGATCTGTGATATGGAGGGACCAGAAGACCCCAAGAAAGATGTCCCTGCCCAGCCTGGGGCATCCCAAGCCCTGTTTGGGGACTGGGGGTGCTCCCAGTGGTGCCACCGCTCACGTCCCGTCCATCATCACCGCGTCAAGGCGCGAAGGCAGGCTGGGCAAGGGGGCCGTGCTCCAGCCCCCAAGGACCACCTCGGCTCCAGCCCCCGCCTCTCCATCCCCGAGCTGGGGCATAAAACCCCCGGCAGGCTGCAGGGACACTGCAGAGCCAGCACTGCGCTGGGAGGGGACTTTGGCAGCGTCCCACTGCCACCATGCCGGGGAACGGAGCCACGGACGCCTCCTGCCCTGACACCACACCCATGGCAGGTAAAGCCCACCCATGACAACACCCCCTGCACCCAGTGGTGGGGTCCTGCGGTGGTTTGGGGGGTGGGGGGATGGGGATAAAACCTCACTGTGGTAGGGGACAGGAGACCCTGATCCTGCCACCATCTCCATGGAGGGAGGGTGTGATGGGGTGGCCCTGCACGGGGTCTGCTCCCCCTGACCAACATCCCTTCAACCCTCTGCCAGCCTTCCTGGGGGGCCCAGCTGAGGGGTCTCCATGCACCTCTGTCCTCGGGTGGGCTGGCGAGGGGCCGGGGGCCGGTGGCAAGAACCGGCACGTGTGCCACGCTGCGGCACGGCTGGAGATGGGCAGCCTCTGGGAGGAGTTCAACCGCCTGGGCACTGAGATGATCGTCACCAAGGCAGGCAGGTGGGAACCGGAGTGGCCTGGGGGACTGCAAAGGTGGGGGGAGCACCCCCTTCCCACCCCTCTCCCTGTGCAGGAGGATGTTCCCAACCTTTCAGGTGAAGCTTTCGGGGCTGGATCCGTTGGCTGACTACGTCCTGCTCATGGATTTCATCCCGCTGGATGACAAGAGATACAGGTGGGGACGGGGCAGTGGGGGCAGGGGATGAGATCTGGGGGTGCTGAGCCCCTCCCTGCCCTGCAGATACGCCTTCCACAGCTCATCCTGGCTGGCAGCAGGCCGGGCCGAGCCGGCGGCTCCTGGCCGCGTCCACTTCCACCCCGACTCCCCCGCCAAGGGTGCCCAGTGGATGCGGCAGATCGTGTCCTTCGACAAGCTCAAGCTGACCAACAACCTCCTGGACGACAACGGCCACGTGAGGACCCCGCTGCGGGCTGGGTGCTGGGGGAGACACAATGCATCCCTGCCTGGGGGGGTCCTGCCACCTCCTCTTTCCCACCCCTAGATCATCCTCAACTCCATGCACCGCTACCAGCCCCGCTTCCACGTCGTCTTTGTGGACCCGCGGCGCGACAGCGAGCGCTTCGCCCACCAGAACTTCAAGTCCTTCAGCTTCCCTGAGACCCAGTTCATGGCAGTGACAGCCTACCAGAACCACCGGGTGAGCACCAGCCAGACGGAAACTGGGGCCCCTCCCAGGGATTCCCTGACCCCGCTCCCCTCCGCAGATCACCCAGCTGAAGATTGCCAGCAACCCCTTTGCCAAGGGATTTCGGGACGGCGACCCAGAGCCATGGTAAGGCACTCCTGGACGTTGTCCCCCCACCACGGTGAGGATGTCACCTCCCTGAGCCCCCACCCCACGTCTCTTGCAGGTGTGGGGTGCCAGCAGGGTCCCTGCTGGGGGCCATGCCTCGCGCCCGGGCCGCCCCGCTGCCCCCCCGCCCCGAGAAGCAGGAGAAAGGTAGGGGGGCTGCAGGGGGGGCCGAGCCCCTGCTGCTGCCTCTCCCCCCTGCAGGGGCTCCACGCAGCCATGGGGCTCTGGCTGCTGCCCCCCAACAGCCAGCAGCACCCCCCAGTTTCCCCGAGCTCCCTGCACCCACCTTCCAGCCCCTCACCTGCCCCTCTGGTGTCTATGTGGGAGCCAAACCCCGCACCCTGCCCTACCCCCTGCCCGCCTTCCCCCAGCTCAGCACCTACGGTCCCACCACAGCCCCCACCTTTGGCTACGGCCAGCAGTGACATGGGGCACCCCCAAGCACCCCCTACCCAAGCAATGGCAACGCAGAGCTGGGGGGAGGCACAGGGATGGCTTTATTCACCACCAAGGAGGCTCCAGGGGTCCATGGGGGGGGGGCAATTTGGGGCACAGCCGATGTTCCAAGCCCCTGGAATCCCCTTGGCACAGCTATTCCCAGGTGTCCGGGGCGAAGGCGAAGGGGCACAGCTTGTAGCCGGCACCCACGTAGAACTTATTCTGGAACTCCACCCTGGCAAGGAGAGGGGGTTGAGGAGTGCTCTGGGGGGTCTGTCATCCCCCCCAGACCCACCCAGGAACCTGTCAGCTTTGGGGGCTCACCAATGCAGGCGCAGGGCGTGGAGGAAGGCAGAGAGCCCCTCCATCACCAGCAGGATGGCCACGGTCAGCACGGCGAAGGCGGCGAAGACGGGCACCAGCACCACACCGCCCACGTAGCTCAGCCCCACGAAGCCATTCCGCATCACCATGGTCCACAAGACCTCCGAGAGCTCTGGGAAAGGGAGGGACAAGAGCAGGAGTGGAGAGTGAGGGTCTGCCTGGCTCTGAGTGGGACAGGGGGGTACCAAGGGGACTCACGGGCGTGTGCCAGGCTGAGTGCCCAGAGCCGCAGGTAGGACGCAGTGTTGGAGACACAGCCCAGGCAGTACTCGATGGTGTGGATCGCCTGATGCATGAAGATTTCAGCGAAGTCCAAGTGCTGCAGGGAGGGAGGGGACATCAGCTGGGGGCACAGACACCTTCATCCCACCACCAAAGCCTGCCTGGATGCTCCTCACCTTGGCATCACGGCTGTGCCCTCCACTCTCCACATCCTCTGTGGTGGCGTTGACAGAGTTCCCAGCCTCCTGCCCCTCCAGCAGCGGCTCCTGCTCCCCCGTGGCCAGCGGCTGCACCGGGACAGCACCCACAGTGAGACCTCCTTGTGATCCCCAGGGAGCCCCCCACGGCCCCTGGCCTTACCGTCCTTGGGGCACCCTGCCGGCACCACTGGTACAGCGGCGTCCCCAGGAGCAGGATGGGCACCGACGCCAGCGCCAGCACCACCAGCACCACCTGCACTGGCACCTGGGGCACAAGGACAGCATTTTGGGGTCTACCCCCACTCCTGACCCCTGCTCTCCTAGCCAGGGTGGGGAGTAGGTGCCTGCCAGGGTGGTGGGTGGTACCTGCCCCGGGTAGAGCGGGAGGTTCTCGGCATTGGAGGTGAAGAGGAACATGTCAATGAAGTGGATGAGGATGCTGGGGGCCACCATGGAGTCAGCAGCACTGAACTTGATCCACTTGTAGAAGATGAGGAAGACCAGGTAGCCAAAAAGAGCCAGGAGGAAAATCATCTCTGGGAGGAACTCCAAGACCAGCCGGTGCTGCTGCTGGAAGTGCCTGGGTGGGATGACATTGGCCACGCTCAGCCGGTCCCTTCCCACCCACGCACATCCTCGGCACTCACTGAGGTACAGGGGTACAGGACCCCAGCTGCCCCCCCATCCCACCCAGGTGAGTCCAATCCCGGTCCCCTTGGCATGACCAGAGCCCGTGGGTGCAGCCCAGGGACTCACACGTGGTTGAAGACTCCCAGCACGACGCCAAAGCCCATGTGCACGATGCCCAGCACCACTGACATCTTCATCTTGAAGGAGTTGAGGAAGTTGAGGTGGTTGGTGGCCAAGCTCCAGATCTGTCACAAACAAGGTGGGTGAGACTCTGCACCACCCCATAGAGGGTCCCACCTCGTTGTCATCCCCATGGGACACTCACTGGGTCGATCCCAAATGGATATGGCCCTCGGAAGACACCGGTGACATTAGGGTCCAGGGTGAGCGAGGGGTGGGTGGCGAGGTACGCAGCGCTGGGGGCAGAGCAAGGGGTGTCAGTGCCAGCAGGGAGATGGGGACCCAGGCAGGGGGCACGGGGGTGGGACCCCACCTCCAGGAGGAGTGGTTGGCCATGGTGGCCACACTCCAGGCAGAGGGGAAGATGACAGTGGCTTTGCTGAAGCACTCATTGTAGATGAAGCCGGTGTAGATGGAGAAGGCACCCATGAGCAAGATGAGGTAGCGCCCCTCAAAGAATGTCAGCCAGATCTAGGGGGGCAAACACAGCTCCCATGTCCCACACCACCTCCCCTGCCCCACACCACTCCCTTCCCATAGCACCACCCTGACCCATACTGACCCTGTCCCGAGCCACCAGCCCCATCCTGTATCATCCAGCCCCATCCCACATCCCCAACCATGTCCCACACCTCCAACCCCGCTCCATGTCCCCACGCCTTCCCATGTCTGTAACTGTGTCCGTCCCACCCCTCCGTCGTGCCCCCACCTCGTTGGTGCCCTGCCGCAGGCGGGGGCTGTCCTCGTACAGCACCATCCAGAGCGCAAAGAGGAACATGAGCAGCCCGTGCCCCACGTCCCCAAACATGATGGCGAAGATGAAGGGGAAGGTGATGATGGCGTAGGGTGCTGTGGGACACAGGGACTGCGTTACACAAGGCGTCCCCTCTCAGCCCTGGGCTCGGGGGGTGCCAGGGGGCCGTACCGGGGTTCACCTCCTGGTAACTGGCCACCCCGTAGGCGTCCACGATGCTCTGGAAGCCGGCGGTGAACTTGTTGGTGCGGATGAGGGTGGGGGGGCTCTCTGAGGTGGGGACGCGCTGCACGAAGCACTCCACGCTGGAGCCGCTCTGGTACTGCGGGAACAGCACCCAGAACCTGATCCCAGCACCCCCGGCACACCCTTGCCTGGCACGTGGAGCCTGCCCCTGGCACCCACCCCACAACACCCCCAGCACCTGGCACCAGCCCCCAGCACCTGGAGCCTGTTCTTGACACCCACCCCACAATCCCCCCCAGCCTGGCACATGCTCCATCATGATGAGGGGACACAGGGACACCAAGCAACCTCTGGCACAAAGACATGGAGACACTGAGCAACCCCACAAAAAGGACATGGAGACACAGAACAGCCCCTGGCAGGAGGACATGGGGACACCAACAAACCCTTGACATGAAAACATGGGACACCAAGAAACCCAGGCACAAGGACACGGGAACACAGAGCAACTGCTGACACAAGGACAACTGAGCAACCCCAGAACAAGAACATGTATACACTGAACAGTCCCTGGTGCAAGGACATGGGGACACAGAGCCACTCACAGATCCCTGGCGCAGGGCATCCTGCACTTGGGTGAGGTCCCGCACGGGGCACCAGACCTCGGCAATGAGGCACTTCTTGGTGACATCGAAGCTGCACTGGTTGAGGACGAGGTAGATGGCCTTCATCTTCTGCACCTGCACGCGCCAGGTGGGCAGCACCTGTGCCACCTTGTCCAGCACCTCCGCCAGGTACTTCTCAGTCTCCTCCAGCGTCTGCGGGCACCTGTGTCAGGGATGGCAATCCAAGCGTGGCCCCCACATCCCCTCATGGCACCCAGCTCACCACGCTGAGCTCCTGGATCTGCCCATGCAGCCTGGTAATGGCCTCCGTCCTGCTGGCCTCACTCTCCGGGTACGCATACACCTGGCAGTGGAAGCTGGGACAGAGGGACATCACCATGTCAGGGGTGTCAGGGCTGCCCAGCCCGGCCCCATAGCAGGGTCCAGAGTGGATGTTACTAAATAAACCCCCCTGCGGGGGATACATGGCCACTCACCAGTCCAAGATCTTGCGGATCTTCTGCCCAATCTGCTCACCCCAGTAGGAGATGAGGAAGATGACCCAGGTGATGCTCTCGCCCTGGGGACAGCACAGTCGGTGTCACTCTGGTGTCCCAGCCCCCACAGCCGTGCCTACCAGCCCCCGGGTGCTGCCTCACCGTGGCCGGGTCTTCCATTGGCTCGGGCATCTCCACGAAGGAGGCCACCAGGTACCCGCGGCAGGCGCGCCACAGCAGCCGCTCGAAGGCCGTCACTCGCCACGGGTGGATGACACCGGCCACAAAGCTGCAGAGACACAGCAGGAGTGCTGGGATAGGCAAACGGCCCCATGGCTGCACCGCTGCCCCAAAGGTCATCTCCAAGCCTTATCCCGCAGTTTCCCAGCTGCCCCATGGCCACACCTTTGCACCAGAGCCCCTCTCCACCCCCCGCCCCACACCCTTCCCCCTCTCACCTGATCTTGCGTTCGAGGTGCTGATGCACGGAGGGGTCGAGGATGGGCTCACGCTCCGACAGCGCCGGTGGCCGCGGCGGGGAGCCCAGGGGGGCCTGCGGCGAGGTGGAGCAGAGGGATGAGCCTGGGGGAAACTGAGGCACGCGGCAGCACTCCCAGGGGGGCGAGGGACCCCCGGACCCACCGGCAGGCTGGTGAAGCGCTGTCCCTCGCGCAGGACGTGCAGGTACTGTCGCAGGTCCCGCAGGCGGCCGCACAGGGACGCGCGGTTCCGGCTGACCTCCCGCAGCTCCTGCGCCAGCTGCTCCGACTGCTCCTGCACCCGCAGCGCTTCCCGCGCCGCCGGCGCCCGCGGGCTCTCGGGACACGGCCCCGGCACCCGCCCCGCGGCGCGCAGCTCCTGCTGCAGGAAGGCTGGAGAACGGGGGGACACGGTCAGACTGAGGGGCCGAACGGGGCGTTCCCCTGAGAAGCCCTCCCAAAGTCAGCCCGCGGCACTCACTGAAGATTTTCTCCATCTCCTCGCAGCGCCGCACCTCGCCCACGAAGCGCCGCTGGAAGGGACTCACTTTGGGGTTCAGCTGCGGGGATACAGTCAAGGCATGGCCCCACACTGGATTGGGGGGTTCAGCACCCCGGGGAACAGGCAGCCCAGGCACCAAACCCAGCCTGACCAACTTCCCACGGCACCCTAGAACACCCACCCCAAACCCGAGCAGACCAAACCTCCTGTACACAGAGCACCCCTAACCCAGCGCACCCAGGCTCACCCAGCCGAACCCCCTGCACCCCAGACACCCCAAAACGCCCCCCAGCCCCTACTCACGTCTCTGAACTCCAGCAGCCCGCGCTCCCCCAGCTCGCTGATGCAGCTGTAGGCAGAAGCCGACTGCAGGAAGAGCTGGGCCAAGCAAACCTCCTCGCTGCGGAACAGGGACCCCATGGCCTCCCCCGAGACGCCCGGTCCGGCCCGGGGTGCGGAGGCGTCAGGGCACACACCTGGGGACGGGACAGAACGGAACAGGAGGGAATGGGGTAGGATGAGAATGGGACACTGAGAGCTTCCTCAGGCGTCAGGGCGGGAAAGGGGGACAACAGGGCAGAGGTGGCCTCGCTGTCTCGGCGGCTGCGGCGACGGAACAGGGCTGTGACCGTGGGAAGCCGGCCCGCTCAGGCACACGCGGCTGCGCCCAGCACCCGGCTGGAAAAGTACTTTCGAAACCCTCTCTTCCCCTGCCCCATTCAGCTGCCTCTGAGTCAGGGCCAGCGCATTCCCCGCCCCGGGACCGCCCCGGGCCGGACCCTCTCTGGACCCACCCGGCCGTGCCCCCCCCGCGCCGAGCTCGGCCGGGATCCAGCACTTCCTCTTCCCCAGGAAGAGCCCGGCCCCGGGGAGGGACCGGCCGGCCCGGCCCCGCTGCCCCCCGGGAAACCCGTTCCCCGGGACATACCGCACCCCGCACCGCCTTGCCTGGGGAGCGGCCCCTCGGAGACAGGACCCTCGCAGCATCCCCCGAGGAGGACGGAAATGGGAAACATTTCCCGGAGCCGGGCGGAGCCGGAAAACCGCCCGCGAGAATCAGCAGGACCCCCGCACCGGTGTGAGACCGGGCTGTTAGTGAGTAATTACTCCAAACAATCCCCATTTGTGCAGGAGCCAGCGTGCTTTGCTGGGGCCAGATTGACATCCCTGGAGAGAAGAGGTTTGGGGTGCTACTGCCCAATCTACATAACACAAAGGGGGTGAACTATCACTGCCTGCATCCTGCAGGGCGCAATCGGTCTTCTCGTCACGCTCTAGCCCTCCCTTGCACAACTGGCTCAGTTCTAATGCTTCCCCTCCGGAAGAAAGAAGGCTGAACTGCGCCGCCGTGAGAGGCAGCTGAAAAGGGATCACTGAGCATCAAAGACCCCCGAAGTGCTCCCAGACTAATTTCTGAGGTCTTTCACCAGAGGACTGAAACCTGGGCATTCCCCCCGAGCCTGATCGCATTTTAACCCATCAGACTTTGTGTTTTGTGGGCTTCTTCCCCCACTGCTGACAGATCTAGACCATCACTTTGACCAAGGGACAACTATTGCAACAATCAAGTCACAAGATCTGCTAGGGGTGATTTGTTTTTACCCTTATCTTTCAGTTCTTTTTTTCTATTTTCCCTTAGACGTTTCTTTGAAGTAATAATTTTTTATGCTTTCATGTAGCTGTATTACTGTTGATAATTATGACCAAAACACCTACATACCTGCTTTCCATTGCCACCCAACTGTTCTAAAATAAACCCTACACATACATACTTACCAATCATTAAGAGTCCTTTCACTCTAATCTGCCCCTGTGTTACTCTCACCTTTGAGGGACAAGTTCTAATAACTGGTAGCACTGGGATCGCCCTGCTGGGATCACCGAGACCCCCACACTGGTACCACTGTGAGACCACAGATTTGCCAGGCACCCCATGCTGGTACCCACACACCAGCATCACTGGGACACCCATCCAGTACCACTAGAGGCTCCCCCACTGGTGCCATCAGGACCCTCTGCTGGGATCACCCAGATCACAGGGATCACTGGGATCCTCATACCAGTACTACTGTGAACCCCCCTTGCCAGGATCACCAGGCCCCCCCACCCTGGCTGCCCTCAGAAACTGGAAATGACCCTCCCAGATTCCTAAATCCCCCCAGCACTGCTCCTCCATCCTTGCCTGCTTCCCCTCCACCTCCCACACCTTTCCCTGCAAACCACACCCTACCCCAGCATTGGTGCCAGCACCCCCAGGACCCGCATCCTACTCCCCAAAACACAACCCCACACCCAGGGTTGGGGTCCCCCCAGGGGTCAGGGGCTCTGACCCCAGCGCTGGAAAGGAAAAGACACAGAGTTATGGGAAGGGGCTGACACCCATAGTGCCAGCAGAGGGGGAGAACCCCCAAACGCTTTATTTGGGGGGCGGGTGGGGCTGTCATCGGTACAGGTAATCAGCCTGGATGTTGGCTGCAATCTCAGCCTCCCACTTGTCGCCGTTGTTGAGCAGCTTCTCCTTGTTGTAGAGCAGCTCCTCGTGCGTCTCCGTCGAGAACTCGAAGTTGGGGCCCTGCCAGGGCAGGACGGGGTCACCCTTGGGGTCACCGTGGCAGGAAAGGGGAGTCCCTGCAGTCCCCCCTGCAGGCCCCACTCACCTCCACGATGGCATCCACAGGACAGGCCTCCTGGCAGAACCCACAGTAGATGCACTTGGTCATGTCGATGTCGTAGCGCGTGGTGCGGCGGCTGCCGTCGGCGCGGGGCTCGGCCTCGATGGTGATGGCCTGGCACAGGGACACCGTCATGGCCAGAGCCCCGGGTGAGGAGGAGGAGGAGGAGGAGGAGGAAGTAGTCTCACCTGTGCCGGGCACACGGCCTCGCAGAGCTTGCAGGCGATGCAGCGCTCCTCCCCAGATGGGTACCGGCGCAGCGCATGCTCCCCACGGAACCGCGGGCTCAGCGGGCCCTTCTCAAACGGGTAATTGATGGTGGCCGGCTCACGGAAAAGGTAGCTCAGGGTCATGGCCAGGCCTGTGGGGGAGAAAGAGGGGTTATGGCATATTTGGGAAGCGGGGGATCACCCCACAAATGAGGAGGATGAGCGGGGTCGCACCTCGGACGAGCTCGGTCCAGAGCAGGGTCTGGGCAGCGCGGTCAGTGATGGATCGCATGTCCATGGCCGGCTCCCGGATGTTGACATACTCTGCGGGAAGAGGGGAGCTGTGCCCACCCTGCAGAGCCCTGGGGTGGGAGCTGAGCCCCCAGGGGGGTGGGATGGCTGTACTCACTGTAACAGTCCCTGGGGGTGCTGGTGCTGAGCGGGCGCAGGGAGCCCAGTGGGGCCAGGGGGCCTGGGGAGGGACAGGAGGGTCAGCAGGGTCACAATGGGGTTTGGGGGGTTCAGGAGGTTGGGGATTCCTGGGCGGCCTCACCTGCACGGGCAGCCTGGTACAGCAGTCGCAGTGCTGCCATGGCCGGTCCTGGGGGGCAGAGGGAACCTCAGCAACTACCAGTAAGGGACTGGGGCTGCCAGGGGCCCCCATGGGGGACACTGGCACCCTGATCCCCGCTCCTCCACCCAAAGAAACCCAGACCCCCAGGCACTCCTGTCCTAACACTCCACAAGGGACTCCAAGTGCTTTTCCCTAGGGACCTAAGCATCCTGTTTCTTTTGCCAACCCCTCTCAAGGCACCCAGGCATCCTGCCCCTCCTTGCAGCCCCCTCTTAAGAGACCCAAGTGTATCCCCCAATATCTTGTCTATCCCCTAAAAGGGACCCAGCTGTTCCCCCAGGGGACCCGGGCATCCACACCCCACCCTCCAGGGACACTCAGATGTCCCTTCCCCATCCCACCCCTAAGGATCCAGGGGCCCTGATGTCCTGCCCCTCCCAAGGGCCCCACGTGTCCCCCCCATCCCCGTCCCCATGCCCCTCCCTGCCGCCCCGCACCCACCTGAGCCCCCACGCGGGACCGATCCTTCCTGTCACCCCCCAAGTCCCCGATCAGCCTGTGTGTGTCCCTTCGGAGAGGCTGGCGCGGGAGGGCAGCGCAGTGTCCGGGCCGCCCCCTCTGCCCCAGGCGGATTTGGGCGGCCACTACACGCCACTGGGGGTGACCACAGCCCCGGGCCGCCCCCCGGGCCGCCCCCCGGGCCGCCCAGGCTGCCCCCCTGGGCCCCCCGCTCCCACCTCACCTGCCCTAAGGGCCCTCCGCCGTCCTGACCCCTGGTCGCCCCCGCGGGCACTGCGCATGCGCGTGCGTCTGCCCGTCGTGGGCAGGACGAACGATGGCGGACGCGCTTCTCATTGGTGGGAGTCCCGCAAAGGGCGAGGGGGGCGGGAAGAAAGAGGGAGAAGCGTCGCTGATTGGGCGGAGAGCGGCCGTGCTGCGCGGCGATTGGTGGGGCGGGAGGGGGCGTGTCCGAAGGGCGGGCGGAAGCGCGGGTTCATGGCGGAGGCGCGCGGTTGCGGTGCTGGCGCGGAGCCTCCCGCTCCTCCAGGGCTTCCCGAGCCTCCGGAGCTTTCCGTCCGGTTTCTGGAGCAGCTCGGACCACGGTTGCCGGACGGTCTCGCAGCTGGAGCGGCCCAGATACTTGGATTCACTACAAAGCCCGGCTCCGCCTCTGGCGGGCTCAGCGCTGGCCCCGATCCCTCAGCCCCGGCAGAGTCCCTGGAGGCGGGCATCAGGGATGTTTCCCCTTCCCTATTAAACTGTCTTTATCTCAGCTGCCTCGTCCAGTTGTCTCCATCCGCCCACCCGGGGAAATCCCCGTGGCATTCAGCCAGGACAACCCACAGCCTAACAGAAATGGTTATCCCTTTAGCGGCACAACCAGCCCCGCAAATGGAGCATCATGGAGCAAAGGAAACTGGGATCATGGGGCAGGATAAACGGGAACATGGGTCAAAGGAAACTTGGGATCATGGAGCAGGAGAAACTGGGAACACAGGGCAAAGGACACTGATATCATGGGGCAAAGGAGACTGGGATCATAGAGCAGGAGAAACCAGGATCGTCCCAGCTCAAGGATTTAGGATTAGGGAGTTGTTGTGGACCTTCTCAAGGCAGAGTACACAATGAGGGGCATAGGAGACCCTTCTGTTTGGTGGTACCAGTGGAAATAAAGCCCCAAACAGCCAGAAAAGAGGGATATGGGACTGGAATGGAGGAAGATGTGGGGGACAAGGGACTCTTGGGGTGAGCAGGGGTGCAGGGAAGTGAAAGAGAAGCACACAGGATGTTGAGAAACACCTTTCATTGCACCTGAGCACCAGGACCAGCAGCAAGAGATGTCCTGAGTGGGCAGACCCTGAGTGGGATGTGGAGACTCTCAGAGCAGGGTACAGTCACTCTTACGTGTCACCTTTAAAGTGGCCTGGATGAGCCCAAATTTCCTCTGGCTGTAGGGGGGATAGCGCGGGGCGTTGAGGGACTCCCGGCCCATCCCGCGCTTCAGGCACCCACGGGGGTGGGAGAAGGTGTCAAAGCTGAACTTCCCGTGGTGCGTTCCCAGGCCGCTGTTCCCTGCAATACACAGCACAGGACCCTGGTGGGGAGCTGGATCTGGCCATCCTTTGGGTCAAAGAACCCAAAATTAGGCTCCCAGCTCTGTGAAAGCAGCACCACACCTTCATCCAGCTGCTTTCCAAGCCATGGATGAGCTTCTCAAGAATGTGACTCAAAGAGGACCACAAAGTGACCTAGTGCACACCCAAGTTGATGTTTGGAGTGGGAAGATTAGGCTGGAAGGTGGAGAAATACTCCAAAACTCTGTCATCAGTGGATTTTACCATTTCAATTAACATGTTTAGCAACTGGATGGGCGTCACTGATGAGGTGATGGCAGCAGCAAGATGCTCCCACCAGATGAGCTTCCCTACCACAGGAATACCCTCCAAAAGACATCCCATCCATGCTGGATCCAGCCCTGCTGCAGGGGGGCAAGACTGCAGGGGTGGAGAGGCACAATGACCGAGGTGCCTTTGGCAAGGTGGGACCCAGCACCAGGGATCAATGTTGGGAGGTGAAAGCTGGCTGGCCAGGAACAAGCACAGGAAAGCCAGGCAGGCTGGCAAAAAAACAACGAAATCCACAGATGATTTGGTAACAGATGGGATAAAATGCCATGAGTCAGCCTGAGCCAGTCAGTCTTCCTGATAAAATGCTAATCATGGTTGGGGTGATGCGTTGGGTGCAGTTCCTCACACATCAGCAGCCCCAGGATAAAGGGAAGTCACTGATGCCTCCTGGCCAGCTGAGTGGGAAGAGAGGAAAAAAGGTGGAAAACAGGAGTGGAAAACAGGAGCTGGTAGTGGAGATCATCCCATAAAAAGTAGGTGTCTCCATCATAGAATCCCAGGATAGTTTGGGTTGGAAAGGGCCTTAAAGATTATTCAGTTCCACCCCCCCAACCATGGGCAGGAACACCTCCCACTAGACCAGGTTGCTTCAAGCTCTGATTCCCTGTGTGGTAAACCAGACATTTCCATGGATCCCAGGAACACAGAGCATGGGATGGGGAATATGGAGAGAAGGAACCTCAGGGTGCTCCATGGTTGTCCAGCAAAGCCCAAGAGCCCAAGATGAAGCAAAGTGCTTCTGGAGGAGAATTTCCCTATGGACTACTGAGCCCTCTGGAGCTGAGAGTTCCCCCTGAGACCCTTCCTGACCATGGGTGGGATCACACCTGGCTCCCAATGGCCAGGATTGGGGATTTTAGACCTACCAATGCCTCCAAAGGGCAGTGAGGGCAGTGTCACATGCATCAGGGTGTCGTTGCCACAGAAGCCACCACTGCTTGTCCTCTCCAGGACCCGGTTCACCACCTGGGAGTGACGTGAAGAAGATGAGACATGGATCTCCCATCCCATTCCACTAGTTCCAAACACAGTCCATACCCCCTGACTAGGGCTGTGTGCTGTAAGGGAAGCACTTGGAGCACAAACATGGCTGGATACAGCTGCCAAGAAGCACAGGGCAGGTGTAGTCCTGGCTTGGCTCTACCTTGTCATCTGAGGAGAAGGCATAGACAGCCAAGGGCCGCTCCCGGCTGTTGATGAAGTCAATGGCTTCATCCACGTTGGTGATGATGACGATGGGCAGGATGGGCCCAAAGATCTCCTCCTGCATGACGGGATCTGAGGGCTGCACATCCACCAGCACGGTGGGAGCTGCAGAGAGGAAACCTGACAGCATCAGCCGGGCACAGAGGTCGGAGATGGCTCCTTGGTGATCCCCCAGGACACATCTCCTGTACCAAAGGCCACCTGGCCAAGTACCCAGTTCCCCTCATACTCTTCTCCAAACCTGGAATGTGCTCCATGCAAGGATGCAGATGTGAGTGACCCCCAAGCCTCACCGATGTAGTGCTCGGCCTCGTCCGTCTGTCCCCCGATGGCCACGCGCCCGCTGCCCAGCAGCGCCTGCAGGCGCTGGAACTGCTTGTCACTCACAATGCGGCCAAAATCCGGGGATTCTCGGGGGTTGGGGCCATAGAAATCATTGATGGCCTTTTGCAGGGCTGGGAGCAGCTTCTCCTGCATCTCCAAGGTGCAGAGCAGGTAGTCAGGTGCGATGCAGGTCTGCCCCGCGTTGAAGAAGCGGCCCCAGGCCACGCGCCGCGCCACGTTGGTCACATCACAGGTGTCAGACACATAGCAGGGGTTCTTGCCCCCCAGCTCCAGTGTCACCGGTGTCAGGTGCTTGGCAGCGGCTGTCATCACAATCCGCCCCACCGGGGGGCTGCCTGTGGGTAGGGAAAACATGGATTGAGGTGGGAATCCCACCAGCCATCGCATGGCTCTGGGATGTGGCACTGGGTCCCACCAAACCTCAGATACACATCCCAGATCCTCCAACAGATCCTGGTACACATCTCCAACCCAATCCCTGCCTTCTTCTCCAGGGATGTCTGGAGGGAACGCATCTTCCTCCTCACACAAAATCCAGGCAGGGCTCTGCTCTGTCCCATGGGACGTACCAGTGAAGAAGATGTAGTCAAACTTGTTCTCCAGCAGCCTGGTGGTCTCCGGCACACCACCAGTCACCACAGCAAAGCAGTCCTGCAAGGAAATGAGAAAGGCCCCCTCTTGTCACCATCTGTCCCCACCAATAGCACCCTGGGAGGCTGGGACACTGGCTGGGCATGGAGGAAGGAAGTTGGGCAGTACATGGAACCAGAGATGCTGTGTGAGGCAGGCTCAGAACACAGCTCTGTGTATGCAGGGATCCCTCAGCCATGCCACAGGGATGGGGGAAGAGTGTCCCACCTTGTCCAGGTAGCTGGGCAGCGCTTCTGCCACGAGTCTTTCTGTCTTCTTGGACACCTCAGAGGGTTTGACAATGACACAGTTCCCTGGCGAAGACAGAGAGGATGTTGGAGCTGTGACATGGTGACAGCCAGCCCCTCTATGGACGAAGTGCCCTCACCAGTGCTTGGCACTGCTGGGATCCTCCAGGCCAGGGGACTGGAAGTTTGGGCTCACCGGCAGCGATGGCCCCGATGAGGGGCACCAGGAAGAGTTGAATGGGGTAATTCCAGGGCACTATGATGAGCACCACCCCGTAGGGGTCCTTGCGGATGAAGGCAGAGTCCAGCTGCATTGCCTGTGGGACACCCGCCACATCAGGTCCCACCCTGCACCACCATCCCACCCAGCTCTGCCTCCCATCCTCTCTCTCCCCTCTCACCAGAATCCTGTCCACCTTCTCGTCCTTCATCCAGCGGGACAGGTTGTTCAGGGTCTCATGGAGCTCATTCTTGCACACGAGGATCTCAGATAATTCGGTTTCAAAGGGTGCCTGCAGACACCAAGGATGCAACATGTGACCTTGGCATATCCTGCAGCTCTTATCCCAGTGCTCCATAGTGTTTTGCCCAGGACTTGGGGACTGGAGTCCTCTACATCCCATGCTGGATTCAAATCCCTAAGGGCATTGAGCACCCCCTGTGTCTGCAACATGATGCTTTTAAGCACTGATTGCTTAAAAATAGGAAAAATTATGCAGATCCCATTCATCCAGACAACAGGAAGAATAGGGAGGGTGTCCAAAGGGACTAGGCTGGGGAAGAGAAGACAATGAGCCCTGTGTGGTATTAAGGCTCTGGCTACAGAGCCAGGGGATCTGGGCTCAGGGAGTCACAACCTGGGTGAGCCCCGTGGGAGGAAAGGGGGTGACATCAGGTGGGAAGTTCAGGGCAGGGAGCAGGGACAGAAATCTGGGATTAATTTGCCCAGGGAAGAGGGAAACTGAGGCTGGTGGGTGTGGGAATGGTTATCCCTGTCAAGGTGCTGCTCACCACACCCTCTGTCTATGGCAGAGCATGGATGGACTTTGGAGTACGGGTGACAGTGACATGCTTCATCTCAGTCTCCCAAATCCAGAGGCTGTGAGTCTGAGGCAGAGCCCAGGCAGGGCTGGAGAACCCAATGAGAGGAGGACAAAGCACCCCCAGCCGGGCTGTAGGAGCCTCTCAGCTCCTCCGGCCACCAAGTCCTCCTGTTCCTGTCCCCTCTCACCTTGCCCAAGTCAGAGGTAGTGGCATCCATGATCTGCTGCTTCTTGTCATCCAGGAAGCGTCCCAGAGCCTCCAGCTGGGCCACACGGTATTCCATGGGCCGAGTCTTCCCAGAGAGCCAGGATGCCCGCAGGTGGCTGACCAGCCCTGCAAAGGGGTTCCTGCTGTGGGGACAGGGGTGTTAGAGGGATTCCAGCCCCATTCCAGCTCCTCAGAGCTCCACATCATCCCAGCCCAGCATCCAGGTGCCACTCCAGAGAGAGGATGGAGCACTGGGACTCCTCCTGCCACCCGTCTGTCCCTCCACACTGTCACCTCAGGGTGTCACCATCCACACTCCCGTTCCCAGCATTGCCCTCGGGGGCTCTCTTGGCCTCGCTCTCAGGAAGCTGGGGGAAGACAGTTCCAGTCTCCATGCTCCCACAGGTGCAGCATGGGATGGTTGCACCGGGGTTATCAACCACAACTTCTCTCTTCTCAGCTAACACGGTGGCTGCCAGCTTCCTGCCCTGCCCTCTGGCTGCCTTCCCCTTGGCTGCCCTCTGGCTGTCCTTCCCCTTGCCTGCCTGCCCTGCCACACCTCCCTTCCAGCTATAACTGCTTGGGGAGGGAAACGCCCCCCAACCCTCCCAGCACCCCCCAGACCAGAGGAGGGAGGCACAAAGAGAGGCTGGCAGAGAGTTTGATGCAAAGTCTTTACTACAGGCAGAGTTACACGGAGCAAAGAGCAACAGCAAGGAGGGAGAGAGGTTCATTCCAAAGGAAAAGTCCGTGTGAGGGGAGATGGGACTGATGGGAGCACCTCTCCACCAGAAAGAGAAGTTTGGACTAAGAAAAAGATTTTGGTCATTTCAGCTGTGTCCTAGAAAATGGTTTGGAGCAGAGGCCACAAAGGGTGCAGGAGAGGATGTCCATCCCGGCTGTCTGACATGCTCCAGCGAGGCAAAGGACACAGCAAGGAAGTGGGGAGTGTGATGAAGAGGGAGAGTGGGACAGTTCCAGGTCTTCCCGCTGACTCTGTGGCATCTTCAGAGCAGGGCACGGCAGCCTCAGAGCAGGGTGCAGGTGCCCCTGCGCTTCACCTCGAAGGTGGTGGTGAGGAGCCCCAACTTCTGCTGGGTGTAGGGGGGGTAGCGCGGGGTGTTGAGCGTCTCCAGCCCCATGTTCCGGTGCAGGCAGCCACGGTGGAGGGAGAAGGTGTCAAAGGTGAACTTCCCATGGTATTTTCCCAGGCCACTGTTCCCTGAAACACACAGGACAGGTCCATGCTCAGGATGGGACTCTGTTCCTGATGATGCCTTCTCCAAGCATCAAAATGAGGGAAAAAGACAACTACGGGATTTTCTGAGCAGCACAGACATGGTGGAGGAATTCCATTTTCCAGTGCCTCCTCCAGGTATATCATGCTCAGTCCAGCCAATCTTGCTGCAGCTCAGCAGTTTGGAGGCCCCTTTTTACCCACCTCCATTTATCTACACAAGCTTTGCTGGGTTCTGCAAGTCTTGATTTCACTCCATGATGCTCCACCGTATCTGCCCACAGCTGGAGCTGTTCGACCCTCTTCCCGGAACTCTAAAAGCCTGGAGCCACATTGGCAACACCAGTTCTCCCAGTTCCTGTGGCTGGTTTAACTGGAGGTTAAGTGACTTCTCAAGGAAGCTTTGGTGCCATCTCACCCCAATGACTTCAGCCCCTTCACCTGCTCTAAAGTGGCTTTACCTAATAATTGAAGGTGGTTGGTCTGAATCATTCCAAATTAAGATAAGTTACGGAATGGGAAGTACAAAAAATTGTTCCCTGAGCCACAGGCAGGTGAGGAATTAATTGTCTGGGTGTTTCATTATGTCTGACTCAGGTGCCAGCGCCGACAGAGATGCTGAGCAAGGGCAGCACCAAATGAAGGGACTTATCCCAGAAATATTTTGGGAAGAGATCAAGTCATACGGAAGTATTCTGGGAAACAACATTCCTGTATTTCTGTATCCCTGGACCGTGCTGCACCCACAGCCCAGAGCTAAGCAGCCTCACTTTTCACCTGAAAAAGCAAAAATTGGTGCCTCTGGAGACCAAAAATTTCTTCTTCTCCAAGATCCTGGAAGAGTTTCTCCAGGTTTTCATAAGCACTTTGTTCCTAGTATTTTGTCCTAAAAGTTGGAATGAAGGTACAACCTGGCTCCTGAGGGACATTAAGGAATCCAGGCCAGAACCACACTGGCTGGAGGAAGAAACTTCCATTCCTCACCATGGCTCAGGCCACGGATCACACCTGGCTCCCAATGGCCAGGACTGGGGATTCTGGACCTACCAACGCCTCCAAAGGGCAGCGAGGTCAGTGTCACATGCATCAGGGTGTCATTGCCACAGAAGCCTCCGCTGCTCGTCCGCTCCAGCACCTGGTTCACTATCTGGGAGGGAGCAGAGAAGGTAGATGAGGGGCTTGCACTTGGCAAACATTACCCAGTTTACCCACCAGATGTTCCCAGAGTGTCTGGGCTCTAAAGACCCTTCAGAGCACATCCTGGGGCTCGTGGAGGAGGTGCCCAACCTCCCTCCCCACTTTTTCTGCTCCACAGACACACCTTGCTGTCGCAGGAGAAGGCATAGAGGGCCAATGGCCGTGGCCGTGCGTTGATGAAGTCAATGGCTTCATCCATGTTGGCGATAACAACGATGGGCAGGATGGGCCCAAAGACCTCCTCCTGCATGGCAGGGTCCGAGGGCAGCACATCTGCCAGCACGGTGGGAGCTGCAGAGAGGATCAGCCAGGCACAGAGGTTGGAGATGAAACCTCCCCTCAGGACCCATTTTTAAGCACCCCTAAAACTCTTTTCCCTCTAGAGCCTCCCCTCTCTACGCAGACCCGCTGAAAACCCCCAAGGTGCTCACCAAGATGTGAGTGACCCCCAAGCCTCACCGATGTAGCGCTCGGCCTCGTCCGTCTGTCCCCCGATGGCCACGCGCCCGCTGCCCAGCAGCGCCCGCAGGCGCTGGAACTGCTTGTCACTCACAATGCGGCCAAAATCTGGGGATTCTCGGGGGTTGGGGCCGAAAAACTCAGTGATGGCCTCACGCAGGGCGGGCATGAGCTTCTCCTGCATCTCCAAGGTGCAGAGCAGGTAGTCGGGCGCGATGCAGGTCTGCCCCGCGTTGAAGAAGCGGCCCCAGGCCACACGTCGTGCCACATTGGTCACATCACAGGTGTCAGACACATAGCAGGGGTTCTTGCCCCCCAGCTCCAGTGTCACCGGTGTCAGGTGCTTGGCAGCGGCTGTCATCACAATCCGCCCCACCGGGGGGCTGCCTGTGGGTAGGGAAAACATGGATTGAGGTGGGAATCCCACCAGCCATCGCATGGCTCTGGGATGTGGCACTGGGTCACACCTGACCTCAGATACACATCCCAGATCCTCCAACAGATCCTGGCACCACATCTAGGAGGGCTCTGCTCTGTCCCATGGGACGTACCAGTGAAGAAGATGTAGTCAAACTTGTTCTCCAGCAGCCTGGTGGTCTCCGGCACGCCACCAGTCACCACAGCAAAGCAGTCCTGCAAGGAAACAGAAAACATCCCCTTGTGTCACCATGTGTCCCCACCAACAGCATCCCAGGAAGCTGAGACATTGGCTGAGGATGGAGGGAGGAGGTTCTGCACATAGATGATGTGTGGGGATGGTGGGTGTGAGGCAGGGTTGGGAACACCATGGTCTAGGAACAACAGACAAGGACAAGAAGGGCTTCTCACACTGTCCAGGTAACAGCTCAGAGTTTCAGCAATGAGTCTCTCTGTGTTCTTGGAGATCTCTGAGGGTTTGATGATGGCACAGTTCCCTGAGGGAAGATGAACAGGACATCAGCACAGTGACATGGTGACAGAGACCCCTGGGGAGACCCTGGCACTTCCAGGCCAGGGGACTGGAAGTTTGGGCTCACCGGCAGCGATGGCCCCGATGAGGGGCACCAGGAAGAGGTGGATGGGGTAATTCCAGGGCGCTATGATGAGCACCACCCCGTAGGGGTCCTTGCGGATGAAGGCAGAGTCCAGTTGCATCACCTTTAAGGAAGAACATGATCTCAGCACTGCCTTCCCCACCAGCAATCCCTCTCCCCCACTTCCCTTTGCCCGGAGCTTCCTTCTTACCAGGTTCTTGTCCACGTGCTCATCCTTCATCCAGCTGCACAGGTTGTTGAGGGTGACATTGAGCTCATTCTTGCAGAGGAGGATCTCACTGAAGAAAGCCTCGAAGGATGGCTGGGGACAGACATCATGGAAGTGCCACCCCATCACTGACCCCATCATTGACCCTGTCACCCTAACACAAACCCCATTACCCAACACCAACCCCATCACCCTAGGAGGCATCTCTCCCTCCTTCCAAACATCAGTAGCAGGAGGATCTCTTCAGCAGAAGTTTCCATCACCTCCTGTAACTCCTAGGGAATATCAGTGACCCAGAAATTTTATGAAAATAGTTACTTGGCCAGAAGGAAAAAAAAACCCTCAAAATTTAAAATTCTCATGCTATTTGTCAAATTCCTGAGCTCAGCACTGTGAACTGGCAACAGAACCCTGAGCCAAAGCAATGTCACCAAAGCTCCTGAAGAGCTGGTCCTGGTGGAAGGCATCCTTCCCACTTGAATGTTCAAGCTGGAAGCAAAGCCCCAACCTCCCTTTCACTGCCTGTGGACTAAAGCTGCACCTTTTAGTCTTAAATTTAGTCAAAGTCTTAAGACCTTGACTAAAGGGAAGTAATAAAAACCACAGCTTAAACCCCTTGTGATGGAGAAGTGGGTCCTCTTGATAGTTGCGGAGCACAGATTGGGATCATATCATCCTTGCAGGAGAAGTGAGAAGACACCAGGGATAGCCCAGCAGGCTCACTGGAGCCCCTTCATGACCTGGGGAGCAGGGGAGCAAAGCTCCTGTGCTGTGACATCATATTTTGGACTCCTCCAACCCAAAACCACCCCTGGATTGGAGTCTTCCTCCCATCTCCACACCACTTTGGAGTTGGGAAGGCTGGTTGCTGATTCCCAGGATCTTCCACCACCAAGAGACCTTCAGGTCCCCAAAAGGCAGCTGCCAGGAGGTGCAAGGACCCTCTTGGAAGCGAGGGCTCAGGAGACATATGAGATAATGGAGTGAAGCAACGGGGCCATTCTCAACCCAGGATGATGATGGCATCACCAGGATAAGGAAGATGATGGTTCATTAAGAATTTTGATGAGATACAAAGGTTGTGAGATAGGACATTAAGTCTGAGGTCATCCCAGTGCCACCAATCATGGGCACCAGAGAGGAACTGGCATTGCTGGAGGTGAGACACCACCTCAGCTACGTAAGAGCAGGTGAAGTGTCCATCTAGCTATGAGGGCCCGGCTGCATAACCAGCTCATTACTGGACAACCGGATCTAATTAGGAGTAATTAGGAAAGATGATGGACACACTCAGAGCACTGATGCCTATCAAGGCCTGGCTGAAGAAGAAGGCCTCACCTCCAACAAACAAGGCAATCAGGAGCCTTGGGAGATGGCAGGACAGGGAAAGACATCACTGAGGGCATGAGCCACTTCACTGATGCCGAACAAAGAGGTGAGGATTCATGGAATCCTGGAATGGATTGGCTTGGAAGGGACCTTGAAGCACATCCAATTCTGCCCCATCATGGGCAGGGACACCCTCCACTAGCCCAGGTTGCTCCAAGCCCCATCCAGCCTGGCCTTGAACACTTCCAGAGATGATGAGCTGCGACCACTAGAATTATCCATAGTGTAGATGCTCCCACTTCACCAGCAGATCATCCAGGAGCTCCTGGCATGCCACAATACCCTGAGCCATATCCAGAGCCCTGCCCATGCCACCATGCCAGTGAAACCAGTCCCTTGGAGGCCCTGGGAGGAATGTGCAGTGCCAGCACATTGCACAATGCCAGTAATCCTGGGCGTGCCAGGCTGGCCAGGAGCACCCCAGGATGTCACCCTTGTGGAGGTCACGTGGACCCGCAGGATGCAGACCAGAGTGTGAAACGCTTCCACCTCGGCCGGTCACCGATAGGCCAACAGGGCCTTTGCCTGGTTTCAGGGCACCAGGGATGGGATCAACAGCACAGTCCCTCCACTATCCCTGGATCTGCAGGGATCCAGCACTAAGAAGATGCACCAGCCTGGGAGCACATCAAGGCATCAAGGGGGAATCAGGACTCCAAGGAAGGGATAGCCCTGTGCCCAGACACTCACAAGGATACAGCACCCGAACAAGGGAGTCTGAAGGACTTCAAAGATGTGATGCCAGTAGCCCCCAATTCCCAGCCCCTCTTACCTTTCCCATATCCAATTCAGTGGCTTCCAGAATCTCCTGCTTCTTGTCATCCAGGAAGCGTCCCAGAGCCTCCAGCTGGGCCACACGGTATTCCATGGGCCGAGTCTTCCCAGAGAGCCAGGATGCCCGCAGGTGGCTCACCAGCCCTGCATAGGGGTTCCCACTGCAGGGGTGAGGGTGTTAGAGGGGACCCAGCTCCATTCTACCTCCCCAGAGCTTCATGTCATCCCAGATCCACATTATCCCATTCCAGCATGAAACTGGATCCCAGATTCCCTGGGGACAGTGCAGGGAGTCTGCACACACCTGTCTCCCTTGCTGCTGGGAGCAGCCCAACACAGCACCATTCCCCGCTGATCCTGTCTTCTCCCTTGGGCTATGCTGGGACATGGTGGCTCACAGACCTCAAACTTTTCCCTCAGCACTAACCCGGGGTCCCCGTTGCCCTGGCACTGCCACAGCTTCCCCTGCCCACCTCCCTGTCTCCCTCCTGCCCCCAGCCCCTTGCTCTCACCATGGAGTGCTGCAGACCATTGGAACTGGCCCCTTCCCAATCCCGCTGCTTCCACTGCACCCAGCAGCTTTCCCAGGATCTTTGCCAGGATCACTGCCCGTGCTGCTGCACTTGCCGCAGCCCAGGAGCTGCTGCTTGGGGGGCTCGAGGGGCTGCTGCATGCCAAGCTGTTGGAAGGAGCTGCCAGTCTCCATGGAGAGCGTGGTGGCCCTGGGGAGAGAGAGACACTGCGTGGGTTATGCCAGGATGGAAGTGCTGGAGATGCCGGCTCAATCCCAAGAGGAGTCACCTGCGGCACCTTTGAAGAGCAGCTTGGTGCTCGGGGCCGTCCTGGTTGTGGGGTGACTCAGCCCAGAGCAGCTGCCAGAGGCCCTGGGAGATGCCTGGGATTCCTGGGATAATCACCATCCTCTGGACACTGACCTGCCCAGGTTGCCCTGCTGATTTAGGGTCACCTATGGGGACCTCAGGGACAAGACACCCCCAAACCTGGGGAGCAGAGCTGCAGCCCCCCATCTGTCACCCTCTCCCTCTCCATGCCCAGACACCCACCCTTCCTCGAGGGAACACCCCCTGTGCCCCATAGCCCCCACCAGCATGGGGGGTGTCAGAGGGGTGCCATGCAGGGAGTGCCAGCTTTGGGGACCCCGCAGTGCTTACCTGGGAGCTCGTGTGGAAGCTGGAGGAGCGCGAGGCCAGGCAGGCACTGCTGAGGCTCGGGGTGAGGGTCCCTAAATGCTGTGGGGCTGGGCCCCATGGCCAGGGGCGGGAAGGATTGGGCCCCGCCTCCGTGGGGCTGGCAGTGGGGAAAAGGTCTGGGATGGGATAGGATAGAATGGGACCTCCCCCTTGGGATGGTAGAAGTCCCATGGCCACCTCACCACCACCATGAACCTTGACCCATTTGGACCCCACAGACATCCTTCATCCTGCTCCCATGACCACCCTGTTCCATGGGGGTCCCACAGACACCCCTCATCCCGCTTCCCAAGGGTTCCATGATCAATAGACACCCACCATGCTGCTACCATGACTACCCTGGCCCATAGGGGTCCCACCAATACCCCTCATCCTGTTTCCCAAGGGTTCCATGATCAATAGACTCCACTCATCCTGCTCCCAGGAAGGGCCCTTTGCCCCAGCACCCCAGGGTGGCTCCCATTGCCTGGGGTGTGGGGGGCCCTCAGGACGGGTGTTGCCCCTGCCCCACCGCCATGACCCTTCTGGGGCTGTTCCATGTGTATCCCCCCCTATCCTGCAGAAACCAGCACCCTCCCAAGAGTCCCATCCCAAGAATCCCCCGCTACCGGCTGGGCCAGATCCTGTCCCGGAGATGTCAGTCACCCCATCCGCCCTGCCCAGCAGTCCCCTCGCCCTGCCCCGGGGCACCCCGCCGTGCCACGCACCCGGGCACCCTCCCAGCCCCAGCTCTGGGGTGACACCAGGATAGGCACGTGCCCTACACCCCCCGATTGGGGTGTCCCCCCGCCCAGGCACTCTGGCACATCCCCCGGACCGGAAAAGGGAAGCGAAAGCAGCAGGGCACAGCACCCAGTGCCACGGGTACCCCGAGGAGGCAGCATCCACCCCGAGGCCTGGTGGGAGCGCTGGGGAGGCTGGGGGGTCACAGGGGAGCGGAGAGGAGGGTAGGGCTGGGGTGCTGTGCGATGGGGGAGCAATGGGTGCTGTGCGGGGGGGCCAGGGTGCTGTGCGGGTTGGGGTGTGATGAGTGCTGCAGAGGCCGCGGTGCTGAGAAAGGACGCGGGTGGGGGGCACTGAGGAGGGCGGGCAGGGACCGGGGGGGGGAATCCGGGAGCGGAGGGGAGGGTCTGGGAACGGCCCCTTGAACCATCTCCGTCCCGCCCGTGCTAACCGAAAGAGGAAGCAGCTCCCGCCCCGCCCCGCCCCCGAGAAGTTCCGGCACGGGCAAGCGGGGCTGGGGTCGATGTGACGGGGCGGGGAGGCTGTGAGGAGGCTGGGGGTGCTGAGCCCAGAGGTGCAGTTCTGGGCAGTGCAAAGCTGGGTAGGGGGCACGGGATTCAGGGGTGCAGGATCTCAAGGTTCACAGGGGTACGGAACACAGGGGTGCAACCATGAGTGCATGTTCAGGGTGTGCAGAGCACAGAGGTTCAGGGCTTGGGGATGCCATGTACATGGGTACACGGTGCTGGATGTAGGGGTGCAAGGGCTGGGGGTGCTGGGCATGAGGGTGCAGGGTCTGTGTGTGCAGGTCACAGGGATGCAAAACATATGGGTGCAAGACTTGGGGTGCCAACAGGGTTCCTTCCACCCTGACACCATCCAGGGCTCTCCAGAAGCACTAATGGAGAAGGACGTTGACAGCTGCCAGGATGGGGCCAAGATAGAGCCAAGCACCAAGCTGGGCACCGAGGGGACAGAGACACAGGTGAGACCAGGGGGACACCCGTGGGGGGAAGCAGGCATGTGGTGGCCATCCCCGAGGGGTGACAGCTGCAATTACCCACAGCTGGACGATTTTGTGGGTCCTCACCCTGACTACAATGAGGAGGAAGAAGAGCAGAAATACTTTCGCCGCAAACGCCTCGGTGTCATCAAGAACGTGGTGGCTGCCAGCCTGGCTGGTACTCTCACTTACAGCGTCTACCTGGGTATGGGACCTCCCAGGGACCCCCAGAACAACTCGGGGTGTTCAGGGCATGGGGTGACCATCCCTGGACACCCCCAGGTCTGCTTCAAATGCAGCTGATCCTTCACTATGATGAGACCTACCGGGAGGTGAAGTACAGCAATATCCGGTTGGAGGACATTGACCGCAAGGTGCTGATGGGCATCAATGTCACACCCGTGGCAGCACTGCTCTACACACCCATCCTCATCAGGTACAGCCCCACCACACTCCCCGCCAGCATGGATCACTGGCATGGCCACCCACGCTTCCACTCCTTGTCCTGGCAGGTTCTTTGGCACCAAGTGGGCCATGTTCCTGGCGATTGGCATCTACGCCCTCTTCGTCTCCAGCAACTACTGGGAGCGCTACTACACGCTGGTGCCCTCTGCAGTGGCCATTGGCATGGTGATCGTGCCCCTCTGGGCCTCCATGGGCACCTACATCATGCGGTAGGCATCGGAAGGGTGGGTGGGGCGTGCATGGGGTGCTGGCTGACCCGCCTGCTCCACGCAGGATGGCCCAGAAGTACTATGAGTACATTAACTACAAGGAGGAGCAGGAGAAGGAGAAGCAGCGGGCACCACGGGACGCCTGCAATGCCTACATCATCATCTTCCAGACTGTCTTCTACTCCTGCTTCCACGTGAGCCCCGGTGGGGTGGCTGGGATGGGCGGGGGATCACGCCAGCAGCACTGAGCATGCACCCCTCTACATCCTGTAGTTGAGCTTCGTCTGCGCTCAGATGCCCATGATCTTCTTCCTCAACAACTACCTCTACCAACTCAACCACACGCTCTTTGCAGTGAAGCACTGCGGTGAGGCTGCGGGCGGGGCGCGGGGCGGCACTGGGAGCCCCCCGGTTGGGACTAACCACGGCCTGTGCCCCTCTGGCAGGGACCCTGAGCCACGGCACGCTGCCTGGTTTCAACAAGACGGTGCTGCAGAGCCTTCCCCGCAGCGTCAACCTCATCATCGTGGAGAGCGCCTTGATGGGTGCCGCCTTCCTCGCCATGCTGGTGGTGAGCGCCGGGGCGGGAGGGGACAGGGATGGGCTGGACAATGGCAGGACCTCACCTGCCGGCGCTCCGCAGGTGCTGGTGCTGTGCGGCGCGGCGTACCGGCCCATGGAGGAGATCGACATGCGCAGCATCGGCTGGGGCAACATCTTCCAGCTGCCCTTCAAGCACATGCGGGACTATCGCCTGCGGCACCTCTTCCCACTGTTCATCTACAGCGGCTTCGAGGTGCTCTTTGTCTGCACTGGATTTTCCCTGGTAGGATCTGTGATGGGGTGGGAGGTGACGGAGTGGGGACAGGTGATGCTGAGCCTCTGCTCTCTGCAGAACTACGGCGTGTGCGCGCTCGGGCTGGAGAGGCTGGCATATCTCCTCATGGCCTACGGCTTCTCCGCCTCGGTGTGCTCCAGCCTGGCCCTGTGCATGCTGCGCCTGCGCCGGCACATCCCGCTCCTGGCTGGAGCCCTCATCCACTCTGTGCTCCTGGTGACGCTCTTCTGCTGGGCGCCGGAGCCCCGGTGCCTGGCGCAGGCACCGCTGCTCTACAGCATTGCCGCACTCTGGGGCACCGGCAGTGCCCTCAACAAGACCGGAATCAGCAGTGAGTAGTGGGAAGGTCCTAAAACAGCCTCTGTTGTCCCCAAAACGCCTTGGGGGTCCCCAAAACAGCCTGGGTTGTCCCAAGTTTTTCCACACATCCTCTCATCATGCACCACGAGTTTGTAGTCTCAGTCCTTGGATCCACGGGACAGACTCACTGTGATTGTCCCCCCTGCCAAGGGGACACACCACAGAAAGGGGACACTGATTCCAGTCTCTGCCACAGTCCTCCTGGGGATGCTGTACAAGAAAAAGGAGCGCCAAGACTTCATCTTCACCATCTACCACTGGTGGCAGGCCCTGGCTATCTTCACCGTCTACCTGTGGTCGGGGCTGCCCATGAAGGTAAGTCCCAGATATGCCCCAGCCCACTCTGAGAGATTCCAGGCTTTTTGGGGACACACCCCCACACCAATCCCAAAACTCTGTGTGCCGCAGGCCAAGCTGTCTATCATGCTGCTGACGCTGGTAGTGGCAGTGGGGACATACCTGTGGATGGAGCAGAAGGTGGCGTGGAACATGGAAGTCCGGCTGCCCCGTATCCCACGCCCACGCCACAAAACACGTGGATACCGCTACCTGGAAGACAACTCGGATGAGACTGGCTCTGACGGTGACGGGGACAAGGAGGATGATGACAGGCACCCAACTGAGGCCACCAGGGAAGACGAGCTGCCAAAAGAGGACGGGGAGCTGCTGGGATAGGGACAGCCTGTTCTGGGCCCCATCCTGCTCTTGGTACCTGAGGGGGTTCCACAGCTCCCCCTGGGTGGGCCCAAAATTCTGCAAACCCCCTCAGGTCAGGCTTGCAGCCCCCGAGCTAAGCCTAAAGCCCCCAGGCAGCCCAGATCCCCCCACATTGGCTGAAGGACCCCCACACTGGCCCATAGATTCCCTAGATCAGATCCAGAGCCTCCAGATTGATCTACAGCCCCCAAATTGTGGGACAGCCCCCAGGCAGGCCCATAGCCCCTCAAATTATGATGTAGTTGCTCAGGTCAGACCTGCAGGCCCCCATGCCAGGCCCAGAGCTCCCACACACAAATCCACAGCCCCTCATACAAGGCTCACGCCCCCCAGGTAGATCCACAGCCCCCCAAATTTGGCCAAAGGCCCCCCCAGGTGAGGCCCACAGACCCCTGAGCAGATGCACATTCCCTCTAGCAAGGCTTGCAGCCCCCCGCAATGTCCTGCAGACCCCCAGCCCTCTCGTATTAGCCCATTAGCATCCAGACCCCGCAGGGCTACCCTGGAGCCCCCAGGCAGGTAGACCCCCTCCCAAACTGGCCCACAGCCCTTCAGACCAGACCCACACGCGCCCCAGGCAGACCCTGCAGCCCCCCCTACGTTGTCCCGGAGCCCTTCTAGCTCAGCCTGCAGCCCCCCAGGCCGGCCCCGCAGCCTTCTCGACCTATCCCATCCCCATTTTCCTTCAATAAACCCCCTCCCTCCGTGCCCTTGGCCCTCACCTCCTCCATCCTCCGGCCGCGCACCCGAAGCGTCCCCTTCCCGAAGCGTAGACTACAGCTCCCGGCGTGCCACGCGCTGCCCCGCGCGATGGACGCCGGGAGTTGTAGTCCCCGCCACGTGGAAGACGCCTCCATCTCCCCACTCAAACCACAACTCCCGCGACCGTCCGCGTCGCCCGGCGCCATCATTGCCCCCCCCCCGCCGACTTCCGCGCATGCGCGGTGCGGGCTGTTGTTGTGGCGGCGCGGCCCGGCCCGCGGCTTCACCCGGGCGGGAGCGATGAGCGACAACGATGACATCGAGGTGGAGAGCGACGTGAGTTGGGCCCCCAACCCCGAGACAATCCCTGGGATAACCCCCCGTGGCTCTTCCCTACTTTAGGAGCTCTGAGAATGTGGTAATGTTTGGTTTGTGTGTGTTCTTCCTTCATATGGCGGCGCCCCCCCCCACCATCTTCTTCCTCTTCCTCCTCGCCCGGGTCGGGGCTCCTCAGGAGGAGCAGCCGAGGTTTCAGTCCGCGGTAGGTCGCTGGGGGCCGCCCCGCGGCACCCCCGGGATCGGGAGCACGTGGGCGGGGGTGTGAGGGGGGCGGGATTTGGGGAGGGGGTGACATGGAAGGGGACTGGGGGAATGGGGATCCTGGGGGAGAGGGTGGTGTTGGGCGTGTCCTGTGGGGGTGAAGGGGGACATCAGTGGGATTGGGGGTGCTGACGGGGGCACCAGTGGGGTTGGGGGTCTTTTTTAGACGAACACACCTTTGGAGTTGGGGTCTTCTGGGGGGGCTATGACATGGAGAGGGATCTGTGCGGATGGGGGTCCTGGGGGAGAAACCTGGGCTTGGGGGGTGTCCTGTGGGGATGGCATTCTTGGAATGAGGGAACACCAGTAGGGCTGGGGGGCTTTTGGGGGAGGAGGGTTGGGCTTGGGGAGGTGACACCTCTGGCTGGGTGGTCTTATTTGGGTTGGGGGCTGTGACACAGAAGGGGATCCATGGAGTCATGTCTTTTGGGGGGGCAGCTGGGTTTGGGGGTGTCCTGTGGGGCTGGGGGTCCTATGGTGAGGACACACCAGTGAGGCTTGGGGTTGTGTGGAAGACGATCCGGGGCTCTTTAGGGGAGGGGAAGTGGGAGGCTTTCTGGGGGAAAATGGGGGTGTTGGGGAGGCGTTACGTGTGGGGCCGAGTCATTTAGGGGGGTGGGGCTACGTTTGGGGGGCACAGGGGGAACAACACCAGGGGTTGACAGAGGGCATGAGGGGGGTTGTGCCTGGTTGGTTGGGGGGCAGGGGTGGAGGTGACATGGGGAGGAGGTGACAGTGTTCCAGGGGGAAAGTGCTGTACCCCCCGCCCCGGGGCCCGGAGCTGCCCCGGCAGCAGGAAGATGGGGAAACCGAAAGCACCGGGAGACGCCTCCTTCCCACGCCCTCACGGCCCAGCCGGAGGCGTCACAGCCACGGAGCTGCCCTGGAGGCTCAGCTGAGCTCCCACAACGATTCCCAGAGGGAATTTTAGGGGTGCAGGTGGTGGCCTCCTCCCGGTGCCATCCCTATCCCCCCCATCCCAGGCCGACAAACGGGCTCATCACAACGCGCTGGAGCGCAAGCGCAGGGACCACATCAAGGATAGCTTCCACAGCCTGCGGGACTCCGTGCCCTCGCTCCAAGGAGAGAAGGTGAGTTTATGGAGCGTGCTGGGGGCACGGACAGCACCCACCCATGGTCCAGGCTTCTCAATTTGGGACGATCCCGAGGCTGTCTTGTGCCACGAGAGTCCCCAGTAAGGACCAGAGCCAGGGTGGGATGATGAGACAGGTAAAATTCCAGTTTTCCCCCCTGGACTAGGTCTTTATCTTGCCTCTGGCTTTTCCCACTATTGCAACAGGCATCCCGGGCCCAAATCCTGGACAAAGCCACAGAGTACATCCAGTACATGCGCCGGAAAAACCACACACACCAGCAGGACATTGACGACCTCAAGCGGCAGAATGCGCTGCTGGAGCAGCAAGGTGGTAGCTGAGATCTGGCTGGAGATGGGGTCTGGCAGGTTCTGAGATCCAGGAGCTGGGGCCTGGCAGGAGATATGGTCCATCAGAATCTAGGATCTGGTGGGAGCTGAGATCCACTGGGAGTTGGGATCTGGTGGGAGCTGAGGTCTGGCAGGACCAGAGTTTGGCAAGATCCAGAATTCAGTGGGAGCTGGGGTCTGGAAGGATCTGGGGTCCGGAAGAGTTTGGGATCCAGGGGGAGCTGGGGCCTGTCGGGAGCTGGGCTGCAGGCAGGGCCAGGCCTGGGGGTGACACAGTGCCGTCCCTCACAGTGCGTGCGCTGGAGAAGGCCCGAGCCAGCGCTCAGCTCCAGGCCAGCTATCCTGCGGACAACAGCCTCTACACCAACCCCAAGGGCAGTGCCATCTCCGCCTTCGACGGCGGCTCCGACTCCAGCTCTGACTCGGAGCCCGACGAGCCGCAGAACAGGAAGAAGCTGCGCATGGAGGCCAGTTAGGCCCCTCCGCCACCCCCCGGCCCGCGGCAGGACTCGCTCCCTCCGCTCCTAGAAGCTCTTGGACTGCAGCTTCCCAGCCCTCCCCGGCCCCTTCCCTGCTCCCACCGTGCCGGCCCCGGGGGGAGCCGGCCAGGCCGAGCAGAAAGACTTGGGGGCGTCAGGGAGACTCCCCCGCCAACTCCCCTCCGCTAGCGATCCCCCTCCCCTTCCCTCCTGGTTTTATAGGAGCATTTCTATTTATACCCGGGGACCAGTGCAGTCCAGAACGGGGAGGAGCCAGGCAGCCCCCCCCCCAAAAAAGGAGCAAGCACTGGGGGGGGATCTCCCTATTTATTTTCTCCGTGTGCAACTCCACCTGCCCGAGTCGGCGGAGCACAGAGCCAGGCTTAGGGGCTCCTTCCCCACTCCTCCTCCTCCTCCTTCCCTCCCTTGACCCTTCCCAACCTCCGTGTCATTTTCCGAACTCCAGTGGCCCGTCCCTGCCCCGTAGGTGCCCCTCTTCCCCCCGTTTTGATGCCATTCCATGGATCTAAGGTATGTTGTACATACTGCCCAGAGTTGTCTTGCAAGTTAAGGCTTCCCTTTACTATAAGACTATAAATAATAAACAAAAAAAGCCAAAATTCCACTTATTTTATCCTCCCCCGTGGTTACCATTTGTTCTTGGAATGGGGGAAGTTGGTGCCACCGGATCCAGACGTGGCATCACCTCCTGCCCCGCATCCCCGGGGCCACCAGCACACGGCGGGTGTGACTTCTGGTTTATTGATGCCAAAAAGCTCTGCCAGAGCCTGTGTCCCACCTGGGCTCTGGCCAGGATGGCAGCAGGACACCCGGCCTGGAGCAGGCTGGATTTTGGTATTGCTAGCACCCTGAGCACCGTGCTCTGCCTGGCCAGGCTGCCGTGGGGATGGGATGGGATGGGCTGTGCCGCTCGCTCCTGGGGCTTGGCACCCCGAGCCAGCAGCAGGACTCCCCTACTGGGCAGCAGATGCTGGATCCAGGCTGGGCACAGGATACTGCAGGAAGTGCATCACCGCCCTCGCCACCTTCTCCGGGGCAATGTTGTAGACAGGGTGCGTGGCCTGCTGTGGGAGAGAGAGGGATGGAGGAATGTTAATCATGGAGTCCTGGAATGGTTTGGGTGGGAAGGCACCTTAAGGATCACCTAGTCCAGCCCACTGTGCACAGGGAATCTCTACCATCCCAGGTTGCTCCAAGCCTAGTCCAACCCAGCCTTGGACACTTCCAGAGACGGGGCAGCCAAAGCTTCTCTGGGCAGCCTGTGCCAAGGCCTCAGCACCCTCACAGGGAAGAATACCTTGCCCATATCCCATCTGAAAATCCCCTTTTCTGGTTTGGAGCCATTCCCCCTTGTCCTATCACTCCAAGCCCTTGTCCAAAGCCTGACTCAAGCTCCCTTGAAGCTCTTTAGGCCCTTGAAGCAGCTCTAAGTTCTCCCTGAAGCCTCCTTTTCTCCATGCTGAACCCCAACTCTTTTCACTGCCATTGGATCTGCCTTTCTCAGTGCTGTGGAGCGCGGGAAGCTCATCCCTGCCCTCCCCAGCAATGCCTAGTACTTACCAGGCAATTCTCAGGGATACCCAGGACCACCTCATTGTGGAGATCTCCACTTCCGAAGTGCTGTGCTATGGCCAACCCACTCAGGCAGTAGCAGGTGTGGTAGAAATCCCGGGATCTGCATGCAAAGAGATACTGGAATGCTGAGGGGGCATCGAGGCATCCCTGGTGCCAGGCAGCCCCGTGTTTCCCCCCACACTCACTTTCCTGGCTTATCCAGCAGCCCGCCAGCTGGGCACTGGCAGCACAGGAGAATGTATTCCTGCAGTGCCAGCTGGTCAAACATCCAGTGTGCCATGCTCAGCGCTGGATCGCCTGGAAGGGAAATCCCAGAGGAGAAACACCACAGAAGGTGTCAAATCCCTCCAGATGCCGTTCTGGGGACAGAGGAAGCCTGTGGCAACTCACCCCTGGCATGGAGTGCCCGATGGAGCAGGGGCAGGAGCCCAGCTTGCCAAAAGGAGTAGCACCCATCCACCAGCTTGTTGCAGCGGCCCTGGAATCCGCCCTCGAAGCGCATCTGCCGCCCGGTCACCCAGTGCTGCGGGGCAATGGGAACCAGTGTGGGACCAAAGCTCCCCAGCAGGATGAGAGCCCCAGTATCCTGGAGAGCGGTCACTCACCAGCAGGCTCCGGAGGTTCAGCAGATGTTCCTGCTTGAGGATGACCAGTGCGGCCACGCCACAGAAAGTGTAGCCACCATGTGCCTCCATGCCCGGCACGCCGCCAATCCCACCCTCCCAGTTCTGGCACCTGTGGGAGCAGAGTCAGGGCAGCAGGAACGCCAGGAATGTCATCTCCCGTCCCCCACCTGTCCCCAGATCTCACCTGGCAATCCACTCGGCCGTCCCAGCGAAGAGTGCTGGTGTCAGGATATTGGTCAGTGAGGCCACTGAGGCGGCGCAGTAGGCGCTCCTGCAGGAAAAGGGTGCCCAGAGATTCAGGAGGTGAGTGCTCAGGGATATGGCACTGGAACCCCAAAGTGGCACCAGCTCCCTAAAATTACACTGGCTCCCCAAAATGGCACAAAGTGCCTGATCTAGGCACTGGCTCCCTGCGACAGCACCCTGCCATGGCAGTAGCTCGTGTCACTGGTCCCCTGCCATGGCACCAACACCCCAAAATAGCATTGGCTCCCCAAAACTACACCTCCCCATGGCACTGGCTCCCCACCACGGTACCACCTCCCCGAACAGCACTGGTTCTCCAGTGTGGCACCAGCCACTCCCCAAAACACCACCAGCCCCCCAAAACACAACTAGGTCCACAAAACTGCACCCTGCCATGGCACTGGCTCTTCAGAATGGCATTTGCTCCCCAGAAGTAGCACTGACTGCCCAAAACTGTACCCCAAATTAGCAGTGGCTCCCCACCATAGCACCAGCTCCCCAAAATTTTACTGGCTCCCAAACATCACCAGCTCCCAGCACTGAATCCCCAGAATGGCACCAGCTCCCCACCACAGCACCTGCTTCCAGCACTGGCTCTCCAAAATGCCCAGGCCCTCCCTCCAAAACAGCCTCCCCATGCAGCCCTCACCCACCTGACATCCACCTCTCCACCCACGTGCATGAGGAAGGAGCCATCCGGCTGCTTCAGTGAGTACAGGTATTCCAAGAGCTTCTTCCTGCAGGAGCCAGGGGCTGTGAGAGGGGGGACACGCAGCCCAGCTCCCACCCAGCTCCTCCCGGCCCCCAGACCTGTCGATGATGCCGAAGGCCTCCTCGGTGCCGATGATGCAGAGCGCATTGACGGCGGCGTAGGTGGGGGCAAGGTGGGGGTGCTGGCCGGGACCCCCCCCAAATCCACCCTGGGGGCTCTGGCACCGCCTCAGGAATTGGCAGACACTGCGAGAAGGTGGGGAAGGGGCTCAGCGTCACCTGTGTCACCCCGCTGGGGCGATGCATCCCCTCCCGGCCTCGTGAATGCCCCCCAAGGTCGAAGCCGGGGGTGTCACCCTCCCATCTCCGTCGTCACGAGGAAGCCGCCGGAAGAATGGGCGGCATTGACGGTGGCAGGGAGACAAAGCACTCCTTTGCTCTGGGGACAGCGGGAGGTGGCACCTCCGGAGTCACGCGGGCGGCCAGCAGCGGCAGTGGCCATGGTGGGGTCCCCCCAGCTCTCCCCACTCACTCAGAGGCCACCGAATCGGGAATGGGCTCATCCAGCAGCTCCAGGCTGTGCAGGATCCAGTAGCAGAGCCAGGGGCGGCTGGCATCCAGACACTGCAGGGACAGAGGGGACAGTCAGGGAATGGCACCAGACATGGCAGGAGCAAGGAGACAGCCAGGAAGCCCCCAGAGCATCGCTGGGATGAGCGTGGGCACACAGGGAATGCTGTGTCCACCCTGGGGCTGGCAAACCCCCGGCAACAAACAGCGCTGGTGACAGCCCCAGGGCAAGGGGAGCACCCCAGGCAGTGGCTCCAGGTGGCACATCCAGCATTCCCGGTACCTCATAGGCTTCAGTGAGCTGCCGGAGACCCCTCTTCAGGTAATGGAAGTGCTTCTCCCGCTGCAGGACGTACCTGGAATACAGAGAGGACAGGATGAGCAGGCAGGGTGGCCTGAAAAAGCAGGGGGACAGTGGCAGGAGGGGCAGAATCCTCCTGCAGCACCCACTGGGGTCAATCGGTCTTTTGGGATGGGAGTTATTTATGGTTATTGGGAGTTTTGATACTCACTGTGAGGAGTGATGGTTTGTCTTGTAGGCATCATAGACCTCCTGCACGATGTCCTCCACCTTGGACTAGTCAGGAAAAATGGGAATAAAGACTATGGTGAGCTCTGGGAAGAGGCTTTGCATGTCCCAAACATGATCCCCACTGAACCCTGCAACTCCTACCCCATCCCAGGGGTCTATCTGATTCACAGCCCCATCTCACCCAGTAAAACCAAACTAAGAATTCCCAGGAGCTTTGTGCCCCAAATTATGCCAGAATCCAGCACCATCCTGTGCTGCTTTACAAATCCAGCTTGAGTTTGGTTCAGCTCAAGACTGTCATACAAAACACTCTCCTCCTGCTCACGCTGGGATAACTGGGGACTTGGACACTCTAAGCCACGGTAATCCTCAAGGAAATACCCCGGGATCAGCCTCAGGGGTGAGGAGGGGCCACACGGGGACCTGCATTCATGGCACTGTGTCTTGCCAGAGAACAATTGAGCAAGAACCCCATGGATTGGGAAACCCGGAGTCACTTTTTACCCCGTCCCAGCACCCAGGGGAGCTGCCAGGGGCTGGGTCAGGATAGTGGGATGGAGGGGAGAGTCTGGCTGTCCCAGAACTCCTCACCCTCCCGCAGCTGGTGCTGGGGAACGTGTCCCGCGGAAGCTGCCGTGGCTGGCGGGTGGCAGGCACCGCCGGGCCCCCCAAAACACTGGTCACTGCTGCGCTGTTGTCACAGCGGGTGTGGGGACAGTAGTGTCGTGGGGATACTGGGATCGGGATCATTCAATCCCATGGCACCCCTGAATCCCGTCCCAGAGCAGCCTAAAGCCCATTCCATGGCACCCCAAAGCCTAGCCCCACGGCAGCCCGGCACCCTAAACCCCATTCCATGGCAGCCCAAAGCCCAGCCCCATGGCTGCCCGGCACCCCACACCCCACCGCCCCGGCACCCCTCGCCCCACAGCGCAGCCCCCCAGCACCTGCTCGGCGGAGGTGCAGGTCCGCAGCCCATCGTCCCGCAGCCGCCGCCGCCCGCCGGAGCCGGGGGCCGCTCCCGCCATGCTGCGGCCGCGGGGGCAGCGGGCGACGGCGGCCGGGAGGGGACGCGCGGCCGCGCTCCTGGCCCCGCCCCACCACACACGGCCCCGCCCCTCCCCGGATGGCCACGCCTCTTATGTCTTGGGCACGCCCAGCCCCGGCGCGCGTGCGCAGAGAAGCCACTCCGGGGCCGCTGCGTCATCGTGATGTGACGTCATTTATTGCATCATCATATAACCCACGGGTTGGGTTGATAACAACCTTAAAACGCATCCAGTTCCACCCTGTGCCGTGAGCAGAGACACCTTCTACCAGACCAGGTTGCTCCAAGCCTTGTCCAGCCTGGCCTTGGACACTTCCAGGGATGGGGCAGCCACAGCTTCTCTGGGAAATCCACTCCAGTGCCTCAGCACCCTCACTGTAAAGAATTTCTTCCTAATATCCAATCTACACCTCCCCTTTTCCATTTTGGAGACATTTCCCCTTGTCCTGTCACTCCATGGCCTCATCCCAAGTCCCTCTCCACCTCTCTTGGAGCCCCTGTAGGAACTGGAAAGGGCTCTAACTCTCGCTGGAGCCTTCTTTTCTCCATGCCAAGCAATCCCAGCTCTCCCAGCCTGTTCTTAGCCCTTGGAGGATTTCTGTGGCCTCCTCTGAACATGCTCCAGCAGCTCCCTGTCCTTCTGGTGACAAGGACCCCAGGGCTGGACACAGTGCTCCATGTGGGGTTTCACCTGAGTGGGACAGAGGAGGACAATCCCCCCTCACCCTGTTGCCCATGCTGCCAGCAACACAGCCCAGGACATGGGTGGCTTTCCAGGGCTGCCAGCACACCTTGTCAGGTCATATCCAGCCTCTCATCTCCCCCAGATTCCTCTCATCTGGGCTGCTCCTCATCCCACCACCTGCATCCTGCACTTATATTGGGAGTTGTCCTGACCCATGTGCCAGCCCTGTCCTTTGCCTTGTTTACTCTCACAAGTTCCCACGGGAACCTTGTCCCTGGACAGAAAAACCTGGACAACGCACCCTTGTCCAGGTCCTGCTGGGTGCCATCCCATCCCTCCTAAGTGTCAGCAGTCCCTCTGGTGCAGCTCTGTGTCACCGCAGTGTCCCCTGCTGCGCCCCTTTGTCCAGTTCTCAATGCCCCCAGAGCAATCCCGGGTACATCCCTGGTGCTCCCAGAGTCCCCAGAGTCGCCGCTGCTCCCCCTGGTACATCCCCTGTCCCCCACCTCCGGTTTTCCAGAGCATCCCCAACAAATCCTACGGTGCATTCCTGGCTCCATCCCCCCGTTCTCCCCAGCTCTCCTCCCAGTCCATCCCCCGCGTCGCCGCCCAATTCCCCACAGCATCTCCCGGTGTATCCCGGGTGTCCCCTCCCCGCTCCCCACAGCATCCCCCGGTCCATCCCCGGTGTCGCCCCCCTCGTTTCCCCTCCCGGTGCCCCCTCCCGCCGCCGCCGCTCCCGCCCCGCCCCGCCCCGGTGCATCCCCCGGTGCCAGCCCGGCCCGGCGCGGCGGCGGCGCAGCTCGCGGCCCCGGAGCGGCCCCGGTGTGGCGGCGGCGGCGGCGGCCCGGGCCCGCCATGGCCAAGCAGTACGACGTGCTGTTCCGGTTGCTGCTGCTCGGGGACTCGGGCGTGGGCAAGACCTGCCTGCTCTGCCGGTTCACCGACAACCAGTTCCACCCCGCCCACATCTCCACCATCGGTACCGGCACCGGCAGCGCACGGCGGCCGCGGCGGCGGGAGCGGGGAAACGGGGAACCGGGAGCATCGGGGAAGCGGGAGCAGTGGGGAGGCACAGCACCGGGGAAACGGGAGCATCGGGGAACCGGGCAACCGGGAAGACTGGGAGCCGCAGCACCGTGGAAACGGATATGCCGGGGAAACGGGGAGCCGCGGCACCGGGGAAACGTGAAACCGGGAGCATCAAGGAATCGGGAGCAATGGGGAGGCGCAGCACCGGGTAACCGGGAGCACTGGGAGCCGCATTACCGGGGAAAAGGGAAAACGGGGAACTGGGGAGCCGTGGGCACCAAGAAACCGTGAGTACTGGAGAGCCAACCGCAGCACCGGGGAAATGGGAAAAAGGGCAACGGGGGAGCGGGAAAACCGTGGGAAGTGGAGAACCGGGAGACGCAGCAACCGAGAAATGGGAATCCAGGGAACAGGAAAACCGTGGGCATCGGGGAACCGGGACTGCCGAGGAACTGCCGGGAAACCACGGGATCGGGGAAACGGGAAACCAGGGCACCAGGGAGTCGTGGGAACCGGGGCACCGGGGAGTGGTGGGCACGGGAAAACCGGGGGCACCAGGAAAGTGTTAACCGTGGGCACTGGAGAGCTGCAACACTAGGAACATGGGGAAACAGGTAACCAGAGAGCGGGAAAACCGGGCACTGGGGAGAGGGAAAACTGTGGGCACCGGGGAACCAGGAGCATCGAGAGATGCAGCACCGGGGAACCGGGAAGTAACGGGCATCGGGAAACGGTAAAACTGTGGGCATCCACAAGCCGGGTGCAGCATAGGGAAACTGGGAAATCGGGGGCTCTGGAGTGCCGCGGCTCCAGGGAACCGAGAGCATCAGGGAGCCAGTTCCCTGGAGCATCAGGGAGCCAGGAAATCCTGGCTATGGGAGAACCAGGAGGACCAGGCACCTCTGGCACAGGGGAACCGGGAGCAGCATGCAGCCGGGAAGTGAGAGCATTGGGAAGCCACAGCACCGAGAAGCCGTAGCGCTGGGGAACTGGGAGAACTGGACAGCCACAGCACCAGGGAACTGGGAGCACCGGGATCAGCACCTGGCACCGAGGCCTCCTGCAAGGCCAGGCACTGGGTGCGGGGATCAGCACCAGGCCATGTTGGGGCATGGGGTGGGTCAGGAGGGAGGAGGGGACCAGAGGGCCCCCAGTGTCAGCATCTCCTGGAAAGGGAAACACCAGGACACCACACCCCATTCCAATCCCAGGTGTCGATTTCAAGATGAAGACCATCGAGGTGGATGGGATCAAGGTGCGGATACAGATCTGGTGAGTGGCAGCACTGGAACCTGGGGGCAAGAGAGAAGTAATTCTGGGGGTTCTGAGTCCTGCTCCCCCCACCCAAGCTAAGGGCTGAGCCCTGCCATACTCATGCCATGGGTGGTGGCACTGACCCGCTGTCGCTGGGCAGGGACACAGCTGGCCAGGAGCGGTACCAGACCATCACCAAGCAGTACTACCGGCGGGCTCAGGTATGGGGGCTCCCCATCCTGCTACACAGGAGAGGGGAAACTGAGGCACAATTTTGGGGTGTCAACAGCCGCCCCCCACCCCCTGCAGGGCATTTTCCTGGTGTACGACATCAGCAGCGAGCGCTCCTACCAGCACATCGTGAAGTGGGCCAGCGACGTGGATGAGGTGGGGGTTCTTGAGGGGAGGTCTGGGGGTTCCCCAGCCATGTGTTGGGGGGTCCTTACACTGTTCCCCCACCCAGTACGCACCCGATGGCGTCCAGAAAATCCTCATCGGGAACAAGGCAGACGAGGAGCACAAGAGGCAAGTGCCCAAAGAGCAAGGGCTGCAGGTGAGCGGGGGCTGCTGTGTGCCCCCCCCAGGGGGCAGGACCCCTCCTGCACCCCCAGCATGGCCAGCCTCTCCCTGAGCCCCCCCCCCGGCACTTGGGACCCCGACAGCCCTCCTGCAGCCCTACCTCTATCTGGGACCCCCAAGCCTCCCCAGTCCCTCCCAGCATGACCAGGGACCCCCCATCCTCTTGCAGTCTGTACCCAGCTCCCTCAGTGTCCGGGTACCCTCTTTCCCGCCATCTCTGCAGTGGTTGTGCACCCCCAAGGCTCCCTCTTCCCCACTTGCAAAATGTTCAAAGACCCCTAACCTCTTCCTGCACCTCCAGCAAGGTCTCCTGTGCCCCTGAAGCACACAGTGACCTCCTTGGTGTCCCCCTTGGGACCTCTTGACCCCCAAAGCACCCAGTGCACCTCCCTACAATCCCAGCATGGCCAGACCCTCCACAAGCCCCCCCTGCATTCCACATAGGCCCCAACAGCCCTCCTGCAGCCCAACCCATATCCAGGGATCCCCCCCAAACATCCCTACCTGTATCCAGTGACCCCTCACGTTCCTGCAGTTTGAACCCAGGGACCACTGACCTCCCCCAGCAGCTCCAGAGCATCCAGGAAACCCCTTTACTGCCCAGTGCTACCCCAGGGTGTCCAACAATCCCCAATTCCTCCCAGTATCCCTCTCAGTGACCTCTGAACCCCAAAGCATCCAGCACCCCAACCCAGGTGTGCCCCTATGCCAGCCCCCCCGTAGCTCTCCTGTCTGTCCGTGCCCGGCTGTTCACATTCCAGAGAGGGGGGCAGGGGTATTGAATCCCCCCTCCTCCCAAATCATGCTACCCCCCCTCCCTGCCAAACCCCTGGTGCTGCAGCTGGCCAGGGAATACGGGATGGATTTCTACGAGACCAGTGCCTGCAGCAACCTCAACATCAAGGAGGTATGAGGAGACTGGGGCAGGGGGGTTCTGAGGGGGTTGGGGCTGGCCTGGGGGGCCTGGAGAGGTCAGGGGGTCTTGGAGAGGTCCCCCAGGTTCACCCCACCCCTCTCCCGCAGTCCTTCACACGGCTGACGGAGCTGGTGCTGCAGGCGCACCGCAAGGAGCTGGATGAGCTGCGGGGGCTGCCCCGCGCCCCCACCCTGGCTCGGCTGGAGGAGGACGAGCAGCAGCCCCTGGGGAGCGAGGACACCCCCAAAACCTGCTGGTGTTGAAGGCTGGGACCCCCCGACCCCTCCTCCCCAGGCTGTGTCAGGGGGCATGGTAGGGGCAGGATTGAGGCAGCCCCCACAGAGTGGGGAGCGACATGGGACACCCCCAGGGACAGGGAACGTGGCAAGGGGGGCCCCCCCATCCTGGCACCTGTGCCCTCCTCAGCTCGCGGGTAGGGTGGGGGCTGTCCAGGCACTGTGTGCCCACCCTGTGCCACCCCATGCCCGTGGGACCCCCGGTTTTACACAGTGGTTTGCAGAATAAAGGTGATGCTGGAGGGGCTGGTGGTCTGTGTGCTCCAGGGGGGCTGTGGGCATGATGCCATGGCAGCAGGCACAGCCTGGGCATGGACACTCGAGTGGTGATCAATAATTGAGGGTGATCTGGGGCTGCCAGCATGGTGTCCCCTTTCCAGGCTGGTCACAGGGACATGGGGCATGATGCCCATGGAGTGCCATGGCCACCACCACAGCCTGCCAGGCTACCAGCTCTGCCCCAGCTGTGGGAACAGGGCCGGAAAACTTGGTGGCAGCACTGGGATGAGCCAGCAGCAGGATGGTGATGGGCTGGGATGGGTGGTTACTGGGATGATGGTGGGCACTAAGATAGCGGAACCTACTGGGATCTAGGTGGACACCAGGATGCTGCCAGGTGCTCGGATGGGCACCACAGGACCATGCTAGGCACCACAGCAGATAGGCCCAAGGGTGGAGCTGGTACTGGGACCAGTGGGCCCCAGGACTAGTGGGCACTGGGATGGGCAGCACAGGAGGCCCCAGAGGTGATGCCATGGCAGCACCAGGCAAGGAGGAGTACTGGGACACTTGTCCCCTCCTCCTCTGCCCCACAGAGCCCCAGCTCCCAGATTCCTGTAATTCCCTGACTCCCATTATTCCCCAACTCTCACTGCCATTCCCAACCCTCGGGAACATGCCATGCTAGGCTGGGAGCATCCCACACCCCGCAGGCAGCAGGATGAGCAGCCGCAGCATGCCGTGCCATGAATTATTGAGGCAGGTAGAGCATCGCCTTGGCCCCGTGCCACCTTCCTACTTCCATGGGTGGGACGGGCAGCTCAGGTTTCTCCTGAGCTGCGGCGGGGCCTGGAGACCTTTGGACCATGACGTGAGCACCGGGAAGCCCTTAAGAGGCGGCGCAGGGCACGGGGCACAAGCAGCCGCACGCCTGCAGCCATGACCATCCCCATCGCCAAGTCCTTCTATGACCTGAGCGCCACCTCCTTGCAGGGGGAGAAAGTGGATTTTGGTGTTTTCCGGGGCCGCGTGGTCCTGATCGAGAACGTGGCTTCGCTCTGAGGCACCACGGTGCGGGATTACACCCAGCTCAACCAGCTCCAAGCCCGCTACCCCCGGCGGCTGGTCGTGCTGGGCTTCCCCTGTAACCAGTTTGGATACCAGGTAAGTCCTATGGGCCACGAGGCAGGGGGCGAGGAGCTGGGAAACACAGGGCTCTGGATTTCTCCTTCCCCGCCACAGGAGAACGGCACCAACGAGGAGATCCTCAACACCCTGAAGCACGTGCGGCCCGGGGGTGGCTTCGAGCCCAACTTCACCCTGTTCCAGAAGTGCCAGGTGAACGGCAGTGACACCCATCCCGTGTTCGCCTACCTCAAGGCTCACCTGCCCGCACCGGCCGACGAGCCCGCACATCTGATGGCCGAGCCCCGCTTTGTCGTCTGGAGCCCTGTGCGGCGCTCCGACATCTCCTGGAATTTTGAGAAGTTCCTGGTGGGGCCTGAGGGGGAACCGTTCCGGCGCTACAGCCCCCGTGTGCCCACAGCCCAGCTGGAGCCCGACATCCAGCGTCTCCTCAAGCTGGCCAAGTAATCCTAGCTCCAGTGTGATCCTGGCTCTGGTGTGATCCTGGCTCTGGTGTGATCCTGGCTCTGGTGTCACCCCGGGGTGGCCTCAGCTCTCCGCAGAGTGACAGCCCCCTCTGAAACCTCCACGGGGAGGGGGCTTGATGGGGGCAGAGGGTTGGAGCCGCTGGGGTGGCGTGGGCTGGTGGCAATAAATGAGCCGCAGGGAGCGTGCCTGGATCCACGTGGTTTTTGGGAGTGTAAATGGATCCGTGAGGTTTTTGGAAACATGTGGTTTTTAGGGGGAACGGGAAGGAGGATACAGTCCTGAAAGGCCAGATCCAGGAAATGGAGGCTCAGGGATAGGTGGGTGCCAGGCTGGCTGCACCCAGTTCCCCATGGGTGTTGCTGGGGCCGGGTGCCAAGAGCAACACTTCACCCACCCCAGGGCAGTGATTTCCCACACCCAGCTCCTTCCTGCCTCAGGAATAGGGAATTCCCAGCAGGGCAGGGCCAGGTTCCAAACCCCAGGGCAGGGCGAAGTGACCCCAAAGCAACTCTGTGGGAAGGGAAAATGATCCAAGTCCTTTCTCTGCAGGGTTTAGGAGAGCACTGGAAAGTGCAGTTCTCCACTGCACTCTCCAGTGCTGGGAAGGGCCAAGGAGGAATTCCACAGGCTTCTGGGATGGAAAAAGTCTCCTGCATCAGTTCCCAACACCCTTCACCAACTACAGGGGGTGAAGCCCACTCCCAAAATACTCCTGCCTGTGCCAGCAAGCTGTCACACATCACATTTATTACCCCACATACGAGGGCTCCTGAGGTGGGATGGGGTGGGAATCCCTTTGGATTCTGTTTTAGGGACCCTTTTATGTCTTCAGCACACAGGAGCTTGGAATGTGGCACTGCATCCCATCCTTGCAGTCAGGGTCAAAGCCAAAAAGCTCCAGAAACATGGGAGCATCCGGTGTTGGGTATTCGCTGCATCCAGGCTGGAAGTTTGGAGGGGCAAATTATGTCAGGGACTGTGTGGTCCCCATAAATACAGTGCCAGGTATCCAGGGATCTCCCAGAGCTCCTGAAAGCTCATCCTGGGACACACACGGGGATCAGAACAGCGGGGTCATCTGGCGAGGGTCATCAGGCAGAATGCTGACGGAATCCTCTGCACGGCCACAGAGCAGGCACAGCATGGTATATTCCTGGGGGAAGGAAAAGGGGGGGCTGGAAAAAGGGGGGCTGCCACAGCCCTGCTCCCCCACAGGGAAACTTGAGCCAGATCTGGTACCCGATCCCCGATTGCAATCAGAGCCAGGGGATCTCGTTTCCAGCCCCACTGGCTCCCCTGAGCCCTTTTTCCAGCCCTTTGCTGCATAGGAGATGTGCCAGGAATGAGGAATGGGGGTCACAGCCTCCTCCCATCATCCACATTCCCATGCCAGGTGAGCTGGGCTTCCTCCACAAGGCACAGACTGGTGCTGGGGGGTCTCCAGGTAGCCCTGAACACAGGGATGGGGCTCTGAATCCTTCAAGGCTCTGTCCCAGGGAAGGTGGGAATCAGCCCATGTAAGGATGGGTCTGGAATTCCAGAGACAGAGTTGGGAAGGGCTTTTGGGGGACAAGAGACAAACCTGGTAGTCATCCACCACACTGAAGGTGTACTCATGGCGTGCGATCAGGTGGTGGCAGTTCTTGCACAGGTCTGTGGGGCAGGGGACAGTGGGGTGAGAGGACAAGGACACTGTCCCTGGGGTATCCCCCTAGTCCCAATCTCTTGGGACAAGCCCCAATCCTCCATGCTTGCCCTTGTTCCCAGGGCATAGACGTCCCAGTCCTTAAAACATCAAGCCCCCAAAATTCCCCCACAGCAACTCACCCCCGTTAATGCCCATCAGTAGCTCCCTGATACTCCCTCTAAAACCTGAGACCTCCTCCCTGGGCATCCACCATTTCCACCCTTAGGGACCCCCCAAATATCGGGGCCCCAACTTTTCCCTACTCAAACTAATCCTCCCTTAGGCCTCCCCCTCCTTTGACCTCTGAGCCTCCCCACCCCATCACGCCCCAGCCCTCGAGAGCCCCCCCTTCCCAGCCCTCAAGACCCCCCAGAATCCAAATGCTATCCCCAGGCCTCAACCTTCAAAACCTCCACCTGTGCGCCCCAGCCTTCAAGACCCCAAGATCCCAAGGGTCCCCTCCAGCCCTCTCTAACCCTCAAGATCACCCAAGCTCCAGACTCCAAAGCTCCCCCAGAGCCTTCAGCATCCCTCAAGACCTTCAAGACCCAAGGTCTCCCCCAATACTCAACACCCCCAGACCCCCGACCCCTCATAGCCCTCAAGACCCCCAACCTTCAGTGAACCCTAAGGCCCAGGAATGGCTCAGGGATCCCCCAAATATCGCCCTTAAGAGTCCCAACCCCAAAGGTCCCCTCAGGGCCCCCAACCCTCAAGACCCCAAAAGCTCCCCCACCCCCTCAAGGCCCCTCCGGCCCTCACCCCCCCGGTGCCCCCCACCGCACGGTCATAGGTGACGATCTCCTCCCCGTCTTGCAGGCCCTCGGCCCGGTTGCTGACCAGCACGAAGTCCCGGCGGCCGCACTGCGCGCACCCCACGAAGTTCAGGAGGAAAGATCCGCCCTCCAGGCAGGTGGTGCCCTAGGGCGGGAGCACAGGCTAGGACCTGGACCTGGACCTGGACCTGGACCGGGACCGGGACCGGGACCGGGACCGGGATCGGGATCGGGATCGGGATCGGGATCGGGATCGGGATCGGGACCGGGACCGGGACCGGGACCGGTGTCAGTGCCCCCCTTGCCCGCCCTCACCCGCTCGGGGTACTCGGTGCCCACACAGCCGCCACACATCTCGCACCGCCCTCCCCCGCAAATGTCGCGAGACATGCGGCGAGGGGCGGGGCTCAGCGACGGGGCTGGAGAACGAGGCTCTGGGTGTGGGCGTGGCCTGAAGAGCAATGGGCGTGGCTTAGAGAAGCGGGCGTGGCCTAGGGAGCCGTGGGGCTGCTTGGGGCAACGGGGAATAACTGGGGAGGGTCTGGGATAGTCGGGCACCCAGGGCTAGTGGGGACACCTGGAGCTACCTGAGTGCACCCAAGGCTGGTGGGGGACACCTGGAGCTACCTGAGTGCACCCAAGGCTGGTGGGGGACACCTAGAGAGACCTGGGGAGCACCAGGGGCTAGCGAAGGCCACCTAGGGCTAGCTAGGAGCTGCCTGGGATTAGCTGGGAGCTATCCAGGACTAGTGGGAGACCCCGGGAAGTACCTGGGGGGGCATCCAGGGCTAGTGGGAGACACCCAGGACGAGCTGGGGGACATTCAGGGCCAACTATAGGGTGTTGGAAATTGTCTGGGGGACACTCTGCATTAGTGGGAAACACCCGGGGCCAGGTGCGGGGTGCCTGTGACTTGCTGGAGGGCATCCGGGGATAGTGGGGGACACCCAGGGCTGATTGTAGGGCGGCTTGGGCTAGCTGGGGGTCATCCAGGGGTAGCTGGGGACTGCCTGCGTTGGATGGAGAGCACCACCGACTAGTTGGGGGACATCCAGGGCGGCTGGGGGTCACCCAGGACAAATTAGGGGATGCCTAGGAGGAGCTGGAGGACACAGAGATCTAATGAGGGGGTGCCTGGGACGAGTTGGGCTACTCACAGGGCTGGTGGAGGACACCTAGGGCTAGCTGAGGGGTGCCTGTGATTAGCTGGGGGGCATCCAGGGCCAGCGGGGGACACGTGGGCTGGCCGGAGGGGATGGTCAGGGACCCCCGCCGGTGTCGGCGGAGCGCTGCGCCTCTCCGCAGCCCGCAGGTGCCGGTGGCGCCGGTGCTGCTGCCAATGATGCTGCCGCCAACGGCGCTGCCGCTGCCGGTGCTGCCGGTGTCGGTGCTGCTGGTGCTGCTGCCGGTGCCGGTGGCGCTGGCGGCCGGGGGGCGCCGCTGTGCTGCATTGCGGGGCGGGCGGCCCGTCCCCGTCCCCGTCCCTGCGCCCATCCCCGTCCCCGCCCGCCCGGTCGGCTCGGCCCGGCCCTCCCGGGGGGAGCGGGGCTATCGGGGCCGGGCAGCGCCGCCGGCTCCGGGTAGGAATGTCCCTGCGCGCCCAGATAATGTTATTTATATCGCGGTGCAGGGCGGCTCCGCTCCCCCCGCCCCGCTCCCGCACCGGCCCCGCCGCCGCCGCCGCCGCCGCTCGCCCGCCCGCCGCCCCGCGCAGGTGAGACCCCGCGGCACCGGGATGCGCCGCTCCGGGGAGCACGGGAGGGACCGGGGGACAGCGGGAGGCACCGGTCCCCGGGGACACGCGGGGGGGGGCACCGGCAGGCGCTGCCCGCCCCGGGGATACCGGGTGGGGGGTGCGGCACCGAACACCGGGCGCGGTACCGGGGGGCGACGGTGGGCACGGAGGAAAGTTTGGTGGCGAGGGTGAAGAGACCTCCGCGGAGCCTGAGCCCCCTTTTCCCCCGCGGCAGGGGGGTCTGCTGTCACCGCGCGTCCCTCGGGGCTGCTCTCGGGAAGGACGGGGCGGGCGAGTGGCGGTGACTTTCTAGGGACACCCTGTGGACAGCCCGGGGACAGTGTGGGGACACCCTGGGGACACTTTTCCTGGGGTGTCAACTCCTGGAGGGCTCCCCACACTAGTCCTTGGTGCTCCCAGCACTGTTGGGACACGGTGGAAAAGCCGAGTCCTGAGGGTCTTGGTGGGACACATCACCCAACCCACTTCGTTTCCCAGCTTTTAGCAACTGGGCAAACTGGAGGGTTACTGGGAAGGGTTTTTGGGGTGCCATGCCCTTGTCCCCCTTGTCCTGGTGCCAGGAGGATGTTCACGGGTGGGCGTTGGGCTGGGGGAATTCTTACCCTCACCCCAATAATCCAGGTGTCCCCCAGGCCTGATTTCCCAGCTTTTCCCTTTATAAATCTCCAGCTCCCAAACCAGGGGATTGGGGTGCCCTGGAAGACAGTGGCAAGCACAGGAGACTCAGTAAACCCTGCTGGATGCCAGCATGGCCCCCCACAGAATATTTTATAGCTATCATGTGGTTTTGGGGCACTGCCTGGTGGTTTTGGGGTGCAGGGGGGGGGCAGCTCCTAAGAAGGGAGCGGGGCTCAGCTAGCGCCGTGCGCAGGGGAGGCCTATTTATAGCAAAAAATGTCTGTGGAGTGTCAGCACGTGTGCGTGTCACCGGCTTGGGTGACATGGGACAGTCCTGGCACGGCCGGCATGTGGCCCTGGGGAAGCCCAAATTCTCCTGGCGGGTGGGAGTGTGGCTGGGGAGCCCTGGCCGGGGCAGGGCAGCGCTGCCGGAGGAGCTGTGCCGTGCCTTTCCATGCCCAGGTGCCCCGTGCTGTGCCGCGCGGCCGTGCCGAGAGGGACCATCTGCTCCCGGGCCTGGCCCTGCGCCTGGCACGCAGGGGGCTGCTGGGGGGCTGCCCCCCGGCTCCTGCCCCTTCCCAACCGGAGCATGGCTGCTTGTGGACATGGGGGAGATGCCAAATCCAAGTGTTTTGGTGAAGTGGAGCAATGGGGACACGCCAGGCTCTGGGTGGCAGTGATGGGACAGAATTTCGGGGTGTTTTGGGCGATTCTGATGAGTTTCTGTACACTGGAAATGGGTTTGCTGGCAGCATACTGTGGCTGTGAGGGATGAGCCAGGGAATGGGTTTGAGGGTGCCATAAGTGCCAGGTGCCAAACGCTGCCCCAGCCGCCCTTGGGGTGTGGGGGGACATTCCCTATGCCCGGCGGGGGGACCGTGGTGGTGGCACGGTGCCAGCCCCTCACCGGGAAGTGCTGATTCACCGAGGCGAGCCGCTGGCCGAGGAAGGCGACGCTGCCCGGGCCATGGCCGCAGGATGCTGGCGGCGAGGCCGGCATGCTGGCATTCCCAGCTTTCCGCACGCTGAGCGGCAGGAATGACAATTCCCGGGTGGCGGGTGCTGGTGGCGGCGTGGCTGTGGCAGGGAGGGATGCTCGGAAGGTGCCAGTGTGGTGGAGGGAGATTTAAAGGGTGGGTGAGCGCCCGCGCTCGGAATGCTCCCATGGGCCTGCTGTGGCTCCCTTCGGCGTCATCTCCTCCTCCTCCTCCTCCTCCTCCTCTTCCTCCTCCTCCTCCTCTTTCTCCTCCTTGGATGCTCGCAGCCATGGCCCCGCTGCTGTGTTGTCGGGGTCACAGTCAGAACTGGTCTCTCCTGCAGACACCAGACACAACTTAGCATACCCAAACTGCTGGCAGTCCCTGAAGTTTTGGGGACAAAATCCCCAGATTTGGTCTCCCAGAAGGCTTTCCTGCTAGGGCAAGCTGGGTGCTCTGGCAGAGGCACGGAGTCATGGCATGAGGGGCTGCCCTCCTGCCTGCTCTGGTACACATCTGCATGGCCCTGTACCCACGCGAGTGCCTGTCGTGTGTGTCCCATGCACACTCTGGTGTGTTCCTGCATGTCCTTGCTCTGGCATACAAACTCTGGCACATTTCTACTTGTCCTTGTTCACCTGTGCACGCTCTGGCATGTCCCTGTGTGTCCTTGCTCACAGGCGCACTCTGTCACACTTCTGTATGTCCTCGTTCACACGTGGATGCTGTGACAAGTCCCTGCGTGTCCTGGCTCACAGGTACACACCCTGCCACCCTTCTCCATGCCCTCCCTCACACTTGCACACTCTGGTGTGCTCCCAAGTGTCTTTGCTGTGCTGCCCACACTCCTGCACGCTCCTCCATGTCCTTGCACGCTCCCGGTGCCTCCAGGTCCAAGCCAAGGCCCTGCCTGTGCTGCCCCGATTAGGGTGCGGAGTTGGGGTGTGGCACAGCCTGGGCCACCCTGATAACCCTGCCAGGGGGGACATGGGGGATGCCCGGGGCATCCGAGGGGGAGCTGGGGGCCCATGAGTTGTCACAGCTCACGGGGACAGCAGGGATTTGGGCACACGGGTTCCCCCTGGCACCCACTACTGAGGGCTCTCTGCAGCTCTGGGTTGCAGGAGAGGTCCTGGACATGCTGCTGGCTGTAGGGAGCCCCAGCCCATCTCCTTGCACCCCTCAGGGGCCCCAGCAGCCACCGACAGCTGCTCAGAGGCATTTTTAGATACCAGCCATGTCCTATCTATGTCTCAAATGTCCCCGGGGGTGGGTGCCCCCCCCCTGCCGGCAGCTGTCACCCACTTTCTGCCACCAGTGCGGGCGAAGCCCCTGTGCAGTGCAGGGGTCGGGGTGGGAGTGAGCAGCAGCCCCTTCCCTGGGGGCATCCAAGGATTGGGGGGACACCTCTGGGGACCTGGGCTGGGGTTTCAGTTGGGCAGACGGACCTGGGTGGGGACTCAGCACCGTAAATAGCCATTAGCAGAGCTCGGCAGGGCTCAGCACGGTGGTCCTGGAGAGGGCAGCTGCCAGGTGCCCCCCCCACACCTGGGTGGGGCGAGGCTAAATCCCTCTGAGCAGCTTATCCCAAGGCTCTGAGCTGCAAATCCCCACGTGCCGCAGGGCCGGTGAGCCACCGTGGCCGCACTGATGCTCACGGTCCCGCTGTCCCCCAGGGGCCTCTCACCGGTAGCTGACGGCCACCGGGCCGGGGCACACTGGGACCATGACCTCGGCCAATGACTACGAGCAGCTGGAGCTGCAGCAGCAGTACAGCCGCATCAATGTCCGCTGGGACGCGTCCGACGATGAGCTGGACAATGACAACAGCTCCGCACGGCTCTTCGAGCGCTCCCGCATCAAGGCCCTGGCAGGTGGGTGGCAGGTCCCCTCGATCCCACCTGGGTTGTCCCCACTGTCGGTGACCCCATGCCCGCTGTCCCTCCAGATGAACGGGAGGCCGTGCAGAAGAAAACCTTCACCAAGTGGGTGAACTCGCACCTGGCTCGTGTCACCTGCCGCATCTCAGACCTCTACATGGACCTCCGGGATGGACGGGTGCTCATCAAGCTGCTGGAAGTGCTGTCAGGAGAGCTTCTGGTAGGAATCCCATCCAGCTGGAGACCCTAGGACTTGTGGCCTGCCCATGGCACTCTACACCATTTTTCTTGGTGTTGGCCAAGGGGTGGCAGCATGGGCGTGGGGGTGTCCCTGGGCAGGGCTTGGGGTGCCTGGTGTGGGAGGGAGGGTACTGAGCACTGTCACACACCAGCCCAAGCCCACCAAGGGCCGGATGCGGATCCACTGCCTGGAGAATGTGGACAAGGCGCTGCAGTTCCTGAAGGAGCAGCGGGTGCACCTGGAGAACATGGGCTCCCATGATATCGTGGATGGCAACCACCGCCTTGTCCTCGGCCTCATCTGGACCATCATCCTTCGCTTCCAGGTGAGGACAGGTGGTTTGGGGAATCCCTCTGCTTCACACCTCATTCCCAGGTGGGAGCCATCCTCCATGGAACTGCTGTTCCAACCCCAGAATAATGTCCTTTTGCCCCCAGATCCAGGACATTATTGTGGAGACGCAGGAGGGCCGGGAGACTCGCTCTGCCAGGGATGCACTGCTGCTCTGGTGCCAGATGAAGACAGCAGGGTAGGTGGTGGGACCCCCATGTGACTGTGTCAGGGTCTGTGAGTGTCCAGAGAGTGACAATGATGCCCTGTCCTCACCGCAGGTACCCCCATGTGAATGTCACCAACTTCACCTCGAGCTGGAAGGATGGGCTGGCCTTCAATGCCCTCATCCACAGGCACAGGTAGGTGGCACAGCAGCAGGCACTGGGGCAGCAGTGTCACTGAGAGATGTCCCACAGGTGTGTCACTGCTGTCTCGTGCCCTCTGTCCCCAGGCCCGAGCTGGTTGACTTCCAAAACCTTACCAAATCCAATGCCCGGCACAACCTGGAGCATGCGTTCAGCGTGGCAGAGCGGCACCTGGGCATCACCCCTCTCCTCGACCCTGAAGGTGAGGCAATTGCTGCTAGTCCTCCTGCCTCAGTTTCCCCTGGGATATTCCCAGGCTCCAGAGCCTGGAGCACAGAGAGGTTCCCAATACATGGAAGGAGGGCCTGGGTGGGCACAGGAGGGACCTCATGAGGCTGGGGTGGCCTGTGAAGTGGGCTGAGGTTGGGTCAGGAGTGACACCTCTTACTCGCACCGGGCAGATGTGTTCACGGAGAATCCTGATGAGAAGTCCATCATCACCTATGTGGTGGCCTTCTACCACTACTTCTCCAAGATGAAGGTGCTGGAGGTGGAGGGACGGCGCCTGGGCAAGGTAGGGTATGGTGTTGAAGTGGTTGGGGGTATTCTCTTGGGGTGCCAGACCCTCATGCTCACCCCTGGTCCCACCACAGGTCATCGAGCACGCCAAGGAGACAGAGCGGATGATCGAGGGCTATGGGGGGCTGGCGTCCGACCTGCTCACCTGGATTGAGCAGACCATCGCCTCCCTCAACAGCCGCAGCTTTGCCAACTCGCTGGCTGGGGTGCAGCACCAGCTGCAAGCCTTCAGCACCTACCGCACCGTGGAGAAGCCCCCCAAGTAAGAGCCCCCCGCTCCCCATGCCCGCCCGGTGGTGTGGGGCACCCAAGGGTGCCCAACGCTGAGCTCTCTCTGGGGCAGGTTTCAGGAGAAGGGCAACCTGGAGGTGCTGCTCTTCACCATCCAGTCGCGGATGAGGGCCAACAACCAGCGCGTCTACACCCCACACGAGGGGCGCCTGGTCTCTGACATCAACCGGGTACGGGCTCCGTCTGCTGTGGGAGCTGGGGGCTGTCTCCTGGGGCTGAGTCAGGTCCATCTCCTGGGGGAAACTGAACTCCTCTCCTGGGGCAGATTGGGTCCATCCCTGAGCAGTTCAGGTCCTTGGGCAGGCTGGGATGAGTCCTGGAGCAGGTTGAGTCCATCTCTTGAGGCAGTTCAGGTCCATCCCAGGACATGCAGAATCCATACTGGGACAGGACTGATCCATCCCATGGCAGGCTGTGTTCCTCCACCTGGGAGTCACCAACAGAACAAGACACGGGTGGGTGGGAGGATGTGGGATATGGGGATTGTGCCACTTGTCCAATGCCGCCTTCCCCCAGGCCTGGGAGCAGCTGGAGAAAGCAGAGCATGAGCGGGAGCTGGCGCTGCGTAATGAGCTGATCCGTCAGGAGAAGCTGGAGCAGCTGGCACGGCGCTTCGACCGCAAAGCAGCCATGCGGGAGGCCTGGCTGAGCGAGAACCAGCGCCTGGTGGCCCAGGTGAGGAGGGGACCACCCACCCCGGGGACCCCCCACCCTGGGAAGCTCACCAGAGCCTCACCACGGGCTCTGTGCCGGGCAGGACAACTTTGGGCAGGACCTGGCGGCGGTGGAGGCGGCCAAGAAGAAGCATGAGGCCATCGAGACAGACACGGCTGCCTACAGGGAGAGGGTGCAGGCCATTGAGGCGGTGGCCAAGGAGCTGGAGCTGGAGGGATACCACGACATCCAGCGCATCAACGGGCGGAAGGACAATATCCTGCGGCTCTGGGAGCAGCTCCTGGAGCTGCTGGCTGCCCGGCGCCAGCGCCTGGAGATGAACCTCACCCTGCAGCACCTCTTCCAGGAGATGCTCCATTGCATTGACTGGATGGATGAGGTCAAGGTGAGCTATGGGCATTGGGTGTCACCATGGGTGAGCTGTCTTTGTCCCACCAGGTGTTGGTGGGAGCTCACCAAGGAGGGAGATGAGATGTCAGGGTGCTGGTGCTGAGTTTTGGGTGTCAGCGGGTAATAGCTGAGGGTCTCCTGCAGGTGAAACTGGCATCTCCTGAATCTGGGAAGCACCTTCTGGAAGCAGAGGAGCTGCTGCAGACCCACCGTCTGCTGGAGGCCGACATGGCGGTACAGGCAGAGAAGACCCGGGCCATCAGCGCTGCCGCCCTCCGCTTTGCTGATGCTGAGGGTAGGTGTGCCAGGACACCCCTGCATCCCTGGCATGGCCAAGGGAAAGCAGGACACTGTCCTGACGAGCACCCACCCTGCTCCCTGCCCAGGCTATCGTCCCTGTGACCCCAAAGTCATCCGGGACCGTGTGAGCCACCTGGAGATGTGCCGGCGAGAGCTGCAGGTACTGGCGGCGCGGAGGAGGGCCTTGCTGGAGCAATCCCGCTCCCTCTGGACCTGCCTGTGGGAGCTAGACGAGGCAGAGAGCTGGATCAAGGAGCAGGAGCAGCTCTACTCCTCCCTGGACTTCGGGAAGGACCTGCCGGGCGTGCTGCTGCTCCAGCGCCGGCACGCTGCCTTCGAGGCTGAGCTGCGGAGCCGGGGCGGGCAGCTGGAGCAGACGCTGGCGGTGGCTGAGGGGCTGGCGGCCGCGGGCCGGGCGGCCGAGCAGCTGCGGGAGCGGGGGGCGGCCGTGCGGGCGCTGTGGGCGCAGCTGGAGGAGCTGGCGGCGTTCCGACGGCGCGGCCTGCGGGAAGCCGAGGGCTTCTTCCAGTTCCAGGCGGAGGTGGAGGAGTTGGCGGAGGGGCTGCAGGATGCCCGCCGGCGGGCGGCCGCCGAGGAGCTGGGCCAGGATGAATCCCGCACCCTCGTCCTGCTGCGGCAGCACCAGGAGCTGCTGGACGAGCTGGCGGCCGCCCGGGAGCAGCTGGACAGGCTGGCTCAGCAGGCCGAGGGCTTCCCGCCGGAGCTGCGCGCCGGCCCCGAGGCGCAGAGCCGGCTGGCAGCCCTGCGGGAGCTGCACGCCGAGGCGGCCGCGCTGGCCGAGCGCCGCGGCCGCCAGCTGCAGGATGCCCTGAACCTCTACACTGTTTTCGGGGAGAGCGACGCCTGCCATCTCTGGATGGGCTCCAAGGAGACCTGGCTGGCGGAGCTGGAGGTGCCGCAGGCGCTGGAGGACCTGGACGTGACGCAGCGCAGGTAGAAAGGAGCCCCCGCCGTGGCGGTGCCGCCGTGCCCTGTCCTGAGCTGCTGCTCGTTCTAAGCCTGGACCTTCCCACAGGCTGGACGGGCTGGAGCAAGACATGGCCACCGTGGCTTCCCAGATCGCCGCGGTCAACCAGGCGGCCGACGGGCTCCTGGCTAGCGGGCACCCACGGAGCCCCCAGGTCCGGCAGTGCCGGGACCAGCTCAATGAGAGGTACGGTGGCGGTGGTGGCGGCGGTGGTGCCGGGGCAGGCGGTGACGCGGTGCCAGTGCATTCCCTGCCATCCCCCCCTCTGTCCCGCAGGTGGGGCCGGTTCCGGGAGCTGGTGTCGGAGCGCCGGAGGGCAGTGGGCTCGGCACTGCGCCTCCTCAACTACAACCTGGAGTCCGAGGAGACCCAGAAATGGCTGCGGAGCAAAGCCCGGGCGGTGGAGGCCACGGCCGAGCTGGGCCGTGACCTGGCCGGCGTCCTGGCCACCCAACGCAAGCTCTACGGCATCGAGCGGGAGCTGGCGGTGGCCCAGGACCGCCTGGCCGCCCTGCGCTCCCAAGCCGAGCGCCTGGCCGAGGAGCGGCCCGAGGCGGCCACCGAGGTTGCCCAGAAGCTGGCCATGGCCACCTCGGCCTGGGACGAGCTGCAGGCGGCCCTGGCAGAGCGCGCAGCGTCCCTGGGGGAAGCCGGGCAGCTCCGGAGTTTCCTGCAGGACCTGGATGACTTCCAGGCGTGGCTCTTCGGCGCTCAGAAAGCCGTGGCAGCCGTCGATGAGGTGCCGGCGACGCTGGGGGAGGCAGAGGAGATGCTGCAGCGGCACGAAGCGGCCCGGCGCGATGCTGAGGAGCATGCGGGAGCCTTCGCCGCCTTGGTGGAGGCGGGGGAGCGGGTGCTGCGGGGACAGACGGACCCCGAATACGAGGGGCTGCGGCAGCGCCTGGGCGGCGTGAAGGACGGCTGGGCTGCCCTGGGCAAGATGGCAGAGGCTCGGAAGCGCTTCCTCACCCAGTGCCGCAACTTCCAGGAGTTCCTTCGCGACACCAAGCAGGCGGAGATCCTCCTCACCAAGCAGGTGGGTGCTCAAGTGATGTCCTTTGGGGCTCACGGGCACCCCAAAAACGGGTGATCATGCACTGATCCCTTGCTGTGCCCCTCAGGAGTACACGCTGTCCCACCTGGAGCTGCCCTCCACACTGGAGGGCTCGGCTGCTGCCCTGCACCGCTTCCAGAACTTTCGCGCTGGTGTGGAGAGCAATGCCAAGAAGGTTCCAGAGGTGGTGGTTGGTGGCACCAAGCTGGTGGCTGAGGAGAACATCTTTGCCGAGAAGATCTCTGAGAAGTGCCGAACTCTCCAGGAGCGGTGAGTCCGGCACAGAGCCGGCGGATGGGTGGACAGTGTGTGGGTAGCAGGGCTGATGCTGCACATCCATGGTTCCCTGCTAGGCATGGAGCTGTCATGGACAAGGTGGAGGAGGCAGCGGGTTTGATGCAGGACAACCACGACCTACAGACCTTCCTGCAGAGCTGCCGTGAGGTAGGAATTCAGGATGGCTGGTGGCATCCCTGGGGTCCCCACTGGCTAAGCACTGACACCCCTCTCTTCAGTTTGATGCCTGGGTGGATGAGAAGATGCTGATGGCTCAGGATGTCTCCTATGGAGAAGCCCGTGGTCTGCACAGCAAGTGGCAGAAGCACCAGGCATTCATGGCTGAGCTGGCACCCAACCAGAGCTGGCTGGAGAAGATTGAGGCGGTGGGTGCCAGCACTGTGATCAGAGAGGGGGAACGGAGTTGGGGAAGAATCTGGAGCATGAGGAATTGCTGAGGAGCTGGGAGGTTTGGCCTGGAGAACAGGAGGCTCAGGGGGGACCTTCTTGCTCTCTACAACTCCCTGACAGGAGGGTTCAGCCAGTTAGGGATTGGCCTCTTCTCCCAGGAAATAAGGGAAAGGATGAGAGGAAATAGCCTCAAGTTGCACCAGGGGAGGTTTTGATTGGGTATCAGGGAAAATTTCTTCTGGGAAAGGATTGTGCAGCCCTGGCACATTCTGCCCATGGCAGTGGTAGAATCCCCATGCCTGGTGGGATTTGGGGACATGGGTTAGTGGTGGCCTTGGCGGTTCTGGGGGAATGGTTGGACTCGTTGTCCTGAGAGGTCCCATGACTCCGGAATGCTCCCAGCCTGCTGCATGGGTGAGATGTCCCCGTGCCACAGTGACCACCCCGCTCTGTGCTGCTGCCGCAGGAGGGGACGGAGCTGGCTGGGCGCAAGCCGCAGTACGGCGTGGAGGTGGCGCAGCGGCTGCAGGAGCTGCGCCGGCGCTGGGCCGAACTGCGCAGCGCGGCCGAGGACAAGGGACGGCAGCTGTTCGAGGCCGAGCGCGCGGCGCTGTACGCCCGGAGCTACGGGGAGCTGGAGAGCTGGCTGGGGCGGGCGCAGGAGGAGCTGCGCCATGCCGAGAAGGTCAAGGATCTCACCGCCACCAACCTGCTGCTGAAGAGGTTGACGGTGGGTACTGGCACCTCACAGGGTCCTTTGGGAAGGGGCAGGAGGTCCAAGGTGATGGAGTTTGTTCCCAAATGGGACTGGGGTTCTCCATCTTGGCTCAGATCCCTAACTCACATGGATTTACCCTGCCAGAGACTGGAAGAGCAAGTGAGAACATGGATGAAGGAGCTGGAGGAACTGGGGTGGCAGGGCACCCCTGGTACTGGAGATGTGCCAGATACCACCAGGCAGGAGGAAATGCTCCGGCAGCGAGTCCTTGAGCTGCTGGAGCCACTGGAGAGGAAGAGGAAGGAGTTGGAGACTGCCAAGGCCATGTACCAGCTGGGGCGGGATCTGGAGGATGAGACGGTGAGTGTCCTTGCTGTGGCAGGGGCTGAGGGGCTGGGGGTACCCATGGGTGCTGCAGGGGACTCAGTGGGTGCTCCTTCCCGCAGCTGTGGGTGCAGGAGCGGCTTTCCCTGGCGAGATCAACGGATCATGGCACCGACCTTGCAAGCGTGCAGCGCCTGACCAAGAGGAATGAGGTGAGCCTGGGTACTGCACCAACAGCCACCATCCCAGGTGGTCCCTCGGGATCCATTCCATGGGTGACTCTCACTGTGACTTCCCTCCTGCCGGCAGACACTGCAGAAGGAGCTGGCGGGCCATGCCCCCCGCCTGGGCGAGGTGCTGAGCCGGGGAGAGGCAGCGGGAAACGGCGAGGAGCCAGGCCCGGAGCTGGCGGCACAGGCGCAGGAGCTGCGGGCGCTGTGGGAGACGCTGCAGGAGGAGGCAGCTGCCCGGCACCGGCGCCTGCGGGAGGCTGAAGAGGCCCAGCAGTACTACCTGGATGCTGACGAGGCCGAGGCCTGGGTCAGCGAGCAGGAGCTCTTCATGGGACCTGAGGAGAAACCAAAGGTGAGGAGTGATTCCATGTGGTGCTCCGTGTTTGGGGGTCTGTGCTGCACTGGGCCATGCCTTGCTGGGATATCTAGTGTTGACCCAGGCAGTGCCACACTGTTCTGTTGAACATTGTCCACATGTGACACCATGGTGTGCTCTGCTCTTATGTGTCATTCCCATGCCATCACACAGCATCCACCCATTCCATGCCATGCCCTTCAGAGCTCACCATTGCTCCCTGTGGTATCTGATGGAGCCAGGACATTCCCGTAGGGCAGGCACTGAGTCTAGAACCTAGTCCCTGTCCCCCAGCCATGCCAGGTGCTGATGGCACCGATGTTTTCCATGCCATAGGATGAGGAGAGCTGCTTGATGATGCTGAAGAGACATGTCCGGCAGCTGCGCTCCATCGAGGACTATGGACAAACCATCAAGGAGCTGGCGGGGAGGGCGCAGCAGCTGCTCTCTGCCGGCCACCCCGAGGGGTAGGTGCTATGCCACATGTCCCCTGTCCTTCGTGGCAGCCCCGTGCCCTCAGCACTGTGTGGGTGGGGGGTTTAGCTGGAGCTCTGGCAGTGTCAGCTGCTCCAGTTGGGCAGGGAGGTGGTCGGAGAGGGATATGGGGAGCACAAAGCGGGTCCTTCACCCTCAACCCCCCTGGATGTCAACACGGGTGGGTCGGGGACATTTTTTCGAGGGTGAGAACTGGGTGTCTGTGTGCCGGGGCCGCGCAGGGAGCAGATCATCCGGCTGCAGGGCCAGGTGGACAAGCACTACGCGGGGCTGAAGGAGGCGGCCGAGGAGCGCCGCCGGCGCCTGGAGAACATGTCCCACCTCTTCCAGCTGAAGCGGGAGGTGGAAGAGCTGGAGCAGTGGATTGCTGAGCGCGATGTGGTTGCTTCCTCCCCGGAGATGGGGCAGGACTTGGACCATGTCATGGTGAGAATGATGCCGTGGATGTGGCAGTACTGGCGGGTGGCTTGAGGGGGGTGACTTGACTCTTCTCTTCCCTCCATGCAGCTCCTGCGAGAGAAGTTTCGTGAGTTCGCGCGGGAGACAGGGAGCGTGGGGCAGGAGCGCGTGGACCGGGTGAACCTGACCATTGAGGACCTCATTGATGCGGGGCACATCGAGGCAGCCACCATAGCTGAGTGGAAGGATGGGCTGAACGAGAGCTGGGCCGACCTTCTGGAGCTGATTGACACCCGCATGCAGCTCCTCGCCGCCTCCCATGACCTCCATAAATACTTCTACGACGGTGCTGAGCTGCTGGCCCTCATCGCAACCCGGCGCCAGGAACTGCCCCAGGATCTGGGCGAGGATGCTGGCACAGTGGAGGCTTTCCACCGCATGCACAACGCCTTTGAGAGGGACCTCCAGCTGCTGGAGGCACAGGTGAGGCTCCAACCTGACATGGGTGCCAGCACTCAGCATTCTCTGTGGTCTGGTGGAAGGTGTCCCTACCCGTGATGGGAGGCTGGGCTCAACGGTCCTTAAGGTCCTTTCCAACCCAAGCGGTTCTGTGGTTCGTGCAGGTGCAGCAGTTTCGGGAGACAGCAGCGCGCCTGCAGACCGCCTATGCCGGGGAGAAGGCAGCTGGAATCCAGGAGAAGGAGCAGGAGGTGTCCCGAGCGCTGCAGGAGCTGCTGGAAGCGTGCAGCGGGCGCCGGGCACGGCTGACAGACACGGCTGACAAACATCGCTTCTTCAGCATGGCACGGGATCTGCTCTCCTGGATGGAGAGCACCGTCCGGCAGATTGAGACACAGGAGAAACCCAGGTATGGATGCACCCAGTGGGCACCCGGCATGGGACATGGAACTGATGGCACCACTGTCCCTGACGCCTCTGTGTCCTCAGGGATGTCTCCTCGGTGGAGCTGCTGATGAAATACCACCAGGGAATTAAGGCTGAGGTGGATGCTCGAGGCAAGAACTTTACTGACTGCATCGAGCTGGGCAAGAAACTGCTGCAGCGCAAGCACCAGGACTCGCCAGAGGTGAGGGAATCAGGGATGGGGTGTGGTGGGGGTGATGCCATCTGTGCCACTCCCTAACAGCATCCCCTCACAGATCAAGGCGAAGCTGGTGGAGCTGGTGGACAAGAGGAAAGCCATGATGGAGACGTGGGAGCAGCGCTGGGAGCGGCTGCGGTTGTGTGAGTGCACTGGGGGTGCCAGGGAGGAGTGCAGCAGTGCCGGGGGCAGCGGGGCAGCTGGTCCAGGGGCTGAGCATTGCCCATCCTTCCCACAGTGCTGGAGGTGTGCCAGTTCTCCCGCGACGCCTCGGTGGCCGAGTCGTGGCTCATGGCTCAGGAGCCCTACCTGGCCAGTAGCGACTACGGGCAGACGGTGGATGCGGTGGAGAAGCTGCTGAAGCGGCATGAGGCTTTTGAGAAGTCCTCCGCCACCTGGGAGGAGCGCATTGCTGCCCTCAGGAAGCTGACAACGGTGAGAAAGGCTCGGGATGAGGCCTCTGCCGGCCCTGCCACAGTCTCCCCCCCATCCCTTACCACCTTCACTCCTTGCCTGGCAGCTGGAGCTCCTCGGCGGGCGGTCTCTGCGTGAGGGGCTGGTGCGAGATGGGATGACGCGCTCCGAAGCTCCCGACTACTGCCTGGATCTGGATGGGGAGCTGGAGGCCGGGTAAGGGATGCCACCATCGTTCCATGTGACCAGGGACACTGTTTCCACATCCCTTTTCTCAAACCATTAAGGATGTTTTGTAGCATTAAGGGGCTTTTTAGCAATTTGCCTTTTGCAAGCAATAAATTGATGTTGATGAAGGGGCGAGATGAAGGTCAAGCTTCACCCTGACAGAGCTTTCATCCCTCAAGGGGGACATGGAGCAGCAGCCAGCCCCATCCCTATGGGATCATGTCTAGGATGGGGATGCTGACTGTCTGTCTCCCTGTGCAGGTCAGAGGAGGAGGAGGAAGAGGAGGAGAAGAAGGATGTGAGCACACAGGACACTTCGCTGCCCACTACAGATGGACCAGAGCCGGTCAGTTCTTGAGTTTAGATTTTACCTTCCCTGATGACCAAAAAGTGTCCCTGCATGCAAAAAGTTGTCCCTGCATGCAAAAAGGTGTCCCTGCATGCAAAATATGTCCCTGTATGCAAAAAGGTGTTCCTGCATGTCCCACAGCTCCTGGCACCCCTTGTGACCATGACCTCACTGTGTTGACAGATCCCTGCATTCCCAACCCTCACCTTGTCCTTGCCTTGTGTTGAATAAATGTTGAATGACCCCAAAAAGGCCGGGTGGGCAGAGGGGTACTTCAGGTCCCCTTTGCCCCAACTCCTGGGGTGACATTGGGGGTGGCACCCATGGTGTATGTGTGTGTCTGGGATCCGTGCAGCAGCCAGAGTTGGAGTGTCTGCCCTGGGGCCACTGTGTCACCCCAAGGGACATCATTGCTGTACAGGACATCAGCACCCTGCAGGGCATCATCACCCTGCGGGACATCACTGGAACTGTGCAGGAGATCAGCACCCTGCAGGGAATTTTCACCCTGTGGGTCATTATCACCCTGTGGAGCATCATCACCCCAAGAGACACAGTCACCATATGGAGCATTGTCACCCCGTGGGGCACTGTCACCCTGTGGGGCATCGTCACCCTGTGGGACATTTTCACTCTGCATGGCATCAGCACCTGTGTGGCATCCTTACACCCTGCATCATTGTCACCCTGCGAGGCAGACATCGTCGCTCACAGGGCATTGTCACCATGTGCCAGCCCCTGTGCTCGCTGCCGGCTCTCTGCTCCTCCCACGTGCTCTGCCTGTGCAGGGACACAATGGCTCTCTGTGGCTCTGCCTGCTTGGGGACAGGAACCTCTCCTTCTGCCTTTTCTGCCTGCCTAGAGACATGGGCATCTCCTGGCTCCTCAGGGACCAGGTCACTCTCCCCTGCCCAGGGACAGGATCCTTGAGTGCCTACACGGAAACAAGCTCATTTGTGCCTGATCAGGGATGTGGGGATCTTCTGGCTGCTCAGGGAGAGTGTACCCCTCTGCCTGCTTGGGAACATGGCCATTTTCATCAGCCTGGGGACAGTAGCCCTCTCTGCTTACTGCCAGCCTACTCAGGGACATGGGCATCCTTTTGCTCCTTGGGGACAGGAACCCCTTCTGCCTCTTCTGCCTGCTTGGAGACATGGGCATCTCCTGGCTCCTTGGGGCAAGATCATTTCTGCCAGCACAGGGATACGCGCATCTTCTGGCTGCTCAGGAACAGGATCCTCTCTGCCTGCTTGGGGACATGGCCACTTTCAACTGCTTGGGGACAGGAGTGCTCTCTGCTTACTGCCAGCCTGCTCAGGAACATGGCCATCTTCTGGATCCCTGGGGACCAGATCACTTTCCCCTGCGTGGGGACAGGACCCTGGAGAACCTACTTGGGGACAAGAACATTTCTGCTGGCTCAGGGACATGGGCATCTCCTTGGGTACAGGGTCCTACTCTGCATTCTGGGGGACATGGGAATCTTCTGGCTCCTTGGGGACAGGGTGGTCTTTGTCTGCTCAGGAACACAGACACTTTTCCCTGCTTGGGGACAGAAGCCCCCTCTACATGGGACATCTCCTGCTGCCCTGGGAGCAAGATCACATTCGCCTGCTTGGGGACAAGACCCTGACTACGCATCTGGGGACAAGATCTGCCTGCCTGGGGACATGGGCATCTCCTGGCTCCTTGGGGACAGGGGGCCTGACCAAGCCCCTCCTGTGGCACCCAGCTGGATAGGCGTCCCCTTCATCAGGCACCACTGATGCCTCGAGATGATGGCACTGATGCCATGGTCCCCAACCAGACCTCTCACTGTCCCCATGTCCCCTAGGCTGGCAGCAACACTGAGGTGGCTCCCAGGACTGCTCATCTAGCTTGGTTCAACCTCATCACTCCAAATCTGAGGAGACACTGGCACCAAGACTGGGGGCTGCCAGGGCAGGCCCATGTCCCAGCCTCTCACTGGGGTCCTCCCAGTAGCCACCGGTTTTTGTGTACTGGAGCTGGTGGCTTCACTGGCACTGCTGAGGGTCCCAGCTGATTGCTGGGGTCTTCCCAGAACCCACCAGTTCCCACATACTGGAGCTGGTGGGGTCACTGGCACTGAGATCTGGAGGTCCTAGGGCTGGACCATGTCCCAGCTGCTCACTGGGGTCCTCCCAGTAGCCACCAGTTCCTGCACACTGGAGCTGGACACGTGGACACACACACACACACACATTGATACCACACTGAGTGCCAGGGCTGGACCATGTCCCAGATGCTCACTGGGGTCTTCCTAATAGCCATCAGTTCCCACACACTGCATGTGGTGGGGTCACTGGCACTGCATGGAGGGTCCCAGGGCTGGAATCACTGCAGGATTCCTGCCACTCAGTGGGGGATCACATCTGGGATGGGGATGCTGAGCCATCCTCCCAGCAGTCACCAGTTCTCACCTATCAGAACTGGTGGGGTCATTGGCATCCACCCACTCACTGGGGTCCTCCAGTTCCCACACTTCAGAGCTGCTGATGTCACTGGTACGGAGACCTGGGGGTGACCTACCCCCAGGCCACCAGACCGAGGTCCATGACCCACTGGTGACAGCAACCCATGTGCCCAGTGCCACCATGGGAGGGCACGACACCTTGCCACGGGTCTGTCAGGGGCAGTGGGTGGGTGACACTGCAGCATAACCGTGCTGTTGCCTCGCAACAGCTGGCACCGAGGACAGGTGATGAGGAGCCAGTGTCACCGACCCCACGGCCACCGCGGGAGGAGCTGGAGGAGCCGGCCACGCTGCCCGCCCGTGTCAGCAGCGTCCAGCTGGAGGGCTACCTCGGCCGCAAGCACGACCTGGAGGCGGCCACCAAGCGCGCATCCAACCGGTAGGCACGGCAGCGGCGGCGGCGAGCGCGGTGTCCCCGGCGGGGCAGTGTCCCCAGGGTGACACGGTGCTGGTGCAGGTCATGGAGCACGCGGTACTGTGTCCTGCGGGGCGGCCAGCTCGCCTTCTTCAAGGACGCTAAGAGCCGCGCGCTGGGGCTGCCGTGCCAGGGCGAGGAGCCCCTGGGGCTGTGGGACGCCCGCTGCGAGGTGCCCGCGGGCTACAAGAAGAAGAAACACGTCTTCAAGCTCAGGTGAGGGTGCGGCGCCTTGCGGGGTGGCACAGTGGGCATGCATGGCACTGGTGTCTGTGCTCTGTCCCTAGGCTCAGCAACGGCAGCGAGTGGCTTTTCCATGGCAAGGATGAGGTGAGGGGTGGCCTGGGGGGACACGGGGTAGCTAGTGGAACCCAGGGGGCACAGGGTGGCTGGGGGATGTGGTGGTGGTCAGCAATGCCCAAGGAGACATGGGTGGTCAAAAGGTCCAGAGGGACACAGGTTGTTCCCAGGGGGACACCAGTGGTGCCCAGGGATATATGGGGTGGCTGTAGTTGTCATGGGGATGGGGTGGTGGCCAGCAGTGACTGGGGTACACAGGAATGGCCAGGGGAATGTAGTCAGCAGTGGCCAGCAATGCTCAGAGGGGCAGGGGATGGCCAGCGGTGCCATGAGGACACAGTGAGGGGCTGGCAGTGCCCGAGGGGACATGGGTGCCTGCAGAAGACTTGAAGCAACTGGCATCACTCAGGGGGCTCTGGGGTTGGCTGGGACTCTGTTGGGCGCCAGGGAAGCCCCCCTGACCACCCCTCATGCCCGCAGGAAGAGCTGCAGGCCTGGCTGCAGGGGCTGAGCGCGGCCATCACGGAGTGTCGGGGCAGCCGTGGGAAGGTGCAGAGCCTCCCCCTGCCCATACCCCCGGCCCCCCCTGAAGCCCCCCTGCCCCGCAAGGACAAGGAGAAACGCTTCAGCTTCTTCCCAAAAAAGAAATAACCCCCCTGGATGGCGGGGGGGGGAGGGGAAATGACACCCCACGTCACGCCAGCGGGGCCACACGTGCGTAAGGAGACGCGTGTGCGGTGCCTGTACAGGTGCCACCAGGTCCAGAGGGGCACGCGGGGGTCATGCGTGGGCAGGAGCCCCCCAGCCCCCCCGCCATGAGCACACGTGTCCGTGTGCACAGTGTATATATATATATTTGTATTTATATATATACATACATTTACACGCTTCAGGCACACCCCTGTGTGGAGGCGGCCGCAGGCGCCCCCCAGGCATGTGCCCCCCAGTGCCCATACGTGTCCCTGCACGCACACGTCTGCACACGTGTGTCCCCGCATGCAGGTGCACCCCCGGCCCCCCTCCGCACGCACGGCACAGGTGTGCGCCCCACAGGTGTGCATGGACCCCCCAGCACCTGCACGGGGGGTGCGTGGGTGCCCCCCAAAGCCATAACACCCCCCCCACTGCAGCGCGTGGGTGCAGAGGGGGGACCTCCTGGCCCCCGCGGGCACCAACCAAAGAGCGTCAGCCCATGGGGGCCCCTCTCTGGCACCCCCATCCCGTGCCCCCCCCAGCCGGGGTGGGGGGGCCCCCTGCACCCCGCAGCTGGGCCGAGACACCCGGGGGGGGGGGGGGGGGGGGCGGGCGACCACAGAGGAACTTTGGGTTCAGTTTGGGGTTTTTTTTCTAATAAAGATGTGAAAGCAAGTGGGGAGCAGTGCTGGGTGCCTGTGGAGCACGGGGCGCCGCTGGTACTTGTAGTGGGAGGTTCTTGCGGTGCCCCAGGTCCTGTGGGCAGAGAGTACCGGGGGTGTCCCTTGTCCAGAACAGGTTGGGAGTCCCCAGGGTCCTCCGTCTGCCAGGTGGGTTTGGGAGTCCATGGGGTGCCCCTTCTCCTGGACAAGCTGGGGGTCCATGGGGTGCTCCTTCTTTCAAGAGGGCTTAGGGTCCATGGGGGTGCCCCTTCTCCTGGGCAGATTGGAAGTTCCCAAAGGGTTCCTTTTTCCAAACAGCCTGGAGGTCCATTTGGTGCCCCTTCTTCCAGGCAGGTTGAGGATGCATGGGGTGACCCTTCTTCCAACTAGAATTGAGATCCATGTGGTGCCCCTTCTCCCAGGAAGGTTGGGGGTCCATGGGGTGCTCCTTCCTTTGGAGTCCACAGGACACCCGTTCTACCCGTTCCTGCCCCTAGCTGGCAGCGTCGAGGGTCTGAAACTTCTGCCGCAGGTCCCTGACGAGGCCGTGGCGCAGCGGCTCGGGGCTGCCGGGGGTCTCGGGACAGCGCCGCCGGTACTCCTCGGACGCCTGGTAGGCTTTGCAGCGCTCCACCACGGCCTTCAGGCAGATCTTCTCCCGCGTGGTGGGCGAGCGGATCTGCACGTAGGCCGGGGGCTCTGGCAGCCGCTCCAGCACTACCACCCGCTGCCCTGGGCCCAGAGGGGCTTCGGAAGCCACCCACAGCGCCCCGTCACTGCTGTACCGCGCTGGTGCCGGGCTCGGGGTGTTGGAGCCCCCGTTGGTCTCAGCGCTGCGGCTCCGGGCACTGCCCCGCTCCTTCCCGGCTGGGCGCCCACCGCGGCTGGGACCCTCGGGCGCCGAGCGGCTGCGGCTCACCAGTGGAGGCCGCGGGCCACCGAAACGTGCACGGAGCTCCTGCACATCGGGCCAGGTGAAGGGTTCGGCGCCCACGGGGCTCGAGGGGCTGCGGGGGCCACGTGGGGATGGGGATGCCACCAGTGCCTCGTCCTGAGGCACAGCCAGCAAAGGGGTGCTGGGAGTGGGGTCCCCGTCCTCCTGTGGTGTCAGTGGAGGGCGGCGGGTGCCGGCGCGGCGGCTCTTGATGCGGAGGCTGTACTGCCGCGCCAGCTGGTACACCTTGGTGCCCAGGTGAGGGGGTGTCAGCAGCAGCTGCGGGGGTGGCCCTGGGGGTGACACCGCGGTGCCCACATCATCCTCCTCCAGGATGAGCAGCGGCTCGGGAGGCTGCGCCCCATTCTCCTGGCACAGTTCTGGTGCCTCGGGCTGGGAGGGGGGCTCAGGGCTCTCGGGGGGCCGTGGGAGCCCATTGAGGCGGCACACGGAGCTCCGCACCAGCCCCTTGGGGATGAAGGAGAGGCTCTCGCGGCGGCGCACCCCGAAGCCGGCATCGCGGTGCTCGGCATGGCCATAGTAGCTCTTGATCTTGTCGAGGAGCAGGCGGTCCCGGTTGGAGAGCAGCGATTCCCGGCGGGCTCTGATGAAGGGCTCAGGCGAGGGGATGGCACTGCGGGACTCCCCAGGCTCCGCAGATTCGAGCGGTGGGCCCCCATCCAGGCTGAGGGTGCTGCCACCATGGCTGGGGGTGCGTCCCAGGGTCCCCTCCAGCGCCAGGCTGCTCCTTCGGGACAAGCTGCTGCCGCCACCGAACCGCTCAGCAATGACGCTGGCCTGGTCCAGCACTGAGGGTGGCAGGATGCTGGCGGCTCCTTCCCCCTCCTCCTCCTCCTCCTCCTCCTCGCTGCTCAACACCTGCAAATCCTCCGCAGTGTGCTCCGGTTCCCTGTCCCCGCTGTGCAGCGCCAGGGTCCCCACCAGGGACGGGGATTTGGGGACCTTGGGGTGCTCCTCAGCACTGCTGTTAGGGGTGTGGGTGCCGGGTCCCTGGGCACTCCTGGGTGGGGGCCGGGGGGTCACACTGACCTTCTCACAGCTCCCTGGCCCCCAGCTGCTCGGCCGCTTGGGTCCCTCCAGCACCCATGGGTGTTCCCCAGCCTGGGCAAGACAAATGTGGGGAGTCATGAGCTGGGGGGTCACCCTGGTGATCCGAGCAGGTTAAATCCCAGCCAAGCCATGGGGCCCTGGGAGGGAGCACTGAGAGAACATGGGGTGCCCTGGACTGGAGTGGGATGTCCTGGTAGTGAGGCAGGGTACCCCAGGAGTGGTGTGGGAGTGCCCCAGAAGCAATTTGGGGTGCTCTGCATGCCCTCCCCGCGGTCTGAAGGGCTGGTGTAGGTACCTGCTCCTCCTGGGGCTCCAACAGCAGATCCCTGGACTCTGGCAGCTCCTCCTGGCAGTCCTTGCCCAAAGCCTCCTCTTCCTCCTCCTCCTCTTCCTCCGCCACCATGCCCTCAACCGCTGCCCAGGCTCTGGGGTGCTGGTGTGGTTCCCCCATTTCCAGGAGCGCCCCATTGCTGCCGGTATTCTGTGTGGGGGTGAGCGCCAGGCTCAGCGCCCCGTGCCAGGGCTGGAGGGACTGGGCACCCCAACCCACCACACCCGGCCTTACCTTCAGCCCTGCCAGCCGGGATAGAGAAAAGCAGAGATTAGTGGAGGGAGCACCCGAAATTCCCCCCCATGGCCCTCAACCACCCCTCTGCCTGCCACACTGATGCCGTGGTCGTACCAGCTCACCTTGCTCGCCCAGGTGCCACAGGTTGTGCTTGGTGGGCTCTGGGGGGAGGGGAGATGACAGTGGCATCACCCCCGTGTCCCCCAACTCATCAGCACCCCGAGCCCCCTGATCTCGTCCGCTGTCCACACCCGACTGCCTGCGCCCCCCGTGTCCCTGCAGCCGCTCCAGCAGCGTCTCCATGTGCCCCTGGTGCTGGAAGGGCTCTGTGGGAACAGGGACGGGGCACCATCAGCACCCAGTGCCACCCTCCCTGCGGGCATTGTTGTCACCCAGCCACAGCTGGGCCCTGGTGAAAGGGTGACAGAGGGGTAGCGTGGTGGGAACACATGGACAGGAGGGACACTGGTGACACGTGGCTCTCACCAGACTGCCGGCGTCCCTGGAGTGGCTCGGTGGCAGCGTCACCCAGGGGCTGGCAGGACCAGCTCTTCTTCAGGCGCTCAGGGCTGCAACGGGGCAGGCGTGGGGGATCTGTGGGGACAGGGAGTGACACCAGGGAAAATGGGGGGGTAGGAGTAAGGCAGAGACGGAATGGTAGGGCACTGGTGGCACTTACAGAACAGGTCCATCTCCAGGATGGCTTCCTTAGCCTGGGTAGAGGGAGGATGGAGAGAAATGAGGCAAAGGTGGGGTACAGCTGTCCCCCGTCACTGTGCCAGGTGGTCCCTGGTGTCACTGAGGTGCCCACCCCACCAACCTCACCTTTTGGGGGATGGTGGCATGGTGGTTCTCCAGGATGAGCCGCTTGATGTGGTGAGTCCACACGCGCTTCTCCTCCACGCTCTTGGCCTGAGGGGCACAGGGAGGGCAGTGGGGTCGGGCAGGGGGTTCCAGGGTGTTTCCCCAGGGTGCCCCCCACTCCAGGCCCCCCTACCTGCAGGCTGTGCTGCTGCTTGCCATGCTTGTAGTGTGCCAGGCTGAAGCACAGAGAGTCCCTCGTGCTCTCAATCAGCATCAGCGAGGAGCACTGCCGGGAGAGGCATCAGCATCCCTGGAACTTCCCACCCCAGCACCCACCGGGGTCCCTGGCACTCACTGGGCTCCCCCGTTCCCAGCATTCCCCAGTTCCCCCAACCCCAGCACTCACTGTGGTTCCTGGCACCCACCCTGTGCCTCCATCCTGGGCATCCACAGGAGTCCCTGGCACCCAGAGGGGCTCCTCCCCCCCCCCCCCCCCCCATCACCCTCAGTCTCCTGTCTCATCCCGCACCGGGATGTGGCTCTTGTAGACATAGTGGTCCCCACGGCGCTTGGTGATCAGCAGGGCCTTGTCGAAGAGGAAGAGGGCACGGTCGTGGCGCACCCGCTGTGTCCGAAATGTGCCCTCCAGCACCAGCTCCCCGTAGCTCGTCAGGTCTGGCCCCTTCCAGCCCAGCAGCAGCGACTGGATCTCCTGCACAGACACAGGGGCATCAGCACCCTTGCCACAGTGCCCATCTCGTGTCACACCTGGTGCCACCCACCACCCCTGTGGTGCCTCCCTGGTGTCCCCTGGTGCCCACCTGCTGGCGGATGGCGTGCTCATGCTTGCGCTTCATGTCATTGATGTACCAGGCCACGCAGGTCATGGTGTCGATGGCCTCCAGCACCAGCTCGTAGTCATCCCCTGCCTTGTGCTCGAAGTGCCTGGCAATCTCCTGGGCACAGCACGTGGCATCAGGACATGGGAATGTGACTGCTCCAGGCACCCAAGCCAATGCCCTGTACCACCCCAGGTAGCCAGGCTAGCCAGCCACAGCCCCTCCCTGTGTCCCCCCAGGCTATGCAAGGTGCCCACGCCACAGCAGGTGCCCACGCCGTGCCGTGCTGGGCACCAGGCACTCACCTGGAGCAGCAGGTGGTACTTGAGGATCCTCTGGACAGGCTTAAGCAGGTAGGCCCCAAGGGGCAGCGCGTGGCGCAGCCGCTCCTGGCATTCCCGTAGGAACCGTGCCTGGACCTTGCTCCTCATGCACTCAGTCAGTGCTGCCACCGAGCTGCGGGCAGGGAGGGGGCTCAGATCCCTGCCTACCCTTGTGCCCCCTGCTCACCTCCCTGCTCACCCAGCTGTGCCTCCAACCCACCTGGGGTAGTTGTTGCAGTACTGGGTGTAGATGGCAAATTCCTGGCTCTGCAGGTAAAGGGAACACAGTGAGAGCCTGGTATGACCACGTGTCCCCCTGGTGTCCCCACAAGGCTCCCTGTGCCCTTACCCGGGTGACGAAGCACACGGCCACAGCCACGGGGTCATTGGCGCAGCTCTCCAGGTTTTGCAGGAGGGTGCTGGGGGCACAGAGAGGACAGGGTGACCACAGCCCCCCACACACCCACGGGAAAGGGTCACACTCCTGTCACCTCCCCGTGGCACCTGCTCCCCCACCTGCTGAGCTCATAGATGTCCTCGATGTTCCCGAAGAGCGCGCTGACCTGCTCTGGTCGCAACACCGGCTCCTCCGCGTCGATGATCTTGCCCAGGTAACCCTGCCGGGCACCCACGGTGGCACCATTGCACCCCTAGACCCCACACCGTGTCTAGGGGGTGTGCCCCGTGTGCCCCCTGGCACCCACCTCCACGATGCTGCGCAGGTCCCGGGCGTAGGTGCGCTCTGACTCCACGATCTCCTGCACCACACGGTCCAGGTAGCTGGGCTTGGCCCCGGGACTCCCGAAAGCTGCCAGGGGGTGCCCACCACGGGCACCGGGCCACCCCCCTGGGGACGCATTGTTGTTGGCGTTATGGAGCCCCTCGGCCCATGGCTCGGTCCTGGTGCCGCGCGGATCCTCCATGGCACAGCTGGGCTCCAGGCTCAGGGCAGGGCGCTGCGGGCACGCGGGCACCGGCATCCCGGCATCCCCTGGCACCAGTGGGGCACAGGGCGGCTCTGGTGGGAGAATGGTGGGTTAGGGGGTGCAGAGAGTCCCCAAACATGGGTGCTGTGTGGCACCAAGGGAGTTCACGCTGACGAAGAGTCCTGATGCCAAACCCTCTATGCCAAGGAGTGCTAGCATCCTCCGACCCCAAAAATTCCTGGGTACGGAGTCTCTGCACAGCCCACCAATGCTGAGATTTGGGAGTCCAGCCCCCCCTCATCCCAGACCCGGGGACCGCGCTGGGACCGGGTGCGACGAGCGCCTCTGCCCCCACCCACCGGGGCCGTGCGTCACCGCCGCGCCCGCGGGACACCTTCCAGGTGAGCTCAGCGCCGGCTCGCCCTTCCGGACCACCGGTGCCACCGGGATCCTCCCGTGCAGCCGAAAACGCTCAGTGCCACAAACACGGTTGGGACAGCCAGAAAACAGCGGCCAGTGGCAAAGCGTGTGGGAGTGTCGAGGACACTGAGCCCGGTCACCGCGGCGGGTGGCCCTGGGGACAGTGACCTTGAGCTGGGCCACGTGCCGCGCCGGCGGCGTGGCCGCCCGAGCCCCCCGGCACCCCCGGTGCCGGCACCGAACCGGTCAGGCCGGTTCCCGCCGCCGCTTCCCCACACCCACCGTGCCGCGTGGCCGCCATCCAGCCACCGCCCTCCCCGGGGCTTCCCCGAGCACGCCAAGAGCCCCCCAAAACGCCACCGCGGTGCCTCCTAAGTGGAGTTCAGGTCCATGTCCCCTGTGGTGCCACAGCCCGGAACCCCGGGTACTGGCACACCCAACCGTGCCATGGGGCACTTCCTGGACACCTCGGACCTGTGTGATTGGAGGAGCAGCTCCCCCAGCCCCCAAATTCCTCACCCCTACAGGCTTAGAGCACCCGGCCTCAGGGTCACCTCGACCCCGGGGGGGGGGGGGGGCACCCAGCCGGTGACACCAGAGACAGTAGACCCCGACCATCCCTCCGGGCAGTGTCCGACCCTTATCCCACCCTGCTGGAGGGACAAAAGAAGACCCCCAGGTGGCACGCAGGGACCAGACAGGGGCTCCCCCACCTAACACAGGGGCGGGGATTTGTGGCTACCGCCGCCCGTCCCCGAAGGCCACCCTCGGCCATCCTAATCCGCTCACAACACCGTGATTAAGGCGCCGGTCTCACGTCACGGGGACCGCGGCCACTCTCCTGGGCCCGCCGGCCACCGTCAGCCCGCCCCGGTGAGCGGGGGAGTTGATCCTCTTACCCCCCCCCCCCGGTGTCACCTCGGTGGGCACGCGGCCGCCCAGAGCCCTCCCGCTCCCGCCTGCCCCGGTGGGATTAGCTGTGACCTTCACGCTCCCGACCCTCCCCAACCCCGCCAGAGAGGACGGGCGATGCCCCTGGAGTGCCGAACAGGGGGCTCTGGTGGGTCCCCAAAGCTCCCCGGTGGGGGAAACTGAGGCAGGCGCCGGGTTTGTGGTGCCGGGCCGGCGGGAGGGAGGTGGGATTTTCTCCCCACCGTGGGATCGCCGGCCCCGTTGCACATTCCAGCGCGGGAGCTGGGGCGCGAGGCACAGCCCACGGCGTTTTCCCAGGATATCGGCACGGCACGGCGCGGCGGGAGAGGGGCCGCGGCGCGCCAGCCCGCCGGAGCCATATAAGGGCAGGCGGTTCACCATTTCCAGGCATTTTCCAGAATCCCAGCGGCCTTGGGAGCGGGGAGGTCGCCGCCGGCTCCGGCGCAGCTGCCGCGGCCGTCGCTCCCGGCCCCGGCTGGCACCGCCGCTGCCCGGCGGGCACGGGCTGGGCGCCGCCGCTCCCGCCCGCTGGGACTCGGGGGGCTCGGCACCGCGGGGGTCCCCGTGTCACGGCATTCCCGGGACAAGGCGGCACCGAGACGCGGGGCTGAAAAAGCCTCTTAGTGCCCGGCGCCCATGGCGTCGCGCCGCCTAATCCCGAAGGAGGGGCGCAGGACACCCCCACCTCCCACTGGGACCCCTGTCCAGGGTCACCCCACATGCCACAGCCTGTCCTGCACCCCCGGCTCGGCTTGAGGACATCCCAAATTTCTCTGGGTGCCTGTCCCGGGGGTCTGCCAGCACCCCAAGGTCCTGCTGCTTCCTGCCTCTTGGGGACCCCAGTATCCCCAACTCCCACTTCGTGGGGACCCCCAGTTCCTGCTTCACTCCGGGCATCCCTGGACTCACGAATCCTGCCTAACCAGGACCCACGGATCCTGCTCCACCAGGACCCACAGATCCTGCCGCGCGGGAATGCAAGGGCTCCCGCCCCACCGGAACCCAGGAATCCCACTCCACTGGGATGCAACGACTCCCATTCCACCGGCCCCCCCGGCTCCCGCTTCACCGGGATGCAACGGCTCCTGCATCACCGGGACCCCCGGATCCTGCCCCACCGGGAGACCCCCGCTGCCGGGGACCCTCGGGACCGCCCCCTCCCGGCGGGGACCCCCGGCTCCCCTCCCGCTGACCCCACGGCCGTGCCCCGTTCCCGCCCGGACCGGACTCACCGCGCTCCGCTACCGCCGCCGCCCCGACCCGTCCCGTCCCGCCCCGTCCCGGCCGTGCCCGCAGGAAGCGGCGGGAGCGCCCCGGGGCGGGGACAGCGGCCGCCCCGCCCGGCCCCGGGAACGGGGACTCCCGGGAACGGGAGCGGGACAACACCGCACCGAGCCCGGGCGTGACCGCGGGGCACGGTCCAGTACTGTCCAGGTCTCCGTCCGGTCCAAGCATGGTTCCGGTACAGTCTTGATACAGTCCTGACACGGTCCGGCACAGTCCAGGTGTGCTCCAGGTACTGGGCTGGTACAGGAGCCATCCAGAGATGGCTCAGGTACTGTCCCGGCACGGTCCCGGTACTGTTCCCGTACAGAACTAGGCGTGCTTCTGGTGTGGTCCCGGTACTGTCCCGGCACAGTCCCGAGGCGGTCCCGGGACGCTCCTGACCCTGTCTCGGGATGCACCGAGTGTGGCAGACCCGCAGCCACTGCGTCACCCGTGGGATCCCTTCCCAGGGGACACGGGCACCCGAAGGGGTCCCAGCCCCAGCCATGGGCACCTCCCATTCCTGCTCGAGGGACATAGACGGGGACGTAGGGACACAGACAGGGACACAGACAGCCATTGCCACCAGGCACGGGGTGGATGCAGGGCACCCCTCGGTGCCTCGGTGGGATGGGTGCCCACGGGTGAGGCCTGGTCCCAGTGCCCTTCCATCCCACCTCAGCCCCTTCCGTGACTGATGCATGGCCCTGGCACTGCCGTGACACTTGAGTCCCCAAATCCAACTGTGTGCCAAATCCAACTGGGCTCCAGCCCCCCCAGTAAAGCTGGGCCCCAGCTGGAGCCCCCGGCCCCTCACAGCACCTGCCACCAGAATGGGCCCATTCTACAGGCGGGTGCCTCGTGCGCCGGCCCTGGATCCGCTCAAAGGCCGGATTGTTCCGAGCAGAGTGGGAGCCTGGCCAGGCCCAGCGCTGGCACTGGCACTGTGTGGTGTTGTGGGGGGACGTGTGGCATCCGTCGGATGGTGGGATCCCCATGGCCCTCACCAGTATGGGAACATGTGCTCTGCCAGTGGCTGGGTCCGGTGTGCTGGACATGCCCGGGAAGGCGGCTGCGGCTGCTTTGCCGGGATGAGGTATGGGCACAGGTGGGTGTCAGGAGCTGGCAGGACGGGTGCTGCTGAGGGCACATGCCCCCACTAGACCAGACCTCCTGTCCTGTTCCCCAGTGTCCTGCCCCAGATTTCATAGATCCTCCTCAAACCCCTTCCCCAAATCCCCCTTTATCTTCTCCCCATATCCACTCTTCCTGTAGCCCCTCCTCTTCTCCTCTCCCGGTAGCCCCTTCCTACACCTTCTCCCCATTCTCCCCTCCCCATAGTCCCCTTCCCACATCTCCATGCCAGATCCCTCTCCTCACCCTCCCGCCCCGAGCCCTCCTTTCTCCTCCCTTCCTCTCCCTCTTGCCCCTTGTCCTCCCGCCCGCCAGGGGGCGTCCTATCCCCTCTTGCCCCCGTCCTCCCGCCCGCCGGGGGGCGCCCGCTCCCTCCCCTTCCCGCCGTGCCCCGCGCGGCCAAGGCGGGAACGCGGCGGCCCAAGATGGCGGCAGCTCTGGCGGCGCGGAGCTGCCTCGAGCTGAGCGCGGCCGGCCGGGCCCCGCCGCGATCCCCGCAGGAGCTGAGCTTCGTGCCCCCCGGCATCGCCCCTCTCCCCGCCGGGCGCTACAGCGACAGTGCCGGCGGCTTCTGCTACCAAGAGAGCGCGCAGCTCGGGGCCGCCACCAGGAATCGCTGGGTGCGATGGTGAGTGCACGCCCCCGTCCGCCTCGCTTAGACTCTCATCCACATCTCTCCCTTCTCACCCTTCTGAGACCCTCCTGTCCCTCAGATCCTCCTCATCCTCATCTCTGCCCTTCGCTCCCCTCTCAGACCCTCCTCATGCTCAGGTGTGCCCCTCTGTTCCCGCAGGAGCACGTCGGGGGACACGGTGGAGCTGGTGGAGGAGTCCCTGGACGTGAACCTGCTGAACAACGCCGTGCGGCTGCGGATCCAGGGCTGCCCGTTCCTGCCGGGCGGGATCCACCTGTGCGAGGTGCAGAGTCACCTGGTGGTGCTGCTGATCACGGCGCAGACCGTGCACCGCCTGCTGCTCCCGCACCCCGCCCGCCTCTACCGCAGCGTGAGTGCCAGGAATGCCGCCGGGGGCCGGGGCAGGGGACCCTGTCAGCACAGGGAGGGCTTGGGAGGGGGTGGGTGACACAAAATACAGCGGGAACAAGAAGAAAAGTGGAGGTTTGGGGAATTTAGCCATGTTTTGCTCAGGAACTGGCTGGGTGTCCAGCCTGTGTCATGACACTGTAGTTGAGCTCCTGCTGGGAATGAGCTTCAGCTTTTCCAGAGCCCTCCCTGGCTGGATTGTCTTTTTTTCCCTCAGCTGAGAAGGCTGCAGGATGGTTTTGTCTGGGTTGGAATCTGTATTTCATGTGGCAGATGGATCCTAGGCAGGGTTTATATCACATTTACCATCATTCCATGGATGTGGGCTGGAACTGGATGGTTTTTAAGGTCTCTTCTGACTGGAACTATTGTAGGATTCCGTGATTCTCCCCATTTGCTCTGACTTTTCCTCTTGTGCCTGCTTCTTACCAGGATCCTCTCCTCTCTTGGAGAGCTTCTCTCCTGCTTTTAGAGCTCTGGAGAGCTTTCCCAAGGGATGACCCTGTGCTGTGGCAGAGCTGCTCTTCCTGGGATGTGTCACCAGCAGTTTTCTCTGAGCTATGCCAGAGATTTTTTACTGGAAAAATCTTTATTATCAAGGAGACAGTTGCCATTCCATTGATGTCTGGTGGTTTTTTTTCCCTGTACCGTAGATACATGTGCTCAGGATTTGATGTTTTATGGAATCCTCTAGGATCATGGAGTCCAGCACTGCCAAGGCCACCCATGTCCCCAAGCACCACATCCACACAGGATGGGAATTCCACCACTGGAGCCTGTTCCAGTGCCTGATAACCCTTTCCATGAAGGAATTATCCCTGATATTCATATGGGCTTCATATATAGGAAAACCTCCTCTGGCACAACTTGAGGCTGTTTTCTGCTGTTTCCCCACAGGAGCTGATAACGGAGAGCCAAGTGCAGTCCGTGTTTACAGATATCAGCAAGATCCACATCAGGGATCCCTCCAATTACTACGTGATTCCCAGCGTGCCAGGGCTGGCTCCCAACTCCGTGGCCTCTGCAGCCTGGCTGAGCAGTGAGGGAGAGGCTCTCTTTGCCCTTCCCTCTGCCTCAGGAGGGATCTTTGTCCTTAAGCTGCCTCCTCCTGATGCTCCTGGTAAGGATTGGGCACTACAACCCCTCTCCCATCTTGGAGTTTAATTTGATCTTCATTTTTGATTTTCCTTTTGTTTTTGAAGGAAGTGTTTCTGTCGTGGAGTTGAAGCAAAGCTCGGTGGTGCAGCGTTTCCTCACGGGCTGGATGCCAACTGCCATCAGGTAAGTGCCTGGGGACAGATAAACTGAGCTAATTTTGGCTTTTGGACCCCCTCACCTGGAATTTTTAGCTTGAGTCACACAGGCACCTATAAATACTCCACCCAGAAAAGTTAACGGGGTCACAGGAGCTATCAGAATATGGAAGTTGGGAGTGGAATGCTGGATTAGCAGGGTCCTGCTGTTCCGTGTGTCTGTGAATATGTTCTCTAGTAATTGGCCTCCAAGGATTTGCCCAGGATGTGGCTCACAGCCAGCATGGATTAGGGATTACTCTGCCCTTGTGCTGAGGAGCCAGGCGTGTTCCTGACGAGCAGAGGTTACATGGGGATCACACGGATGCTCCGTGGTGGGTTGGGATCTTTAGGGTGGCTTAGAGGGCAAAGCTGAGTCCTAGAGCTTTTTTCTTGGAAGTGGGAGTGAGTCCTTTGATGCCCTGAGTGATTTGGACCATTGTGGGGGTCTGCCCCCAATGGATGGGTTGGATGGATCCTGCCTGGGGTCTGGCAGGATCCATCCTCCCACATTGCTCTCCTCAATTTGCTGCTGTTCAAGGTTTACTTTTTTGCTGTTTATTTGTTTACTTTTTGGGCCTGAAGCTGCAATGGTCTCCTTGGTTCTTGGGCTAGAAAAGGATTGTGTTGTCTAACTAAACTGGGAAGAGAACTTGCTAACATTTCATATGAAGTTCAGAGTTCTATACCAATGCAGTATGGAATCTGGAAAATATGAAAGCTAAAACTTAAGGTATCATGGGGTTGTCAGGATCCTTGCTCATGGCTTCTTGGGTCCTTGTCAGAGGCTGGCAGGATTCATGCTGGGACTGCTTGGATCCTTTTTTCCCTCTGGATCCTTCACCTGTGTTTTGCAAGTACCAGGCTGGGGATGGGGAAGTGGGAATCTGCTTCAATTCCATCAAAGCAAGTGAAGAACTGGGTGTCACTGGTGTGGTGGGATCATTTGCTCTGTGGGTGCTGAAACATTCCCTTCTCCCAATCTCATCTAGTGGTTTATTCGGATTTAAGCACAATGGAGGAACCCCACTGCCTTGGATCTGTGCACCTGCCATGATTTAGGATCATGAAATCCTGGAACAGTTTGAGTTGGAAGGGGCCTTAAAGCTCATCCAGTCCCACCTCTGCCTAGGGCAGCGACACCTTCCACTAGACCAGTGTCCAGGCTGGGTTTGGACACTTGCAGGGATGGAGAATTTTCTTTGAAGGTGTTGATGTAACGTCTGGTTTTCCAGAGGTGATGGTGGCCCCTCGGATGTGCCCGTCAGCCTCTCCGTGCACTGCCTGGATCACGATGCCTTCCTCTTCGCCCTCTGCCAGGACCATAAGCTCCGGATGTGGTCCTACAAGGTGAGCAGAACCTGGGGTTGGGGGAGCAAAACAAAGCCCAAGGAATCACAGGTGAGTGCTCCACATGGATCTGTCTCCCTTTAAATTGTGGCTGTGGCTTCTCCACACTGGGATATGGGACAATATGTGAGAACAGTCATGGTGTGTGTTTGTAGCAGTGTCTGTGAAGTGTGGAGTTTCCTGTCCAGCTTCATTCCCGTAGGTACACAGTTTGTGGGAATTGGGAGTGGGGCTGTGCCTGAGCCCCATCCCCAATGGGCTGCAGCTGTGAAAAGCAGGTGAGCAGTGTTGAATGAAGGTAATGAGGTGTTACTGACCAACCACCAAAGGGAACAGAGGGCTCACAGGTGCAGTGCATCAACAATAAGGGGTATGAAAGGTTTGGCTGAAGGACAAGATGAGCAGATGCTTGCAGCTTTCTGAGGTGAGCTGATGTTGCTCTGTATGGGCGGATACCTGAAGCCCTCTGATGTGGTAGGGTGATACTCTGGATGGGTTGGAGCCTCCTGATCTTGTATGGTGATACTCTGTGTATAGTGGCCCTCTCAACTGCAGCCTATACTGTGGTGTATGTTGTGACCTGTGGTGACCCTGATGTGACTTGGGGTTTGGCTGTAGGGTGAGGTACAGCCTGAGACAGAGCCCAGCCTAGTGGTGAGAGCAGCAGGAGAAGCTGCCTGGTCTGAACCAGACTGATTTTGACACCTGGGGTACAGTTGAGCTGCTGAGGACATAATGGGAAATAACTTATCAAGTGAAGAACAGAGTGTTTTATCTACATGGAAAGCTTTGTGGAAAAGAGAAGGAATTGAGACTATTGACTATGCCCTTTGTAGTGTTTTACTATGGACAAAGTCATAAGATTTTAAGACTGATGCAAGTACTGCATTTACTGGTTGGAAAGAAGTTAGGAAAAGACTGTGGGACCTGGACAGAGCTGCCAACGTGCAAAGGACAAGCTGGGGGATGTGGCGCACCTCTAGCTATTCACAGTGCAGAGCTTCCCGTCTTCTTCTTGCAAGAATATCAACACAGTGATACTGTGGAGTGCAAATGCCCAAATGTCTATATCTTGAAAGGATCTCCAACAATCATCTGTCTTAGAGGACAGTGGATAAGCCCCCCAGCTTGCCTGGTGTTCTTTACAGCATCGGAAGAAGATATGGGCAGAAACAATATTGAGCTGAAATGGGTTGAATAAACTGTACTCCACAGGTGACTAAACTGAATTCCATTGTAAACCTGGATATTTGAAAGACCCAAGTATTCCTAATTACAGTGTGTGGAGGGGATATTGGAATACCCGTGGTGCACTGTGGGAAGGAACTGCTCCCTGGATAGGAGCACTATGGAAAAGAACTATGCTCAGTTGCAGTCATCCAGCCAGTTGAGTCCTTACTGTTGCTCAGGGGACCCTGCTGTCTTTGAGTGCAAGCGCTGGTACCAGCAGGTTTCCCAGAGGGAGAAATTCACAGCACACTGCCTAGATGGAGTGATTCCATATCCTCTGTGTGAATTATCATCCTTGTTTGGGTAGATGGAAATGGCATGAGGGAGCCTAGCTGTGGAAATGACAGAGCCCTCAACCAACCTGGTGACTTGAGCTCAACTTTTCCTGGTGTTTCCCATTTTGCTGGGCTTTGTTTGCAGCTTAGGCAATGTTCTGCCTTGGAATTTGTTCTTGTTTTTATTACTGGATGGTTGTCTTTGCATATTATCCACATTAGATCTAGTTTTGTAAATGTATTTACATAGTATGCAGACAAAGGGTTGTGCTTGCATTTTATCAATTCTACACGGATCTCACTGTTATTTTATTAAAAATTGTAAAAGGATTATAACTTGGAATTATATAGCTGTATAATTATTGATATCGTTAAAAGTTGTATAGCTATTGGGTGAATTGTATAGCTGTTGATTTTGTTGATATCTTGGTGTTTGGCCTTTGGCTTATTCTTGTATGTTGCTATTGAAATTGTCAATATTCTATAAATGTAAGCATAAAGATTTTAATAATATGCAAGTTTAGAGAGTGAATCAAGGTCAGTACAGGGATGCATTCTAGAGTTGATGGAACCTACAAAACAGGTACTTGTACCATGTTTACTATTTCTTCTGCAAGGGCCCTGTAGAGAAATAGTAGACATAGCATTTATTTAAAAGAAAAAAAAGGGGGAATTGTAGGTACACAGTTTGTGGGAATTGGGAGTGGGGCTGTGGCCGAGCCCCATCCCCAATGGGCTGCAGCTGTGAGAAGCAGGTGAGCAGTGTTGGAGGTGATGAGCCATGGAGTGCTGAGGTGTTACTGACCAATCCCCAAAGGGAACAGAGGGCACACAGGTGCAGTGCATGGACATGAGGGGTATGAAAGGTTGGGCTAAAGAACAAGAAGGGCAGAGACTTGCAGCCTTCTGAGGTGATAGGCTGTTACTAAGGTGTTGCTGTGTATGGGTTGAAACCTTCTGATATTTTATAGCGATACTCTTGTGTATCATCATGCAATGTATGTGTGGCTATCTCAGTTGCAACATACACATTGCTGGGCTAAGGGTTGTTTCCAGACCTACTGGAGCGTTTGGGAAGGCAGGCAGGAGCGCTTTGAGGCCCAAGGAGCCATCCCAAATGGATTTTCTCCTGCTTTCAGCAGTAATGAAAGTGTCTTTGTCAATAGGAAGTTAATAAAAGCCTCTTGCTCCAGATATTGAGTGCCAGAGCTAATGGAGCAGCACGGTGCTTTCACGGCTCAGTGGCATTGGAATGTGCTGTGGGAGGGAGGGGAAGCTTTCTCCTACATGCCAGGGCTCTGGCAGCCCGTGGGATTGGTGGGAAGGGGGCCCAGGTGAGCTGGGAGAAGCCAAGGAGTGGTTCAGGTAAGTGTACAGAGCCATAATTCACATCTGTTGTGCAAAGTTCTGGGCAGATGTCTGGAAGGGGGAAGGAGAGGAGCGGTTTCTCAATCCAGAGTATTTCCTAAGCTGCTCTCCTGATGCTTTTGATGTTTGCAGGATCAGATGTGCCTGATGGTGTCGGATCTGCTGGAGTTCATGCCGGTCAGCAGGGACCTGCGGCTGGCGGCCGGCACTGGGCACCGCCTGCGCCTGGCCTTCTCCCAGTCCCTGGGCCTCTACCTGGGAGTCTACATGCACGCTCCCAAGCGAGGGCAGGTATGGAGCCACGGGCTCTTCAAGCTGCAGGACTCATTCCCCTAGGACTTGGGTTTGGAAGGCAAGAAATAGGGAAAAGTTTCACGTGTGACCCTCTGGAGGGATCGGTGGTTTCTAAATAAACATTTTTCCCCCCACAGCATTGGGGGATATGTGTGCCCGAGCTCTGGGAGTGGAATTCCCTGTATGACTAAGTTGATCCATCAGGGCTGGTTCACTTGTTTACCTCCTGCTCCGAAAGCGTGGATGTGCCGTGGGAAAAGGAAAGGTCCAAAAGGAGCTAAAAGCATGGAAATGCTGGTGGTGTGTTTACACCAGGCTCCTGGGAGCATGTGGATGCTTCTGCAACTTGGGGAGAACTTTTTGTGGAGAAGGATAAATTTAGCAGGAGGGGAAGGACGGCATAAACCAGGCTCATCTGTTGGACAGCTTATCCCTTTCTCCAGGGAATTCCCACACAGAACAAGAGTGTGTAACATGAGTCCTGCTGTCCCATGAGTGCTCTGCTCTGGGAAGAACATGCAAAGCTGGGTCTACAGCTGAGAAATTGGTGTTTTCCCACCTTACTCCCCTTCTTTTCCCACATCTTGTGGTCACTGGTAGTGCTGGGTGTGGTGGTCTTACAGTTTTTCAAGTTTGGTGTTTGAAAAGACTTGGGAGTCCTTCAGGTCCAGGCAGGGATGAGTGTCCTTGGGGAGAAGTGTGAAGCCAGGATTTCCGTGCAGAGGGTCCAGTGGTGTGCTCAGCTCACTCTTCTTGTCCTCTAGGTTCTGTTACCCCTAGCACCAGGCAGGGAGACGGACTGGAATGATGATGTTCCATGAGATGTGTTGGTTTAGTCCTTCAGGAAGTTATTTATGAGGTGTGTTTGTAGTTTTGTGTCTTCCAGCTGGTGAGCACTGAGAGCAACCGCTACAGCCTTGACCACATCTCCTCCCTGTTCTCCTCACAGGTGAGAGCTGGGGCCTGGCCCCCAGGAGGAAGAGTCCTGGACTTTGGGATTTAAATCACAGAGTCACAGAATGGTTGGGTTGGAAGGAACCCCTTAAAGCTCCTCTTGTTGTTCCAATCTCCTGCTGTGGGCAGAGACACCTTCCACTAGACCAGGTTGCTCCAAGCCGTGTCCAACCTGGCCTTGGACACTTTCAGGGATGGGGCAGCCACAGCTTCTCTGGGCAGCCTCAGCACCCTCACAGGGAACAATTGCTTCCAGTATCCCATCTGAATCTCCTCTTTCTCAGTTTAGAGCTGTTCCTCCTTGTCCTGTCACTCCAAGCCCTTATTGAAATTCCCTATTTGTCTTTCTTATAGATTTCCTTCAGGTACTGGAAGGGGCAATTAGTTCATCCCAAAGCGTTCTCTTTTCTGGACTGAAAATTCCCAAAGCCTGTTAAATTCCACAGGGGAATGTTTTGCTGTTGTTAAGTATCCACCTTTCTCTGCTATATTCTAATTTGGGGATAAGAAAGGAAATTGGCTCTTTCCCTCTTTCCTAGGAGACTCTGGTTGACTTTGCCTTAACCTCAGCTGAGATCTGGGCACTGTGGCACAACGAGGAGAACCAAACTGTTGTGAAATACATCAACTTTGAGCAGTGAGTTTTGGGCATGGGTCACTGGGATAACTGCAAGAAAACCTTGACAGAGCTCCTCAACTTAGAGATTTATACTCAAGCTGCCGGAACATGGAAAATGTAAAAATCCAGGCAGCAGGATTGCTGAAAGTGGAGTTTGAGTGTGGTAGAGGGAGCGTTGTGCTTCCCCACAGCTACTTCAAAACAACCAGGTGGTGCCTTCCAGGAAAAAACATGTTCTGGGGAGATGGTGATGGGAAAGGATCATCCCTGAGTATAAAGCTGAGAGGATGGCTTGGTGCAGGGCCAGGGAGTTGAGGAATGGATGAAAAATGCTGTGAGTGTGCAAATTTTAGGAGAAGAAGCTACTGGTCAGTCTCAGAGTTCCTTGGGAGTTCGTGAGATGGGGAGAATGTTGAATTAAATGAAGGATTCCAACATGTTCCATCAGTTTATGGCTAGGAATGCCACAGTTAACCTCTCCTGCCAAAATCTGTCCCTTGTCACTGCACAAACCTCCTTTTCCACACCCAGAGGGCTGTTTTTGCTGATGAAAGCCACAGGTATGGTTCAGGTGGATGCCAAACTGATTCCAGGTTTGTTTCCTTCCAGGAATGTTGCTGGCCAGTGGAACCAGGTGTTTGTGCAGCCGCTTCCTGAGGAGGAGGTGACGGTCCGGCAGGATCAGGACCCCAGGGTGAGCCACCTGTAGAACAGCACTGAAAGCAACGAGGTCACTCAGGAGAGAGAATGGGAATAAACAAAGTCAGGAGTGTGCAGGAAGCCGTTTTTGATCCCAGGTTGGAGCTGGGTGTGGACAGAAACGCAGATCCAGGGGATGATGTTGATAATGAAAGACCAGAAACAGCAGCTTAAATGTTCTCCTCATCCTTGAGCTTCCTGAAGTCATGATCTTTTTGCAGGAAATCTACTTGGAATATCTCTTCATGCCGGGCCGGTTCTCTAATGCAGCCATCCAGAAGGCTTTGCAGGTGAGTGAGAGGGAATTTGGGATGCTCTCTCTTCATCCTCTTCCTGGCCCTTTAGATGTGAGGCAGCAGGATTCCTTGGAGCTCTTGCCAGGCATGTTTTCATGGGGACTCCCTGGAGTGAGTTGGTGGCTGCTGGGCTGTGCTGCAGCTGCTGTGTGCTCATAGCTAGAGATGGAACCTGGAATCCAGATAATTGGTTTTTTCCCCCTTGGATAGCACAGCAAGTTGATGAGCTTGTTTTTCATTCCTGCTGATGTAGCCAGGAGAATGGGGGCTCAGCGCCCTGTGGTGCTGTTTGTCAGGATGTGTCATGGAATTTTTAAGGTCAGAAAAGCTCTCTGAGATGGTGGAATCTGACAATTCCCTTCAGCACTGCCATGACCACCATTAATCCATATCCCCAAATGCCACATCACCTGGATTTTAAATCCTTGAGGTGTGGTGGTTGCACACTGCCACACATCCATGTATCCCAAATTTAGCATCCAGATCTTTTTTTTTAACACTTCCATCCTACAAAGTGCTGGCTGATGCTCTTGTCCTGCTTTACCTCACTGAGTGCTGCTTGAACCTTTGGTGAGACTTTTATTTTGCCTTAAAATCCAAGTTTCTTATGCTGCTTTGCAGATCTTTTCTCAAGGAACTGAGAGGCACATGGATCTGACGTGGGAGGAGTTAAGGAAAGAGGTCACCTTAGCTGTGGAAAATGAGGTGAGATGGATTTTCCTTCCAGGATATTGTGTTGTACATGATGTCACGATATTTTAGGTGCCAGGTGACCCCACACCTTGGTTTATCCTTTCTTTCTCCAAAGGGAGTGATGTAACTTTTTTAAAAAAGTACAAGTCTTCATCCTTCCTGCCTGGGGTTTCCTTTTCCCTCTTGGGTTTTTGGAATCCTGGCTGTTCTGCCTCTGCTCCCTGTGTGCACTTTGGTCACCCATCACATGGTGCCCAGACCACCACCCTGCAGAGCAGTTGCTCATCGTTTTGGAAGATAATCCAAAATAGAGGGATTATCTTCCAAATAATCCAAATAATAATTATTAGGAGACCTACCTGAGAGATCCCTATGTTCTTTTTGGGTCTGAATTCCCTTGTTTTATCCTGCTCTTATTTCACTTGGCTGTTCCTGATTCCGTTGTTTTGCCCCCACCAGTTCCAGGGCAGTGTGACAGAATACGAGTGCTCTCCAGAGGAGTTTTGGCAGCTGCAGGTGGAATTCTGGTCCAAGTTCTATGCCTGCTGCCTGCAGTACCAGGAAGCTCTTTCCCGGCCCCTGGCCTTGCACCTGAACCCCTACACCAGCATGGTGTGCCTGCTAAAGAAGGTGAGGCTGGGTGCTGGTGAGGTTCCCTGAACAACTTTCTCCAGAGGATTTGGGAAGCTCAAGGACTTTCTCCTCACCTTTCAGGGCTCCATGTCCTTCCTTGTGCCCTGCTCCTTGGTTGATCATCTCTATCTCCTCTCCAATGAGCACCTCCTGACTGAGGATGATGCTGCCATCTTTGAAGGTGAGAATACATAGAGTTTCTCCCCTCCTGTTAGAGATCTCCATAGAGATCCCTTGAAGAGCTCCTGATCCATAGCTGCATGCAAATAATTTTATTTTGGCTTTGCAGGGGTACTTATTTTGTGAAATTTGCCATCATGCTCACACCAGCAATTAAAAAATAGTGTCAAGGCTGCCAGTAGAGTAATGGAATTGTTTGGGTTGGGTGAAATTCTTCCCTGTGAGGGTGGGGACGCCCTGGCACAGGTGCCCAGAGAAGCTGTGGACACTCCTTGGGAGTGTCCAGTGCCAGGGTGGACAGGGTTTGGAGCAGTCTGGGATAGTGGAAGGTGTCCCTGCCCATGGCAGGGGGTGGAACTGGATGGGCTTTTAGGTCCATTGCAACCCAAACCGCTCCAGGATTTATGAAATGTTTTCACATCAGCTGTGGAAAGGGGCCGTGCTGTTCCTTGTCTCCAGGAAGTGAATGCCAGAGTATGGAAAACATGTCATTAATATTGTCACCACAGTGCCCTCTGTGCTTTGCTGGCCCTGGAATGCCGTTTCACTAAGAAAAAGGCAGTGGAAAATGTTACCTAAGCTCCATTTTCATGCTTGAGTGATTTTTATATATTTTTATAAAGTGGGATCGTCATCTGTTTGGTTGAGCTTTTTGTGGAGCAGAGGGAGGGAAAGCTTGGAGGCCTGAGCTGGATTGGGATCCTCAGCAGGAGCCCCAGCAGTTCCTCTCCTGGCTGTTTAAACAGTCACGGTCTCAAAAAATGGGATTTAATTTAAAATCTGACCCATAAAGGATTGCACAGCTGAGCTGAGCCTTTTTCTTCAGGATATATTTTTTTGTGCTGCTTATTTTCTTTCAACCTGTGGCTGGAAAAAATCCCTTGGAGGGAATTTCATTTTTTTATTGTTGCATCATTTTTTATTTTCTGAATAATAAAGCCCATATCTTTCCCTTGTTGACTCCTGAGCTTTAATTCAGCCTCATTGTTATTGGGGAAGGTTTGGCACAGGGAACTGGGACCCGTCTGCTGTTACTGGTGATAGGAGCTGAACTAACTGGCTTTTGCATGGTCTTCCCACCTTCCCTTGGAAATCTCTTGGAAAATACACAGTTAGATTCTTTCATTGCAGATTTGGAGATGTCTCGTGATGTTGTCTGTCTTGTCCAGTGCCTTCGCCTGATTGGAGAATCAATTTCTATGGAAATGGCATTCATCATGGAAATGGCTTGCTCCCGCCTCCAGCCTCCAGAAAAGGCTGCAGAGCAGATCCTGGAGGACTTGATAGCTAATGACACGTAAGGAGATGGGTTTTCCAGAAGCTTCTCAGAGTGGCTGAGCTGGGATTGTCCAGAGCTGTCCCTGCCTGTCATCCAAGGACGTTTGAGATGTGTGGGCTCCTTGCCCTGTGCTGCAGGAGACTTTTCCAGGGATGGGGACCGTGGTTTGGAGTTGTTAGCAGGGTCTTTCATCCACAATCTGGAGAGCAGAAGAGACACAAATTCCTGTTAGGTGTGAAAAGAAGTGCCTGGAGACAGAAGGGAGAGAATAGAGCCTTGGTCAAACCTTGTGGTCCTGTCTGGTTCCTGTGCTAACCGAAATTGTTTCCTTGTGGAATGCCAGCTATCTGGCTGTTATTTCCTGGTAGCCTGAGGGAGTGGAATAAATAGACTGGTCCCTTCAGGCGCTGTAATAAAACTCACAAGCTAGCCAAGGATTCCAGTTAGGAATGTCCAGGCTGATCAGATACTGATCCTCACTGGAAGGGAGTGTAAGGGAGCCCTCTTCAGCTGGAACCCTAGGTTGCTGTTCATGATGATGAGTAGGATCTTTTTGATGTTGCAGGGAAAATGTGATGGAGGATATCCACAGCAAACTGCAAGAGATCAGGAACCCCATCCATGCCATTGGATTGCTCATCCGAGAGATGGACTATGAGACAGACGCTGACATGGAAAGAGGTGAAAGCTCTTCACCAGCTTCTGGGAAACGCTAGGAAGTGTCCTTTATCCTGGGAATGGTTCCTGCCTGTGTGGCTCCTGCCTCACCTGGGTGGTTTTCCCCTCAGCTCCTCACCTGGCGCTGCGCATGAGTCTGTCCCAGCTGTTCGGCAGCAGCACCGCGGCGCACGTGGTGTGTGGGGGGGTGGCCAAGATCTGCACCGTGCGCTTCCTCCTCTGCCGGGACCTGCTCATCCTCCAGCAGCTCCTGCTGCGCCTCGGAGATCCCGTGAGTACAGCTCCTGGCACTTGGGAATCCCGTGGGGTTCTGCTGCTGGTGCAGGGCGGAGCTCTGTCTCACCCCACAAGGCTGTTGGAATAGCCCGAGGCTTGGGCAGGTCCTGCTCTCTCCTCCAGCTGCTTTTGTCTTCCTAAGCAAAGCAGCCTAATTCCCTTTACTCCTCTATGAACATCCAGGAAGCAGGAAGCCAAGCTGTATTTGTGGGAGGAGGGCATGGATTCCAGCCTCCTGTGTGAATCAGCACACATGCAGCACTTCCAGCTGTCCCTCTCCCAGCAGCGATGGCAGCTCCGTTCTCTGGCAGCACACTCCAAGGTTGCAGTTTGAGCCCCTTGGAAGCTGCTCCAGCCAGAGCAAACAGCCCCCACGAGGGTAGCTGTGTTTGGAATGATTGGATGGACTGGTCTGGGTCTGTCCCACCCAGCCTGAGGCCATGTGAGGCAAGGTGCTGCTGCTTTGGATGTACCCAGTGATGTGGAACAAGTCCCCAGACAAGGACAGCCTTGTTTAAACCAATATTATTTGCTTAGAAATAGCCAGCAGTTTCCTGGTTGACAATAAATCCCTTTTTCCTGGATGAGGTTATCCTAGTAGCATTTAAGGTGCATTGCAAGGTGCTCTCTGGAGCTGGGCTCTCCCAGACCATGAGGCATGTGACCTGCTGCTTTCCCACCTTGATGTACCTGTGTCCTTCAAAAGCTTGGCTTGTTTCATCTCCTGTGACTCTTTGCTGGAGCTTATGGAGACTCCGAGGTGATCTCTGCAGCAAAGCCATGATTTCAGTCTCAGGGACAACAATCCTGGAATGCTTTGGGTTGGAAGAGAACTTGAAGAGTGTTTAATTCCAAGCCCCTCACATGGGCAGGAGCATTTGCCACTAGGCCAGGTTTCTCCAAGCACCTTCCAGTCTGGCCTTGAACACTTCCAGGCATGGGGCAAGAGTTCCTGCTGGTTCCCTGGAAGGGCTGAGTTCCTGCCAGGCTGTTGAGCACCTTGCTGTTCGCAGAAGGGACAAGCTGGGCCTGCCACAAACATCTCTGGTTGCCCTTGTCCTGCTGTTGCTCAAGTGTGCCAAGCTCTGGGCTTTCCTTGCAGATGGTTTTGGGAGGGGGACAGCTCTTCCAGTCCCAGCAGGACTTGCTGCACCGCACCTCTCCCCTGCTGCTGTCCTACTTCCTGATCCGGTGGGCGAGCCAGTGCCTGGCCTCCGACGTCCCCGTGGACACGCTGTGAGTCTCTACCTGACCTGGCTTTGAGTCCTCCTTAATCCACCTGAAATGCCCTTCCTGGTGTGGAAAGCAGGTGGTTGCTGTGGGAGTATCGCTCCAGGAGCACTGGGGAGGGTTTTTTTCCTCCTTCCATGTTCTGAGCTGACTCTGCCTTGTGCTAAATCTGCCCTGTGAGGCCTCGCTGTTCTGTGCTCCGTAGGAGTTGAACAATGAGCACAGTTAAAGCGGGAGGCCTTTTGTTGTCTCTTCACTGATGGCTCCTTTCTTCCCTAGGGAATCTAATCTGCAGCATCTCTCTGTGTTGGAGTTAGCAGACACCACGGCTCTGACACCACACAAACTGGGTAAGGTGTCCACGGATCATCAACTCTCCCTTTCAGTTATTTAAGCCTGACTCTGCCACCTAAGGGAAGTGCTTTATGCAGGGAGCTAATGGACTGTGTGGTTGAATGACCCTGATTTAAGTGGGGATGTTTGTCAGGCTGTCCACAAAAAAAAAACCAAAAAAAACAACAAAGCAACAGCAAAGGATCTCAGAGCGCTGAACTCTGATTTTACTCTCAGCCTGAGAAGGATGGGAATGCCTCACTCAGCTGAAAATTTGTCATTCTAACCCTGGCAGCATCAGCCAAACTTACCCCTCACATACTTTACAGTGGCTGTAGTAGCTCAGACCAGGTCTGTCACAGAATCCTGGAATGGCTTGTGTTGGAAGGACCTAAAAGCTCAACCAGTTCCACCCCCTGCCATGGCAGAGACACCTTGCACTAGCTGGAGTTGCTCAGAGCAACCTGTTCCATCCAACCTGTCCTGCTCTCCACCCTTTACCCTACAGCAACCAAGAGCAGCAGCTCAGGGAAGCATGAAAATGTTGAAGTACTTGCCCAAAATGTGTTTAAAAATATGGAAATACCTCCCCAAAATATTGCAGCTGATATTTGGTTCATATTTTTTATCTTCTGCTGCAAAGATGTAACTTTTGGGTTAGTTTTTTATTGGGAGACTATAAGGCTGCTTAATTAGGGAAATGTGGGCCTTGAAGTGGTTCCAGAGGGAGGAGGTGAACAGGGATGGGAAGGAAACATGCAGGTAAGAGCTTGCTGTGACTAGTCAGCACTTGGAGGCTGAGGTACTTCAGAGGGAGCTGGGGAAATCTGGGACAAACAGGCAGCAGTGCCACGTGTGAGCTGGGAAAGAGCTTCCTCCACTTTCTGACATGGGGGATCTTCAGAGCCTGAGCTCTCCCTGATGGAGAGTCTGGGTGCAGAAGGCAGCTGGAAATGTCAGGGAAGTTGAAAACATCCTTTGTGTGTGCTGGTGTCGTGGGTTATTTCTTGGCTGGCTCATGAGGAAAGTCCTGTTTGGCCACTGTTCTTTGGGGAGAAATATGTGAAACATAGGGGAAGGAGGTGGCAGCTCAGGGAGAGGCGTTGGGAACAGTCGGTAAGGGGGGATTTTTGGGATGCTGGAATGAGGAGGGAGGGAATGGAACAGCCAGCTCAGCACTCCCTCAGCCCTGTCATGCTGGAAAGCTGCAGCTGGCCTGGGAATAACAAGTGGAGAGGGAGCAGAGCCTTTTTTTGTGTGTTTTAATTGAACTGTGGTTAATAAACACTGCAGGATGGGGCACTTTGATCTCCTGCTGCTCCCTCTGACTTAACCAGACAGCAGGAGAAATCCAAAACCAACAAGTTGGAGTGTGGAACGTGCTTTTGGTTTGCCCTGGCTTAATCTGTGCTGTTTGGGCTGATGAGCACAGGACAGGGTGGAAAACCTGGGATCTCTACTGCAGGCTCTCTACTCACTGTTCCTTTCATTTCTACTTTTAGTGTCCGGCCCTCAAACAATCGTGGAGCTCTTCTTTCAGGAAGTGGCCAGAAAACACATCATATCCCGACTCTTCCTGCAACCAAACACCTCTTTGGCTGAGACAAGTTTGAACTGGCCCCACCTTATCACCTCAATAGTGACTGATTTTCTGCCTCTCCTGTATCCTTGGCTGTGAATCCATTGCCACTGAGCCTCCTGCCATTCCAAAATCAGTTTTCTACCTCCAAATTTCCAAGACAAACCTCCTGAAGGAGTGAGGTTGTTGGCATTAATGGGATTTGTGGGTATTTTAAGATTTCACAGATTTCATCCTGTTTAGGTGCACGATAAAGGATTTGAGTTTTTGACTTTAAGCCCTTAAGCTCTCACTACTTGACTTGGTGGGGTGGGATGCTGGGGGATTTGGAAGGGTAACAGGAGTTGGGGATTAGATGTACTGGTGATTTTGTTCTAATATGGATAAATCTTATTACAGAATAATGATTTGTATAAAGAGCAGCTTAATCTTCTCTCCTTTCCCCCCACAAATGGAGCGTGAGAGGCATGTTGGCTTCCAGACTGGTTCTCCAGACTGGATTCTCCTGTGTTCCTTAACCTCTGCTCAGATGGCCCAGCAATCCCAGCTTCCTCTTCCCAGAGTGCCTGATGGGGAGCTGTCAGTACACCCAGCTCCAGGTGAGTGCATCATGCCAGCCCTCACAGATGCTGGAAAACTCCCTGAAGCATCATCCTTCCAAGTGCTGGAGTTCTGCTTTCCCCTGGTCATGAAATGGTTTGGGTTGGAAGGGACTTCAGAGCTCATTCAGTTCCATCCCCTGCCATGGACAGGGCTACTGTCCACTATCCCAGGTTGCTCCAAGCCCTGTCCAAACTGGCCTTGGACAGTTCTAGGGATGGGGCAGCCACAGCTTCTCTGGGCAACCTGTGCCAGGGTGTCCCCACTCTCACAGAGAAGAATTTCTTCCCAATATCCAGTGTAAATCTCCCCTGTTTTAGTTTAAAACCACCACCCCTAATCGCTGTTCTCTGAGCTGAGACAATGCCACAGAGTGTTTGATGGGGAGTGATTTAAGATTGTGGAATCCCAGAACAGTTTGGGTTGGAAAGGACGTTAAAGCTCATCCCATTCCACTCCCCTGCCATGGGGAAGTCATCTTCTGCATTTTCTCTTTCATCTGTTTTCAAGAGCATCCAGATACTCAGGTTTATGCTTTTCCCTTTCCATGGAGGAGTTTATCCTTCCAGGGCTTGTCTGGCCGCATGACACTGCGCTCCTGAAACATCTTTGCAGAGCCTCTTTAAATATCCCAGCAATCCTAGAGCTTGTTGGCTGCTGGTGTGCCCACAGCCTTTCCTGTACCACCTCTGCCTGTGATTGCCCATGGGACCTGGGTTCAGAAGGATTTCTTCAGTCCAGAAAGGACTAATTTATTTCTTAAATGTCCTTATTAGTAAAAAACCAGTGTGAGAAACGCCTGTCATCATTCCATCCCTGGCTGCTCCTGGCATCCCAGTAGCAGGGATGGTGGACTCCTGATTTCCAGGGGTTTTAGACTGCTGTTTTTCAGATCACTGTTCCTCCACCTTTCTCCCTATGCTCTTGGCAGCTGGTGTTGCTTGTGCTCGAGTTCTGACCTGCACAATTCCTTGTCTGCAGCTCCACGTGATGTGCAGCTTTATCCCTGTCTGGGCATTCCTGGAGGCAGCAGGCCAGGCAGGCTGTTAGTGACCTGTTTTTCAGCAGAACCTTTCATCCTCCCAGTCCCTCATACCTGGGGGCTGAATTGCTTCCTTTTGTGTTGCTGCTGAGAAGAATTGAGAGAAGAATTTCAATTCTTTAGAGCTTTTGAGCCAGGAAATGCCAAGATTGGAGCAGCATCATTCTCCCTCCTGGCATATGTGCAGGCTTTGAATCTCCTCGCATTTCTTTCGCCTCACTGGTGTCTCCTCCAGGCTTTTATCTTTGCAGAGCCCAGCTCCTCCTCCTCCCCACTGCCTTCTGTTCTTCTCCCTGATCCCAGTCGTTCACAGAAACTGGGATTAAGTGCCTTGACCCCAGGGAGGTAACAGCAACTTTGCTGTGAGCATGGTGACCCAAACTGGGGGGGTACAGGAGGCTCCTTGCAAGGAGCAGACGGGCACAGGGGCAGTCTGGTGACACAGCAGAGGGCTGGGACATGGGCCAAAGCTCTCCATGTTGCTCACTGTGTGTTACAAGCTGGAGCAGGATTTATCCCTTGTAGCTTCTAATCCAGGGAGTGAATCTGGGCTCCGGATACGTTGCCACGTGGTTTTGAGAGGACTCATGGCCAGCAAAGGTGAGGCAAGAGGTGCTGATGGTTTGTGCACCTGTAGAGGTGACTCGACTTCCAAGTCCTGGTTTCTCTTCCCAATTCCTGCTGAGTCCCATGGCCCTGCTAGCAGGACATGGCTGCTTCTCCAAGGATGACGAGGATGCTGTGCTGGCACAGGCCCAGGCTGGGTCATCTCACTTTGTCTGTGCCCTCAGTGCCATCGGCACTCCCTCCCATATGCTGTAATCCATGTGCTCCCTTGGCTGCTGGCCCTCTCCTGCACAGGTATTCCCCTTCTAGCACCTGCCTTGCCCATTGTACTGCAGCCTTAGCTCTGCCCTCCACGTTCTGTCAATATTTTCCCTGCAGTTGGCTGCAACAGGATGTAGGAAGAATCCTGTCTGATTTTTGGGTGTGTTGGGAGCTGTTTCTGAGGTGCTTCACACAGACACTGGAGCTGTTTAGAGCACTGTTTTTCCCAGGAGCATGCAGGGGATATCTCCCCCTTACAGGGCTGGAGCAGCTTTGATCTGGTGAGCTGAGAGAACTGGGAACATGGAACCTGGAGAAGAGAAGGCCCCAAGGTCTCCTGGGAACCTTTTCCAGTGCCTAAAGGGGCTCCAAGAGAGCTGGAGAGAGGCTTTGGAGAAGGACCTAGACTGACAGGACAGGGAGAACGGCTTCCTACTAAAAGAGAGCAGGGCTAGATGGGGTACTGGAAAATATTGTTCCTTGTAGGGGAGCTGAGGCCATGGCACAGCCTGCCCAAAGAAGCTGTGGCTGCCTCATCCCTGGAAGAGTCCAAGGCCAGGCTGGACAAGGCATGGAGCAACCTGGTCTAGTGGTAGGTGTCCTTGCCTTTCACAGGGATGTGGGTCTGGATAGGCTTAAGGGGTCCCTTCCAACCCAAATCATTCCAGGATTTCATGATCAGTGCATCCAAGGGACTGTGGGGTTGGAAAGACCAGCCCTCAAGCTGGAGAAGCAGGACTTGCCTGAGCACAGTAGCTAAAGGAGCCACCACAACGTTGCTGGTCCTGGCTGCCTGCAGATCACAAGTGAGTGCTGACCTGAATCCAAACTGCCATTCCTTCTCTCCTGTAGGAATACATCCGACTGCTGCAGCCCTGGTGCCACGTGAACATGGGCTCCTGCTGCTTCATGATGGGCAGGTGCTACCTCGTCATGGGGGAAGGGCACAAGGTGAGGCCTTCCCTCATCTTCTTCCCAGGGTCTGGGACCTTTTCCCCTTGGGAGGGAGAGGTGCACAGGAAGCAACCTTCCCAAGCTCTGCCTCCTTTGGGAAAGGATTGGATTGGAGCGGCCTGGTGCGATCTGCTCTTGGGAAGACCTCACAAGCTTGGGACAGGCAGTGTTGTCCCCTCACCTGAACAGCAGGTGTATCAGTCACCTGAGGGGACAGTGAGCTGATTCCAGGTCTGCTTCCAGGCTCTGGATTGCTTCTGCCAAGCTGCCTCTGAGGTGGGAAGAGAGGAGTTCCTGGACAGGCTGATCCAGCCCGAGGAGGGCGAGGTGGTCTCCACACCACGCCTGCAGTACTACAACAAGGTATAGTGCTGAGCGGGTAAACTGGCACCAAGTCCTCCCACACTGGAGAGGGAATTCCTCCTCAATCCCTGCCTTTGTGGGAAGTGACTTGAGCCTCAGAAAACTTAGCTTTTGGAATGTGAAATGTGTACTTGCTTTTCTTTGTTTGGGGGTAATGATAAGCTGAGTATGTGAAATTTAGGTACTTTCCACCTATTGGTTTCCTAATAGCTAAGGACTTGGTTATCCAGCAGAAAAAGGGAGGATGAGATCCAGCTGCTGGAAGCAGAAGCCAGGCATGTCCAGGCTCGATGTAAGATGCTGCCTAAGGCAAGGGTTACTAAGCTCTGAGGCAAATTAAAGTGAGTATGTTTAAATTGAGATAGGATCTATCCTTCTGCATAATGCTGTGGTTCAGGCAGGCTGCAAGCATGGAGCTGGGCTTGATGAGGGATTCCCTGGATTTAGGATCCAGAAAACTAATCATTAATGCTTGAAATGCTTCGAAAATCCCTCACGTACAGAGGTGAATCCTGCAGAGAAGCTGTAACCTGGTCCTGTTGTGCTGGGATTTCATCCAGATCCCTGCGGTTTACCCAAATATTCCCCTTTAAAGTCTAATCCCTTAAATATCTCGAGGGGCAGGAACAGCTCCTAAAATAAAAACAACAACAAACCCTCCTGCCTTCCAGGTCCTTCGCCTGTTGGAGATGCTGGGTCTGCCAGAGCTGGTCATCGAGCTGGCCACCCTGGCCATCATGGAATCAGCAGATGACTGGAGAAGCCAGGTACAGCCATTTCTTTCCCTGTTTCTTCAGGAACCTCTTCCACAGGAACTTCTTGCTGGGTTTATAACTGATTTGTGCTGTTTTCAGGCTACTTTGAGGACCTGCATCTTCAAACATCACTTGGATTTGGGGCACAATAGTGAAGCCTATGTAGCCTTAACACAAAACCCAGATCCAGGCAGGTAGGTGACAGGCTTATGCCTTTGTTTTGGAGGTCCATGGTCCCATTTTTCCATGAAACTGAAGGGAAAATGACACTTTAGGGGAGGGCATGACTGCTGTGTTAAGTTAATGTGTAGAGGTGGCTTTAAAAATGTAGAGTTCATTTTTGGATGTTCATCTGAAGGACACCTGGGATTGGCACCCTCTCAAAAGAGAAAAATGGGAGGAAGAAAAACAAGGAAGAGATTGTAGGATCATTTGTGTAGCATTGTATGTTTAAAAAGCTGTAGGAGCCTAGTTGATTTTGCTTAATGAAAAGATATAGTGTTGAGTTTTCAGTTTGGAAAGTGAACTGTGTAGGGAAAGCTTTATCCTAGCAGAGGAAAATATTGGAATAATGGGGGAGAAATAGGAATGCTCTTTAACTAATTGAAGGAGGAAGACTGCCCTCCTGAGAGGCCTTTTCAGAGGATCTCTGTTTCCAGTACAGGAGAAATATGAAGGTTTAAGTTGGTTCTTAGCCAGGAAAAACCCTGCAGGGCTCATTTGGAAGGCAGGAGCTTGTCACAAAGTGGTTGTTTGTGGCTTAAATCCCGGGCTTGTTCCTGCTCCTGGGTTTATTCCTGCTCCTCCAAAGGGTTGTGCTTCCCTCTGCAGGCAGCTGGACTGCTTACGCCAGCTAGTGGTGGTTCTCTGCGAGCGATCCCAGCTCCAGGACCTGGTGGAATTTCCTTACGTGAACCTGCACAATGAGGTAATCCTGCACTGGGATCACAGCTTGGGGAGGGGAGGGGCACAGCCCTCCCTTTAAGGGGATTATGGACCTGCTGGAGCCTCTGTGTGCTGCAGGTCGTTGGGATCATCGAGTCCCACGCTCGGGCCGTGGATCTGATGACTCACAACTACTACGAGCTGCTCTACGCCTTCCACGTGTACCGGCACAACTACCGGAAAGGTAAAGCTTGGGATGCACCTGTACCTGCCCACCTCCTGGGACACCCTTTTCCTGCCCCTGCCAGCTGTGTGACCTCTCTCTCCAGGCTGTTGGCTGATGACTTTTCCCTGTTTTCAGCTGGAACAGTGATGTTTGAGTATGGCATGCGGCTGGGCAGGGAGGTGCGGACGCTGCGAGGGCTCCAGAAGCAGGGCAATTGTTTCCTGGCTGCCATCAACTGCCTGCGCCTGATCCGCCCGGAATACGCCTGGATAGTGCAGCCAGCCTCTGGGGCTGTGGTAAGAATGCTGAGCTTCCTGAAAAGGAGCTTCCAGAATCCTTTCTGATGGCAACAGAGACATTGGACTTCTTATCTGCTGCTTGTGACCAGCTGTCCTGCTCTGCTCATTGACCCCATCCATTACCCTTGTGCCATTCCCCCTTTTTTAGGGCAGGAGGAAGTGGGGTAGCTGTTGGGAATGGGCTGGTGGATAGATACAGGAGTATATCACCTTGTGCTGAAGACAGCAGATGTCTTGGGGAATGTGAACAGCTGGAATACCAGTCCAGAGGAGAGTTAGTGTTGTGTTTCAAATCCCAGTCAGGACTCGGGGAGGTGGTGGCTGCGGCCTGGTCACCTGATCCTGATGTTCCTGATAGCCCAGGATAAAGTATCCTGAATTCCCAAGGGACTGCACAGCTTCCCTGGTCCGAATCAAGGCTTGAAATGGAGAGCTCTTGTTGGGATTTATTCTATCAGTGATTTATCCTTCAGAAACCAGGTGGGTATAAATTCTCTTTCTGCTTTTTTCTGCAAGTATGAGCGTCCAGGAGCGTCCCCGAAGAGGAGCCACGATGGGGAGTGCATGGCTGTTCCCAGTAAGTGCCCAGTCCTGGTCCTTCCCATGCCCCTGGAGTTTCTACAGCCTCTCTGCAGCTCCCATGGGAGCTGGGACATGGCTCAGGGCAGCTCCTGCCTCCACCAGATCAATAATTTGTGGGATTTTAAGGTCATTAAATCTCCCAGTGTCTCCCAAGAACAAGCTGCCACTATTCCCCAAGGAATACAGCAATTTCCCCAAGAGAACAGCTATTCCCCAAGGAGCTTCTGTGCCTGCTCCTAACAGCTTGATGCCTTGACAACACTTTTTTTCCAGTGGAAGTAATTTGTAATTTAAAACAAAACCATTTTTTTGAGGCAATCTCTAGTTTTTCAAGGCTGTTTGTGCCTTTGGAAATCCTGTTGGGAATAAGCTCTGTCTGTGTCTGCCACAGCCCAGGATGTGGGATCAGGTTATCCTCAGCGTTCCAGTAGGAAAATTTAAGGTCAGGTATTTTTAAACCTGCTTCTTTTTCTGAAGAGGTTTTTTTTGTGGCATGTGCCTGGCAGGCAAAGCAGCAGCTGCTCCCAAATATTATCTAACATCTGGAGAGGGGGGAGCAGGACAATGGTATCAAGGACATAAGCACAGTCAAGGGAGTGGGGAAGAGTCAGCAAATCCTAATCATTCCTTTGGTGCTTTTTGGGGTACAAATCCTCTTAGGATGGGAGAGGGTTGTAGAGATGCTTTTACAAGGACTCCGGGGAGACCTCAGAGCCTCTTCAGTGCCTAAAGGGGCTCCAAGAGAGCTGGAGAGGGGCTTTGGACAAGGGATGGAGCACCAGGACAGGGGGGAATGGTTTCAGACTGACATGCGGGTGGGACTAAATGGAATGTTGGGAAGAAGTTCTTCCCTGTGAGTGTGCTGAAGCCCTGGCATGGGTTGCCCAGAGAAGTTGCAGCTGCCCCATCCCTGGCAATGTCCTAGGCCAGGTTTGACAGGACTTGGAGCAACCTGGTCTAGTGGATGGTGTCCCTGCCCATGGAAGTGGATGAGTTTTAAGGTCCCTTTCAACCCAAACCATTTTGTGATTCCATTACATTCTGCACAGTGCTCAAAGAGCCCTTTTTGAAGTACCGAGAGCCCAGTATCCATCTGTTCCAGGCACTCGGCAGATCGAGATCCTGGAGCTGGAGGATTTGGAGAGGGAATGTCTGCTGGCACGGATCCGTCTCACCCTGGTGGAACACGACGTGTCAGCAGCAGCTGTGGCAGGTGAGGGGGGGTCAGCCACTCTGTCCTGTCCCAGAGGCAAACCCAGAAGCTGCCAGGGACCATCAAATTCTCATCCCTACTATGAAATCCAGCCACTGACTTCAGCAGGGTCTGAGATGCACATCAAGAGAACCAATTTTAAGTTTTCCACCTCTTTTTTTTTGGCTTTTTCAAGATCTGGTGGTCTGCAGTGGGCGTGGGAGGAGCTTCTGAGTTGGGACAAAAAAAAAGGCATTTTGGAAATAATGGAAGCAAAGAATTATTAAGGCTGGAAAAGACCTTCAAGATCATTAAATTCAACCTTTTTGATTGATGAATAATTTATTTTCCTGGACAGTCTTGCTTTGCTTCATGGAACGGTGTTAAAAAGTTGTGAAAGTTGTTCCTTTCTGGGAAGCAGGAAGGTATAACTCTCCCACCTGGAGTATTTTAGTATCTCTGGTACAAGTTACACAACATGTCCACATCTTTCCCCTCTAAATGTCAGGAGGAGGTGAATTCCCAGTGTGGGATTGCAGGGAAAGGATGGAACAGCTGCTTTGAGGGCAGAGCGGTGACGCAGGGAGCCGAGTGCCACAGTTTCTGTGCTGCCAGAATATGTATGCTTGGATGCAGGCCTGTGATGAGGCTGTGCTCTCCCTAACCTCAATGATCTTGGGGATCTTCTTCCAACCTTAACAATTCAATGATTCTAAGCAGCAGCATTTCCTTATCGTGTATTGCTACCTGTGTCCCTCTCCTGTCCCTCTCCAGCTGGTGGTCCATCAGGGACAGCTCCGTAGGTCACAGCTGCTCTGTCCAGTCCCTTCAGGGATAGCTGCTGGGCTCATGGGATGCTCTGGAGGCCAGGAAAGCCTCCAGCCATGGATTGAGGAGTACTGCTGCTGGATATTGGAGGCTCTTGGCACCCTACTGCTGCATCTCTGAATGAGTAACACCGGGCGAGGCCTGGTGAGCACTGGGTGTTACTGGGGAGGCTTTACCTGCTCTTCCTCCCCTTCAGGCAACTCCACGCCTGAGGAAACGGTGTCTCTGCTGGTCCGGGCCGGGCTCTTCGACTCGGCCATCACCGTGTGCCAAACCTTCAAGCTGCCCTTGACGCCCATCTTTGAGGGCCTGACCTTCAAGTACGTCTGGGTGCCCTCACACCTTGGGGGATGCAGGGGCTTGGGTGTGCAACTTGCCCAAGAGCCTTCTTTCCCTGTCAGTCCAGCTGGATTGTTTGTTGGGAATAGTCCTGTAAGGGACTTTGATGCCAGTGGGAAGGGGCTGGCTCTGGAGGGACCCACCTTCCCATGGCTTTTGGTCGTGCAGGTGCATCAAGCTCCAGCTGGGAGGGGAAGCGGCACAGGCAAAGGCCTGGGACTGGCTGGCAGCCAACCAACTCTCAGCCCTGGTCACCACCAAGGAGTCCAGGTAGGTTTATCTCCACAGTTTGGGAGGAGGAGGATCTGGAGACAAGAGCTCTGTGCAAATCCAGAGGGTCTCAGGTCCTTAAAACCCCTAAGGCCAAAACTGTGGGCACAGGATGTGGGGAGAGCTGTGCTTCCACCCTGTCCCCACATCACCTGGAGCACACCATGGCCTCATAGATGGGGCAGGAGCTGCTGGCACGTGTTCCACTGGGAACTGTTTCCTTGCAGTGCCACAGATGAAGCCTGGAGGCTGCTGTCATCCTACTTGGAGCGTTACCCATCCCAGAACAGCCTGTACCATCGCTGCGTCATCAACAAGCTCCTGGCACACGGGATACCTCTGCCCAACTGGCTCATTAACAGCTACAAGGTGAGAACAGCTGTCCGCAAAAACCCCAAAATTCCAGATTTCCCAGAGCTGCTGGATCACCCTCTCTCCAGTGGACACCTGCCAGGTGCTCTGTGCCTGGTACCAAGGCTCTGAGCTGCGGTGGTGTTTGCAGGGGTCCCAGGATGAGGGAAGAGATGAGAATGTTGACTTTATGTTTCAGAAGGTCTGGTTTATTATTTTATGATATATATTTTATTAAAACTATACTAAAAGAATAGAAGAAAAGATTTTATTAGAAGGCTAGCTAAGAATAGAAAAGGAATGATAACAAAGGATTGTGACTGACTGAGACAGTCTGGACAGCTGGACTTTGATTGGCTATTAATTAGAAACAACTAACCAATCAAAGATCCACCTGTTGCATTCCACAGCAGCAGATAACCATTGTTTACATTTTGCTTCTGAGGTCTCTCAGCTTCTCAGGAGAAAAAATCCGAAGGAAAGGATTTTTCATAAAACATGTCTGTGACACAGAGCAGGTTCTCTCAGCGTGGTCCCAGTCCTGGTCACATTCCCTGGCTGAGTTTCCCTCTTTCTGGCAGGAAGTGGATGCTGCTGAGCTGCTACGCCTGTACCTGAACTACGATCTGCTGGAGGAGGCTGTGGATTTGGTCCTGGAGTATGTGGATGCTGTGCTGGGCAAAGGGCACCAGTACTTTGGGATCGAGGTGAGCTCACCCGCAGTTGGGATGTGGTGGGATGTTCCTTGGGGACATGATGTGAGGGTTCCTCTCCGTTCCAGGTCCCTCTGTCCCCAACATCCCCCACGATGTGGCTTCCCTACACCGCCATAGACCAGCTGCTGCAGGCGCTGCGGGAGAGCAGCGCCAGCGAGAACAGCGTTGTGGTGGGTACTGAGCACCAGCATGGGGAATGGCGTGGGAGTGTGGTGGCACAGGGTAGGATCCCTCCTGACTCCTGCCTCTCTCCCAGCTCTATGAGAAGCTGAACGACAGGATGGAGGACTACCAGCAGAAGGTCAGCGTGGCCACCATGGAGCGCCTGTACTGCCGCCCCTAGTCCAGGTGACGTCCCCAGGAGCGTCACCATCCCACCCTGCAGTGCTGGTTTTACCCATTGGTTTTCCATAAAGATCCGGTTCAGGGAGGTGGAGTGCCGAAGGGCGTGTCCCCTCACTGTCCCTTTTGTGGGCAGTGCGTGAGCAACCGAGCTGGGGTGTGTGGCCTTGACACCCCCTTGCTCTCTGCCTCCTCCAGACATGGAACTGTTGGGAATTTCTTTTATTTATTGGTATGTTTTTGGATCAACTTTAATAAAATGGAACTGTTATTTGAGGTGTGCATAAGGATGTGGGGGGAAAAGTGGGGACTGTGGTGCTCCTCTCCAGGGATCATCCCCATAACCGCCCTGGTCCTAGGGCTGGGATCTAGGGCACGATGGAGCTGTAGAGCCCCGAGGAAGTATGGAGCTATATCTCCAGGGATATAGTTCAAGGGAAGGGGGGGTATAGGATAATAAGGGGCTATAGCCCCCAGGAAGAACTATAGGGTGGTGCTATAGGATAGCAAGGGACCACAGCCCTGGAGGGCAGGACGGGGCTCCGGGATAGGATGGGGCTCTAGGATCAAGGCCAGGACCACGCTGTAGGGCAGGAGGGAGCCGCGGGTCCAGATGGAGCCATAACCTCTGGTTCGTCCCCCTCCATAGGGAGTGCACGCCCGCAGTCCCGCTCCTAGGGGCGGGTCTTGCGCAGGCTCCGCCCCTTTAGTGACGTCAACATCCCGCCCCCCTCTGCGCGGCTCGCGCGGCCCCAGCCCTGAGGCGCAGCCGCCGCCGCCGCCATGGGGAAGAAGGCGCGGGCCGCGCCCGGGCGCCGGCCCATCCTGCAGCTCTCCCCGCCCGCCCCGCGCCGCGACGAGGCGGCAGGACCCGCGGGAGAGGGGGGCGACTCGGGCTCAGAACCCGGTAAGGTGAAGAAGGCGGGTGGAAGTGGGGGGCGCTTTGTTGGCGAGGTGCGGCCTAGTGAGGCCTAGCGCGGCCTGGCGGGACCGGGTGGTCCCGATCCGCTCCTCCCCCGCCATCCCCCCAGCATGAGCCCCCCGTGATTGACGCTTCTGCCCTGTAGATGAGCCCGAGACGGTGGCGGAGCCGCCCCGCAACCCGCCGAATCCGCCGCCACCCGCTCCCGCCGCGGTCAAGGCCACAGGTAAGGGAGCGCTGTGGGATGAGACGCGGGATTACATCCCCCCTGAAAAACTAGGGGGAGAATTTCAGGATTTTGGGGAGCTTGTGGTCCCTGCTGCACAATAATGATAAAAAAATGTTGGCGTTGTGGTTTTAAATGGGGCTTTTTGTCTTAATTTTGGGGGTGGTTGATTCTCACATATAATTTTTTTGGGTTCAAGCCATGATTGATTTAAAGTTTAAAATGTGGGGAGTTTGGTCCTAAAAGAGGTGTTTTGTCCTAAGTCTAGGCGTTTTTGGTACTTGATGTGGGGGCTTGGGAGTCCTGAATGTAGGAGCTTGGTCCTTTGTGTGATTTTTTTTTTTTTTTTCTTTGTTTGGTGGTATGTATGGGATTTTGGTCCTAAAAGTGCAGGGCTGTGAAGTTCCAAATAGTTTTTGGGATGCTGAGTGTGGGTTTTCTGGTTCTAAGTGTGGTGGGTTTTGTGCTAAATTTAGGGACTTTTATGGGACTGTGTTTGTTTTCTTCTCCATAACCCCGTATTTTTAACACAGGATAATTAACCACGTTTTAACTACTAGTTTTAAGGGAAGAGAGTTAACCCTTTCCTAAAATGATTCACTTTGGGGCTGGAGTTGTTTTCATGTTGATTATTTTAGTCATGCTGTTAGCAGCCCCTAGAGGTGACTGCTCATTCCTAAATGCATTTTATTACTGCTTCTTGTACTGATTCTCCCCAGGCTGTCCCTGGCATTTGTACACGGGCTGTTCTCACAGTGGCACCTGGAGCAGAGGTGGAGGGTGGGATCTAGTGCCCTGTGGCAGCAGGAGGGTTCCCCTGAGTGTTCACTCTCCCTTTTGCAGGAGGTTTGTGCCTGCTGGGTGCCTATGCTGACAGTGATGATGAGGAAGGTGAGACCCCGGAGAAGCCAGCCCGCTCCACGGATGCCAACGGCAGCAACTCTGCTGACATCGACAGCACCCTGGCGAACTTCCTGGCTGTGAGTGCCCCTCCAGCGGGGACAGAGGGAGGGAGGGATGGCGGGAGGAGGGCAGTTTCTTAGTGCAAGGCATTGTCCTCATTAGTCAGAGCTTTGATTTTGCTTGGGATTGAAACTCCTGGTGGGATGCTGTTTTTACAGGAGATCGACGCCATCACAGCCCCAGCACAGCCCGCTGAGCCCGCTGCTGCCTCCTCTTCCTCCTCCTCCTCCGTGCCACCCCCCATGCCTCCCCGCCCAGAGCCGAAGGAGTCGGGCTCGGGCCCCTCGTCGGGCACAGCCAATGGCACGGGCTCGGCACCGGCCCCCGAGTGGCAGTACGACACACAGTGCTCGCTGGCCGGAGGTGAGAGCCCTTCCTCTCTCCAAAGGGGGTGCTGACAAATGGGTCTCACTCAGGGGGAGAGGGGAGTGACAGGCTGTCCTTGTTCCCTGGCAGTGGGAGAGCTGGAGATGGGTGACTGGCAGGAAGTGTGGGATGAGAACACCGGCTGCTACTACTATTGGAACACCCAGAGCAACGAGGTGACCTGGGAGCTGCCGCAGTACTTGGCAACGCAGGTCCAGGGCCTGCAGCATTACCAGCACAGGTGGGCAAGATCTCCAGGATGTGTCCCTGTGTGAAGTTGTCCCAATCCTGCCCTTCATTCCCTCTTCTCTTCCTCAGCAGCACCGTGGCAGGCACCAACGGCAGCTTCATGGCAGCCACGGAGCCATTCCCTCAGGAGAAGGGGACCCCAGGCAGCGCTGGCCGTGGGACCGGCCTCAGCAAGCGAGAGGTGAAGAAGGTCAGTCGTGTGGTTCTGGCTGCCATGGGGCTTGCAGGCACCTCCTTGGGTGTCCTTGGAAGCAGCTGGGATGCTCTGCTCCATCCGCAGCCCTAGGAGGGGCCTGGTAGTATGGGCTCTTTCCCAGGCAGCTGCTAGAAAGCTCACATGGAGCTCATCCCACAGGAAGTGAATGAAGGAGTTCAGGCTCTCTCCAACAGTGAAGAAGAGAGGAAGGGTGTGGCTGCGGCCCTCCTGGCCCCACTCGTGCCCGACGTGGTCAAGGAGGAAGAGGAGCGCTGGAGGAGGAAAATGATCTGCAAAGAGGAGGTTGAGCCACCTCTGGAAGAGGAGGCGAAAGTGGAAGAGGCGCCAGCTGTTCCAGAAGAGCCAGAGCCCAGCAGGGACCCCCTGGAAGACACAGGGCAGGAGGATCTGTGCAGTGTGGTGCAGTCAGGGGAGAGCGCAGAGGAGGAGGAGGAGCAGGACACACTTGAACTGGAGATGGTGCTGGAGAGGAAAAAGGTAATGGGAGATGCTTGTCCTGTAAACAGGGCCACAGTGGCAGCCATGGTATTGCTGGGAATACACTGGGATGTTGTGTCTCGGCAGGCGGAGCTGCGTGCCCTGGAGGAAGGGGATGGCAGTGTTTCAGGCTCCAGCCCGCTCTCTGACGGGAGCCAGTCGGCCCCGCAGGATGTGTCCCGCAGGCTGGCCTCCAAGAGAGGCAAATGGAAACTGTTCGTGGGAGCCGCCAGCCCCGAGTCTGCCAGTCGAGGCCCCAGCAAAACAGGCCAGGAGAGCCCAGAAGCAGGAGAAGCAGGTAATTGGAAAGGCTTCCTTTGGAGGCAGGAGTGGGGGGTTTCCATTCCCTGAGGACCCGCAGAGCAGTGCCAGGAAGGGCTGTGAGGTACCTGTGCCAGGTGGGGACAGGTGAGGGGTGGCTCTGTCACAGCCCAGCCTCACTGGGATAAGCTGCGCCTCTGCCGCAGTCTCCCTATCCTAATTACCCACATAAGGAGAAGAGTTCCGTATTCAGTGGTTCTTGGGAGACAGGACACAGATAACAGCTGCCTCACATCCCATTGCCTTCCTGTTCGTTCCAACATCACAAATCCAGCCTGTGGCACATTGGCACCCTGCACTTGTCAAGTTCAGTTTTTGAGCTGCCTGGTACTGAATTCCAGACAGCTGCGGTGTCCCTGGAGCCACTCCAGGGCCCCACACTCAGTGTGTAGGGAATGTAACTCCGGCCTGTGTTGCAAGGCAGCCCCTGTTTCTGAGAGGCTGGTTCAACTCAGGGTGTGTATGGATATATCAGTCGTACACAGCTAGCCCTCGTGTTCCAGTTGGATCCCCTAGAGCTGTGCTTCCCAAAATGCACCAGCTGTAGCATTTTAAGGACCGCTCTATGCCCAGCAGCTCTGGGACTCCCAGATTGTAGAAGCATGGAGTTGTTCAAGTTGCAAATACCCTCTAAGGTCACGGAGTCCAGCTGTTCCACCAGCACTGTCAAGGCCACCACTAACCTATGTCCCCAAGTTCCACATCCACATGATTTTTTAATTCCTCCAGGGGTGGGAACACTACCACATCCCTGGGCAGCCTGTGCAAGGGCTGGACAGCTCTTTCCACTAAGAAATTTCCCCCAATATCCTACTTTAATGTCCCTTGGCACAACTTAAGGCTGTTTCTTCTTGTCCTGTCTCTTGTTTGCCGGCAGCAGAGCCTGACTCCACCCTTCTTTCTGGGCATTGTGGGGACCGAGAAGGTCCCCCTGAGTCTCCTTTTCTCTGGATGTGCCATTCCCTTCCCAGCACAAGATTTGTGTGCCTGCAGCACAGAAAGCTGAATGGAACTGCTTTTGCAAGGAAAAACTGGTACAAAAGTGCCTACAGCAGGCTGTGTCCTTCTGTAGTGGGAGTTGGTGCCTGCCCCATCCCAGGGTTCCTGTGGCCCTGAGGCACCTCTGCTTCAGGCAGGGGCATGAGCTGGATGACAGCTCTGGCATTAAATCAGTGATGTCATTTTTGCATAGGAAAATGAATGGTTTTGCCAGAGGGCTTTCCAAATAACCCTGAAGCCAGCTCTTTCCAGGAGCACCAGATTCCACCTTAGCCTAGGGAACAACGAGCTGTCACTCCAAAATAACCAGTTGAGCACCCTGCTGCTGGAGGGTGATTTAGGGAAGTGTCCTGCCTTCCATCACCAGGAAATGCTGGGAATTGGGGTTTCTCCCCAGAGGCCTGTGAGACTCTGTCACGAACTTCCTTCTTTAGAATTGATTGCTTTGACAGTGAATTGGTAATCTGAAGGCAAGACCTTCTGGTATTGGTGATTTAGGGAAGTGTCCTGCCTTCCATCACCAGGAAATGCTGGGAATTGGGGTTTCTCCCCAGAGGCCTGTGAGACTCTGTCACGAACTTCCTTCTTTAGAATTGATTGCTTTGACAGTGAATTGGTAATCTGAAGGCAAGACCTTCTGGTATTGGCAGCTTTTGGGGACCTCTTCAGTCTTTCATAATTAACTTATTTAATAGCTAGTACCTATTATTGACAGATTTTGGGAGTTAGTCTCTTCCTGCTTCCCTGATGTCCAATTTTCCAGGTCTTGCCTCATCGCTGCTTTGCACTGTAGCTGCTCCAATGCTCCCCTTCCCATGCTATCCTTCTGGAAGGATCCCCACCACCAAAACAGAGCAGTGACCATCTATCCTTTTAAATTTCAGGCTCTTGTCACTGGCTCTGGTGGGTCCCAGCTCTTTGCCCACTGTTGCTCACATTGCCTTTGGTTCCAGGCACAGTGTCCAGCCAGCTGCTGGCACTGCCAGGGTGGTGATGGGACAAGGACTGACCTGTCCTTCCTTCTCCTGCAGCCCCGAGCACAGAAGCAACTGATCTGAGCTCAGACAAAGAGGCAGAATCTGAGGAGCCCCAGGAAAAAGCCAAATCACAGGGGCCTCCAAAAATGGAAGAGGAGGAGCAGGATCTAAAGGTATGGAGAGGTAGAGGTGCATGTCTGTGAGATGAGGGATGTGATGGGTGCTCCAGCTGCCAGCAGGAACAAGGGACATGCTGGCTCCCCCAGCCACCTCTTCCCTGGGGACACTGGAGCTTTGGGCTCTGGATTTGGCCCACCTGAAGCTTTTACAGCTCAGATCCCGGTGTGGCTGTGGAAACAGCTTGTGAAGGAAGGGCTCTGCAGGGCTGGGACAATATCCTGTCTCTAGTAGGATTCAGCAGCAAAAGCTTGGATGAAAGGAGGGTGTGGGGGGGCAAAGACTGAGCCCTGGGTGTTGTTGTGGCAGAGGACAACCAGTTTGATCTTGACTTTGTTTTCACCAATAACAATATTCCAGTCTCTGGCCCGGTCAGTCGTCCCGTTTCCAGGCTGAAGACTCCTCGTCCGTAATCTCTCCGTTTCTTGAGGCTGACGGTACCGCTCTGCCCTTCGCCCGGCATTACTCTTAGATACAAGCTGGGGAAGCCCTGGGGATTTCTGCAGCATCCTGCTGATAGCTCTTCTCTGAGCCTTGGTTTGCTCCTTTGGCTGCACTGGATCAGTTCCCTGATCTATAGCAGAGCTCCTGGCTCTAGGGCAGTATGACAGAGCAGTAGGGGACATCTTTCCTGTTTGTCCTTTAGTCCCCATGCCACTTGTTACCCTGAGATCTCCTGCAGCATAAAATTTGGCTCTGGAGTTATTCTGTGACGTTGGAAATGTTGTCACCTCCCTGTGGCAGATGGGGAATCGCCGGCTCATAGTGGAGCCCAGGTGGAACCTGCAGTGAGAGTTACCTATCCCTGTCCTCATTTCCCACTACTTAAATAATTTTTCTGGTGTGAAAGGGAAGGTCCTTTTGTCCTTGTGAAAAATCTCCTATCTCCCCCATAGAACAACTCCTTAAAGGATTTTGAGATGTAACATTCCCAGACCAAAACTGAGCCTTCCTCAATGCAGTATCCATTTGAGACCTGATTTTTAAATTAATTTATTTAAATAAAAAGAATAAAAGCCTGTAGCAGGGCTGGACTTGCTGGTCCCCTCTGCAGTCCCCTCCTCCTTCTGGTCCCAGTGGGTGCTGTGACAGACCGTGTGGTGCTTTTCCATGCAGGATTCCCTTAGAGCTGTTGGAGGAATGCCAGCTCCTGGGTAACCAGTACCATTTGCTCATCGGGTTGGGATCTCTCTGGTTACAGCAGCTGCACCGGGGCCACCGCTCCCAAGTCACTCTCTGCTCCAGGATGTTCCCTGGCTTCTCCAGAGACACAATAACATGGGAATTCATATGCCTGCCTTGGTCTTCTCTAGGGCTTGCTTGTCTGGCCCATCACCTCTGGAGACAGATGCTTCCTTGGTGGCTTTGGTGGGCATTCCAAAGCCTCTTCGGAGGAGTGAAGTTAAAAATAGATATTTTTAAAACCTGCTTTAGCAGTGGTGATGCCACTCGCAGACATTCCTGTTCTGGATTCCCTTCTGGCTTGTGGCTGCTTCCATGCAGTGCCTCCAGTCAGGGGGATGGAGTCAGGATCCCCATGTCCCCAGACTGGAGGTTTCACTCCATGGGATGCTGGGGTTGAGTAGCTGTGGTCGCCATGAGCTGACCTGAATTTTGATGTAGCTGCTACCTCTGCTCTGGGGTAAATCCAGAGCTGTTGTCCCTTTCTGGTGCTTTCCAGCTAGTTCCTCTGGAAAGGAATTATTTACAGAACCTGGAATGACATCCTGGCCCATTTATTTGGGAAGCATTCTTAGGTATCTGCTATGGCGATGGTTCTGCTGTAACTCCAAAGTACCAGAGCTACCGGAGCCCATGCTGTCCTTCCGCACAGAGTCGAGCGCAGTCCGTGGAGGAGCTGTCACCCAGCCACCCACACTGCCTGTCCCTGGGGTGCAGGATGTAGCAGGACTTAACAGAGGGGGTGACAGGCACACAGGGCCCGGGTGGCACGTCCTGGTCTCTCCAGGCTGAGGGGCTGTGGGTGGTCCCAAGAGCCACGGGGCCGTAGCTGCCCGATGCTGCTCCCAGAGAACAGCTCTTGACTCTGCCCTTTTTCCTGGCAGTTTCAGATTGGAGAGCTGGCAAATACTCTGACTAGTAAATTGGAGTTCCTGGGCATCAACAGACAATCTATCTCCAACTTCCACATGTTGCTGTTGCAGACAGAGGTAACCGAGCCTTCGCCCCTCGCTCCGGCCTCGTGTTCCGGAGCGGATCGGATGCAATCCGCCGTCCGTCCGAGCGCCGGTGCTGCGTGAGCCTCGTGGCGCCTTCCCTTCCTCGGCGGGGGGAGAGCGCGGCTTGGCGCGGAGGCGGGGTCTCCTCCTCCTGGCCCCCCGCGTCCCGTGCCGGAAGGGAGCCTCCCGATCCTCGAGTCCTGTCCCCCCCAGGGCCCCTGGCAGCCCACCTCACCGGCTTCCCCCGGTTCTTGCCCTCTAGACCCGCATTGCAGACTGGCGAGAAGGTGCTCTCAATGGAAACTACCTCAAACGCAAACTCCAAGACGCAGCCGAACAGCTTAAACAATACGAAATAAACGCCACCCCTAAAGGCTGGTCCTGCCACTGGGACAGGTACGCGCTCTCCTCCTTTCTCACCTTTCATCTCTGACATCTCAGACATGATTTGTGACCATCAACCACCCGACGACGCTGGCGCCGTCCCTCTGGCAGACTGAGAGCGGCTTCTGTTAGTGCTGGGCAGGCAGAGAAACGTCCGGCACTCGCAGAGTTTGGGCCAGCCACCAAACTGGAGGATCCAAACGGAGTGCCCAGTGCTTTGCGACGGAGCCGATTCCCTGACGGACAGAGCTGGTTGTGCCTCTCGCGAGTGTCCAGCGCTGTGGAGGGCGGGCCTGGGGGGTCGCGCATGCGAGAGCTCTGTGAACTTTGCAGGATCTCTGGATCAACTCTTCTGACCAACAGCTCTTCCAAAGGACAAACTTCAACTCACCGACGGAATGAAGAACAAGATTTCTGTCTCCTGCCAGCAGGTCAGACCCAAACATTTCTTTGTCTATTTGGCTTTCTTGATTAATTTTCCTTTGTTTGAAATCTTTGCTCTTTTGTTTTTCAGCTCCCAGATCCGCTCCCTCTCTCTAGCATTCACTGTGTGTTTGACACCAAGAGTATCATAAAAAACTCTGCGCACCATGGGGTAGGGGGGCAGCCGCTTCCCTCCATTGGGCTGTTCCCCTGTGCCTCTTCTCGGAGGGCGACTTTCAGCCAAGGCCGTGCTGAAAGTCCCAATGTTAGCGAGACGTTGCCAGCGTTCCGGCCCTCCTCTCCCTCGGAGCGGGGGGGCTCAGGGCGACGTTCCCGCAGCCAGCGATAGCAAATAGCTTTGAGCGAGTCGGCTCGGGCCTCTCCTGCCTCTGTCCTCAAAGTTGTTTGTTGTGTGTGGGAGAGCGGCAGCCCTGCTGCACGAGGGTCTCCCCTGCGAGAGCGCACTGCTGTCGTGGGCAGGCCCGCCTTGGAGTGTCGGGGGCGGAGAAGGGAAGCTGAAGCCTCCTTCTCTTTCTTGTGATCTAGGGAGCATAGACGCTATTTCTATGTTAACGAGCGCTCGGGAGAGTCGCAGTGGGAGTTCCCCGATGGGGAGGACGAAGAGGAGGGACAGCAAGGTGCCGCCGACAGAAAACCCGACAGTCCTCCAAAGCCACCTCCCAAAGACAAAGGAGAGCACGCCGAGGGGCCCGCCGAGCGCCCCGCAGGTACGCCTCGCTGTCGGGAGGGTCCTGGCCCCAGAGCGCGGGGTGGGGACAGGGCAGTCCACAGTGGTGGTGCCTCCAAGCGGGACCGTGGGCAAGAGCAGGTGGTACAGACTGTAGGCCATGCATTCAAGCCTGTGTCAATGTCTGTTCTTCAGGCTCCCTTTGTAAGGAATCCTTCTCAGGCCAAGTTCCTGCTACGTCTCTCATGCCGCTCACTCCATTTTGGACTCTGCTTCAGTCCTCTGTCCCAGTCCTCCAACCTCCCTTGCCTTTGGAAATGCCTCCACCGCCTCCACCCCCCCCAGACTCGCCCCCACCACCTCCACCGCCACCCCCACCACCTGGAGAAGATGGGGAGATTCAGGAAGTGGAGATGGAAGATGAGGGGGGTGAGGAGCCACCTGCCCCAGGAACAGAGGAAGATGCTCCCCTGAAGTCCTTGGTGCGCCCTGCTGCCAGCAGCAGCCAGGTGAGCACTGGAGCCAGGGCTCCACTGATTCCAGAGTGTGAGACTCTGGGAAATGGGTGTGTAATGGTGCTCCTGACTCCACACTCACCTCAGCACTCTCTTCCAGGCCACCGTCGATCCAAGCCCAGCCCCACTGCTCTCGGCCAAGCCACAGAAGAGGAAAGCAGTGGAGATGAGCCCAGGGCTGATGCAGCGCACGGCCACCATTGGCAGCTGCCCCGTCATCTACAGCCAGCCCCTGATGGCCACGGGCAAGTACCAGCCATCAGCCGTGCCCCTGGCCTCCCTAAGGCCACGCCAGCGTCTCCAGAGCGAGATCCAGGGACGGCCCAACCTCCGCATGGCTCCGGGCCACAGCTGGCCCTCAGCCCACGGCGCTGGGGCTGCAGTCCAGCTACCTGGGTGTGGCGGGACCTCCTGCACCTTCCATGATGGGATACTCGGAGTGCGCTGTGCCCGTCAGCCCGGCCACCACGGCCACCACGCAGCCGGTGCCAGCTCGGGGAGCCCTGCCAGCCACGGGCACTGCAGCTGAGCAGCCACCGCCCCCGCCACCCCCACAGACGCCCCCACCGCCCACCCCCAAGGCGCCGCCGCCTCCGGAGAAGGAGAAGCCAAGGAAGGGGCGCAAGGACAAGGTATGCCAGAAGGTCTCACACCGACACTGTTCCTTCCCTCCTTCCTTTCCAGCCACACTCAGCACTGTTATTTTTGTGGCACAGGGCAAGAAGGGCAAGACAAAGATGCCATCGCTGGTGAAGAAGTGGCAAAGTATCCAGCGGGAGCTGGATGAGGAGGAGAATTCCAGCTCCAGCGAGGAGGACCGGGAGACCACAGCCCAGCGGCGCATCGAGGAGTGGAAGCAGCAGCAGCTGATGAGGTACAGAGCCCGGGGGCTGGCACCAGGACATTTCCTGGTCCCTTGTAAAAGAGGGGTTCCATGAGAGGGCCAGCTGGGTGCTGACATTCTGCTTTATCTCTGCAGTGGCATGGCCGAGAGAAATGCCAACTTCGAGGCACTGCCAGAGGACTGGCGGTCACGGCTGAAGCGGAGGAAAACAGCCTCGAGCACATGAGGCATGCAGTGCCGTGCCCACCTCTTGGGGTTTTTTTGTTTTGGTTTTTTTTACAGATGTACAGTTCCTTTGACCATTGTCCAATAAATTGTAGCAGTTTGGGAAGTGCCATCTCACTGTTTCTGCTGAGGGCAGGTGGTAGATGGGGATGGGGAGCACAACAGACCCCTGTAATCCATGATTACAAGTTGGGTGGGTGTGTGGGTTGTGGAGGCAGGAAGGCTCTGCAGAGGAAACTGGACAGGCTGGATTGAAGGGCTGAGGGTAAAGGTCAAGTGCCAGGTCCTACACTTGGGTCATACACACCCTGTTGAATGCTCCAGGCTGGGGCAAGAGAGGCTGGAAAGCTGGGAAAGGCCCTGGGTGTGCTGGTGAGAGCAGCTGAACAGGAGCCCAGGTGGACAAGACGCTGATGGCACCTGGGCTGTCCCAGCATTGGTGTGGCCACGGACCCATCCCCTGTTCTGACACTGCTGGGCCACCTCCAGCAGTGGAGGTGGCCTCCACTCTACCTGGGGACATATCTGGAGCCCTCGTGGTAAGAGGGGCTGTCCAAAGAAGGGAATGGAGCAGAGGAAGGGTCTGGAGCACCAGGAGGAGCTGGAGGTCCTCAGCCTGGAGTGAAGGAAGCTTGGTGGGACCCTCTGGCTCTCCACAACTCCCTGAGAGGAGGATACAGCCAGGGGGTGTGTCAGGCTCTGCTACAAGGGACAGGACCAGAGAAAACAGCCTCAAGCTCTGCCAGGGGGAGTTGAGGTTGGATGAGAGGAGGAATTTCTTCATAGAAAGTGGTGTCAGGCATCAGAAGGGGCTGCTCAAAAATGTGATGGAGTCCCTAGCCCTGGCAGTATCCGAGGAATGACTGGACATGGAATGACAAGGAATGGCATGAACACCTCAGTGCTCTGGTCTGGGTGTTGAGGTGGGGATTGGTCGCAGGTTGGGCTTAATAATCCTGGAGGTCTTTTCCAACTTTAATGACTGTGAAATCCCTCTGGCTCCTTGCCCAGCTCTGCTCCAGGACTGCCCCATTCCTCCCTGTAGCTCAGCAACCGGGTGCTAGCCCAGCCCTGACGCTGCCTCTGCTCTTCCGGGGCTCTCACAGCCATGGAGCCCGCAGGGCGCTGCGCTGCCCAGGGAAGGGAGGGAGCTCTGGGGGGGTTCAGGGGGGGACAGCTCCTGAAGCCCTATGACAGCTTCATCCGCACCCACCTGCGCTTCTATGGCTACTTCCGAGGTGAGCCCTGGCCGCTGTGCCCTCCTGTCCCTGGGCTGTGTCCCCTCCTGCCCCCTGGCTGCAGCGCTGTTCTCCCCAAGATGAGAAGACAGGCAGGGAAGAGACTGTCATGTCCCCGGGGGAACCCTCCGGGCAGCATCCCAAGGCCTCCACCATGGGCAACACCGACCCTGGCTGGCAACAAGGTCCTGGGCGCGAGCCAAACCGTGAGTGAGACCCTGCATCCCCTCACAGCCCCCTGAGCACAGCGTCCTCCCAGCACAGCAAGTGTGGGGGGAGGGCTTCTCCCTGTCCCTGCCTTGGTTTTGTGGGGTGCCCCTACCCCAACCACACTGGAGGCCCCCAACCCTTCCTGGTGCTCTTGCAGACCCCAGGGTGGTGCAGACGCCTCACCAGGGCAGACTGGCCCCCTTAAGGCAGCCCTGGAGGTCTCCAGGAGAACCACAGGCTCTGTTCTCCCTCTCTGCTCCTCGCTGGCCTGTGGAGTGTGAAGTCATCCCAGAGACGATTGAGCACATCGGTGAGGGGATGCTCCAGCTGTCCCCCGCCTCACCCCTGTGCCAGACCCCTATTGTGTGTATGGCATTTTTCTCTGTGTCCCCCCCCCTCTCCCAGAGTGGGTCCCCCCCAAACCAGAGCCCTTCTGCCCACCCATGGGCCAGGAGCAGGCCCTGTGCACCCTTGGTGAGGAGCAGGGCACTGTCGTCTACCACTCCAGCCCAGGTAAGGGAGCACAGGCAGCACTCCTGAGTGCCTCTGCTCTCCCCAGACCCCCACCACTGTCCCTGCTCCCCCCACAGTGCTCCAAGGCTCCTGCTTTACCCGTGCTCGGGTTGGAGGAGCCCCGGGGCCACTCTCCTCGCCAGCAGCCCCTTTGGAGGGTCCCCAGGACACCACGCTGCTCTTCGAGTCCCGCTTTGAGAGTGGGAACCTCCAGAAGGCCATCAAGGTGTAAGAGAGAGGCCAGGGCACCATGGGGCCTCTGGTGTCAGCCTGGAGCTGGAGCACTACCCTTCCCTCCACACAGGGGTCCCTACGAGTATGTGCTGATGCTGCGGCCAGACCTGTACACGGCCAAACACACACAGTGGTTCTACTTCCGTGTCCAAAACACGCGGCAGGAGCCGCTCTACCGCTTCACCATCGCCAACATGGCCAAGCCCAAGAGCCTCTATGGCCAGGGTTTGCGGCCGCTGTTCTATTCCCAGCAGGATGCCCAGAGCTGTGGCATAGGCTGGCGCCGGGTCGGGACCGATGTCTGCTATTACCGTGGCAGCGCAGGGGAGCCGCCGCTGTTCCGGCTCAGCTGGACCATGCGCTTCCCCCATGATGGTGACACCTGCTTCTTTGCCACCGGCTACCCCTACACCTATTCGGATCTGGGGCGCTACCTGCGCGCGCTGGCGGCCGACCCGGCGCGCTCACGGTACTGCACAGTGCGGGCGCTGTGCCGCAGCCTGGCCGGCAACACCGTGCCCCTGCTGACCATCACCGGCCCGGGCAGCACGGCCGGCAAGCGGGCGGTGGTGCTGAGCGCCCGTGTGCACCCTGGCGAGAGCGGCAGCTCCTGGGCCATGCGGGGATTCCTGGATTTCCTGCTGAGCCCCCACGAGGACGCGCAGCTCCTGCGCCGCCTCTTCGTCTTCAAAGTGGTGCCGATGCTCAACCCCGATGGGGTGGTGGTGGGCAACTCCCGCTGCTCCCTGGCGGGACAGGATCCCAACAGGGCCTATGGGAAGGCTCTTCCCGGCTCCTTCCCCAGCGTGTGGCACCTGTGGGCCATGGTCCAGAGGTGAGGTGGGCGTGGGGAGCTGGTGGCACAGGGCCACTCCTGTGGCTGTGCTGGTGGCCATATCCCAATGTGTGCAGGGAGCTGGCAGAGCGGGAGGTGGTGCTGTACTGCGACTTCCATGGGCACAGCAGGAAGAACAACGTATTCATGTATGGCTGCGATGGCGGCGGGGATGGTACAGGGACACGGCTGCGCCAGCGAGTGTTCCCCCTGATGCTGAGCAAAAACGCCCCTGACAAGGTGGGACACGGAAGCCTCAGAGCCACATGTTGTGGTGGCAGTGGGAATGCAGCCCATGTGCTGCTTCCCAAGTTGTCCCTGTGTGGCTGAGACCGCTCTGACCCTGGGGGCCTCCAGTTCTCCTTCTCCAGCTGCAAGTTCCAGGTGCAGAAGAGCAAAGAGGGGACAGGCCGGGTCTCCATGTGGCGCCTGGGCGTCTCCCACAGCTACACCCTGGAGGTGGCCTTCAGTGGCTCCACACTGGGTGAGGGGCTGCCACAGCCACGGGGACAGTTCCAGTGGAGTGGTCCTGGGCTGGGAAGCTGCCCTTGTTTCCTTTTCCCTGTCTCCTCCAGCTGGGAGAAGCTCCCACTTTAGCGTGGAGGACCTCGAGTCACTGGGCTGCCTCCTCTGTGACACCCTGCTCGACTTCTGCGACCCTGCACCTGCCAAGGTGGGTTTGGGCCTGGCCCAGGTGTCCTGGTGCCACGGGACCACGGTGACACCATGACTCTGGTACTGTTCCGCAGCTCCAGCAGTGCCTGGTGGAGGCGGATGCGCTGCTGCAGCGGCGGATGGATCGTGGGCCAGGCTCTGGAGGCAGCTGGAGTGATGTGTCCCCCTCAGAGCTTGAGTCCAGGTATGTCATCCCCTGTCACCTCATGTCATCCCCTGGTGCCACTGGGGGCTGCAGATGGTTCTTGCTCCCTGCAGCACCAGTGGCTCTGACAGTTCCGTGTCTGATGGGATCCCAGATGACTTCCACAGCCCCAGCCAACAGGTGAGTCTCCATGTGCCACTGATTTTGAGGTGGCAGGGATGCAGAGCCAGGGTGGAACACAGTAACAGAGGGTGCAGATGTCCCAGTGCCACTTTACCACTGGCACAGATGGAGCCACACAGGAAGAAGCAGCTGCAGAGACGGAGAGCAAGGAATGTCCTGCGCCGAACAAAGCGAAGCCGCACCACTATCCCGGTGAGCCTGGAGCCACTATAGGCCAGCCAGGCCCCCAGGGGACAGTCCTGCAGGGACACTTGTCCCCAGTGCTGTCCCACATCTCAAGTGGGTCTGACACTTCTCCTGTGCCCCCCAGGCTGGGACCTGCAGGCATCCAGTTCTTCCTGGTGTCCAGAGTGGAGGTGACAGTGCGGGAGAGAAGCCCAGAGCCAGCTCCAGTGTCACCTTTTCCAGGGCAGCTGGAGCAGGGAATGGCCCCCGTGCCATCGCAGGAGCGGTATCTGGAGCTGACTCTGGAGTGGCCCTTCCCACGGCACCTGAAGCAGGGAATGGCCGCTGTGCCACCATGGGAAGGCATCAGCTGGACAGCAGCACAAGTGCAGTGACACACCGCAAGCCACCACTGAGCCCCTGCCACCCTGCTGCCACCAGTGACTCTTCCCGGGATCCAGCCATGAGGCCATCCTGGCAGCGGGGTGGGCACAGGCCCAGGGACAGGGCACGTCCCCTCACTGTCCATGTGGTGGCCTCACGCTGCTGCGCCTGTGCTCGGCAGTAAAGGTGCTGCCACCTCCATGTCTATGCTTGGTGCTGCCTGTTTTCATTTTGATGTCCCCTCAGGAGTCCCCTTGTCCCCACGCTCGGCCAGAGTCTTGCTGGCACCCAACCCCATGACACCACCATGGTGTCAGCCTATGCCTGTGGTGCTACCTTGGGCCCTGCCACCAGTGTCCCCTCCATTGCCTGGTGTCATCTCAGCCCTGCCACCACGGTGTCATCTTAGGCTGTAGGGATGTTGTGGTGCTAGCTCTGCTACCCGGGTGACTCCTCAGCCCTGTGACGCCGCTTTCCCCCTGTCACCACGGTGTCCCCTCAGGCCTCGTGGTTGCCCCAGGCCCGCAGGCCCCGTTGCCATGGCAACAGCCCAGCGGCGCCTCCGGCCGTTTCCATGGCAGCCGCTGCGCTCCCAGGGCGCCCCCCAGCGGCCGGAAGCGCGTCACGGCGGCGCCGGAAATACCGGGGAGGCGGAAGCGGAAGCGGCGGCAGCCGTGGCCGTGTCCTTCTGTGCCGTGACGCCGGGGCGGCACCATGGCGGACGCGGCTTCGCAGGTGCTGCTGGGCTCGGGGCTCACCGTGCTCTCGCAGCCGCTCATGTACGTGAAGGTGCTGGTGCAGGTAAGGGCGGGAATGGGGGGTTGAGAGGGGGGTACCGGGCCCGGTATCGGCCGCGCGGGGGATACAGCCTGCCCGTTCCCGCTGCAGGTGGGCTACGAGCCGCTGCCGCCCACCCTGGGGAGGAACATCTTCGGCCGCCAGGTGTATCAGCTGCCCGGCCTCTTCTCTTACGGTGAGTCCGCCTTGGTGGGGCCGCCCCGGCGCCGTCCCGGTGCCGCCGTGGGGTCCCCCCGGGGCTGACGGTCCCCGCTGTCCCCAGCCAAGCACATCGTAAAGGTGGACGGGAGAGCAGGACTCTTTAAAGGCCTCGCCCCCCGCCTCTGCTCCAGCGCCATCGGCACCGTGGTGCACAGCAAAGTGCTGCAGGTACCGGCACGGGCGGGGCGCCGGGCCCGGGGCACTGCGGGAACTGGGGGTTCTGCCGCCGGGACGGGGGGACACCGGGGCCCCCTGGCTCCCCGCACGGTGCTGACCCTGCGCTGACCCTGCTCTTTGCTCCACAGCGGTACCAGGAGGCCGAGCAGGCTGAGGTGGGTGCAGAGGTGCTTCCCACAGGGAATGCATCCTTCCCTTCCTTTCCCTTCCCTTCATCTCCTCCTTTCTCCCTTTATTTCTCTGTTCTTCTGGTCTTCTCTTATCCTTTCTTTCTTTTCTTCTTTCCCTCATTTCTTTCTCCTTTTTCTCCTTCTCTTTTTCTTTCCTCTCCCCTCTTCTCTCTCTCCTTCCTTCTTTCCTTCATTCTGTTCTTCTGCCCTTTTTCCCTTCTCCATGCTTTCCGTCCTTCTTTTTCCCTTTTTTTCCCTCCGTTCTTTCCTCCTCCTCCCCTTTCTCTTCCCTCTCTCCCTCCTCCCCATGGCCCCCGGATTTGGGCAGCCCCAGCCCTGCATCCGGAGCTTCCACCCCCACCCTGGGGACAGCCTCCCTCTCCAGGCAGCACCTGACTGTTCCTTCTCCCTCCAGCCTGGAGCCAAGAGGAAGGAGTCCTCACTGGAGCAGGTGCTCAAGGAGGTGAGGAGCAGCAGGAGGAAGGCAGTGGAATGTCACATCCCTGTCCCCTCCTGCTGAGGCTCCCTTTGTTCCCAGACCTCCCAGGAGATGGTTGCCCGCTCTGCTGCCACCCTCATCACCCACCCCTTCCACGGTAGGTGTCCCCCCACCCCAGGGGACCGGGGGAGCAGTGCCAGGTGCCTCCTGTTACCCCCGTGTCCCCCTGTGTCACCGCAGTGATCACCCTGCGCTGCATGGTGCAGTTCATCGGCCGCGAGACCAAGTACAGGTACGGCCTGGGGGCTCTGGGTGCTCCGGGGGGCCAGGGATGCACCCCCTTGACTTTAACCCTCCTCTTCCTCCCTATCCCAGCGGGACACTAAGCGCCTTCGCCACAATCTACCGGGAAGAGGGAATCCTGGGATTCTTCGCGTGAGTGCCGGGAAGGCAGGGAGGGGCACGGCAGGGGTGGCAGCGGTGGGAAGGTCCCAAAGCCTTCCTGGGAGTACCTTGAATCCCTCCAGCAGCTCTGGATCACTCACCCAAGCATCCCTGCTCCCAGGGATGGCTGTTCCCTCCTCAACCTGCCCCAAACCAGTTGTTCCCAGCTCTCCGCGCAGCTGGATCCCAACCCTGGGCCGTCATTCCCACTGTTTGTTCCCTTGCAGTGGCCTCATCCCGCGGCTCCTCGGGGACATCCTCTCCCTGTGGCTGTGCAACATGCTGGCCTACCTCATCAACACGTACGCGCTGGAGAACGGGGTAGGCTCTGCTCCGGGATCCCGAGTGCCGGGAGCTCAGGGGGGGCAGCTCCAGGGATGTTCTGGGAGCCACGATCCCATTTTGGGGAGGGGATTCAGGTGCTGTTGCTCCTCCCTCAGGTCTCCACCATGACTGAGATGAAGAGCTACTCCCAGGCGGTCACTGGGGTGAGTACAGCCAGGAGTAGGGAGTGGATCCTTTCCCTAGGGAGGGATGTGTTCCCGGAATCATGCGGCTGCCAGGCTGGGATCAGCCTGATTAGCCCACAGGCTAAAGGATGCTCCGTGGAGGACACGTGTGACCTTGTGGAGGTGGCAGGAGTGGACTTCCTCCCTGGGTTGAAACTCTGAGGGGTTCTCCCGATGTGAAGGGGAGAGGGAGCATCCCACCAATCCCCGCTTTTCCTGCAGTTCTTTGCCAGCATGCTGACCTACCCCTTCGTCCTGGTCTCCAACCTGATGGCCGTGAACAACTGCGGGTGAGTCCCTGCTCCCACTGACCCCTGCGTCCCTCGGCCCCAGATCAGCTCCTGGGACCACCTTACTGAAATTCCCTGGTGGAAAGGTGCTGCCAGTGCTCCACAGCATTGATCCCTCCGTGCTTAAATTGGGAGAGGGTTGTTTTGGGGTTCAACCCAGTGTGGAGCAACAGAGGGAATGGGTCATTCCCGGGTGGGAATAATTCCTGGTGGGTCTTTCCTCCCTTCCCCAGGTTGGCCGGGGGTCTCCTTCCCTATGCACCCACCTACTCCTCCTGGCTGGATTGCTGGAGCCAGCTGCACAGGGAGGTAAGTGCTGGAGCTGGGATGCTCCAGACACCAGGGACATGGAGAGGAGCCAGGTGGGAGCCCCATGGGGTTTGGAGAGGCCACCCTGGACATTTAGTGGCCCCTCCATGGTCGTTTTCCCTTTCCAGGGCAACATGAGCCGAGGGAACAGCCTGTTCTTGCGCAAGGTTCCAGCAGGGAAGAGATATGTGTGGGAGGAGCAGAGGTTCCGCTGATTCCGGAGACGGGAGTGGGATTGTGGAGCCAATGGCGGGCTCTGGAAGCAAAGAATCATGGAGAGTGATGATTTCTATACAGTTTTTTAAAAATCATTTCCTGCTGAGAGGTCAAGATGCAGGTGTGAGAGTCTCTGTCCATGGGGGTTTCCTGGGAAGAGGGGCTGGTCGGTCACCAGCATTCCCTGATTTATCCAGGAGCCTTTTCCCAACCTCAAACACCATTGAAGCTGTTTCCACAGCAGAAATTCCCTGACAAGCCCAGGCACTTGCTGGCACATGGGGGCTGTCAGAAGTGGGGGGAGCGTATGCTTGGAAGGGGTTGTTGGATGCTTGGAAGGGGTTGCTGGATGCCTGGAAGGGGCTGTTGGATGCCTGTTAAGGGCTTGTTGGGCCCCTTGAAGACCCCTTGCAAGGCCCTGGGGGGGCAGAGGTGAGCGTTGCACACTGAGCCAGAGGTTTGCACACCCGGGGGGTGTGTGGGGCTGGGGAGCTGGGGTCACACAGGTGGCAGGGGCTGTCACACACCAGCAAAAGGGACACTCTGGGGGGGGGGGGGGGGTCATTGCACACCTGGCAGGGGCTGCTGCACACGTGGTGAGGGATATAGCATGGCTGGAGCAGGCCTTGCACAGCCGGCAGAGCCGGAAGGTTGTGGCAAAGCTGGAGGGTAGGTGGCACAGCTGGCAGGAGTTGTTGCTCACCCGGTGGGGGCTGGAGCAGGACTCGCACACCTGGCAGGGACACCGCGAAGGTGGGACGTGGGTCACACACCTGGGGGCGGCTGTCGCACACCAGGCGGGACATGGCCAAGCCGGCGGTGGTTTCATACCCGGCCGGGGCCGTTCCGCACCGGAGGAGGCCGTCGCACCCCGGGCAGGGCTGCCTCACCCTCGGCACGGACGGGCCGCGGCGGGACGGGCTCGGTGCGGGGGGCGGTGCCGGCCTCTCCCCGCCTCCCTCCTCCCTCGCCGCTCCTCCCCGCCCCGTGCCGGCGCCATGGCGGGCCCGGGCGGTGCCGACGGTGCCGGGGACGCCGGGGATGTGCTGAGCAGCGGCAGCGAGCGGCGGTGCCGGGCGCGGCTGGCGGCGGCGGGCGCGGGGGGCGCGGCGGCGGCGGCCGCGGTGCTGGTGCCGCTGTGCTCGGTGCGCGGCCGCCCCGCGCTGCTCTTCACGCTCCGCTCCCGCCGCCTCGCCGGCCCCCACAGCGGCGACGTCAGGTACCGGCGGGGGGAGCGGGCACCGGGGCCGGGCCGGCCCTGACCCCAGCCCCCGATCCCTCCCGCAGCTTCCCCGGTGGGCGGCGGGACCCGGCGGACGGGGACGCGGTGGCCACGGCTCTGCGGGAGACGCGGGAGGAGCTGGGGGTGACGGTGGCAGCCACCAGCGTCTGGGGACAGCTTCGGACGCTGCCCGACCGGGTACCGGGGATCGACGGGGCTTGGAGTCGCGGGGACAAGGGCGTGCGGGGACAGGGCATGGGTTCAAGGTGACAGGGAGGGCGGCAGGGTCACGGGTGACAGGGGTAAGGCAACAGGGTCACGGGTGACGGGTTCGAGGTGACGGGGACAAAGGTTCTGGCGTGATGGCTTTAGAGTGACAGGAGCACAGGTGACAGGAACAAGATGTGACAGGAATAAGGCCACAGGAACACAGAGAAGCAAGGGGTTCAGTTGACAGAGATAAAGCAGTAGGGACACAGGGGACAGAGCGAGGGTTCTGGGTGACAGGGACAAGGCAAGAGATGGGTGACAGGGTGCAGGTGACTGGGGTCCAGGGGGATGGGAACACAGGTGAGGGGGGGGTTGCAGGCAGCAGCGGATTGGAATGACAGGGAAAAGGCAGCAGGGTCAAGGTTGACAGGGACAAAGCAACAGGGTCATGTGTGGCAGATTCAGGGGGACAGGGACACGGGTGACAGGTGTTACAGGTGATGACAATTCTGGGTGACAGGGACAGGTCAGCAGGGATACAGGTGACAAGAATTCTGGGAATTCAAGGTGATGGGACACAAGGCAGTAGCACTGGTGAGGGGGTGACACACGGGGTGGGTGCCTGTACTGGGTGCAGTGGGTGAAGGCATGGGCATGGCCTTTAGGGAGGGGGTGTCACCCTGTCCTTCGCTGACACACCTTCCAGCATGGAATGACCGTGGCGCCCATCGTGGCCAACCTGGGGTCACTGGAGGCCTTGACACTGAACCCCAACCCTGATGAGGTGAGTGGCTCCTCCCCAGGGCTGCTCCCCTTCCCGTGGTAGCCGCTCCGGTCACGGCGGTCTGTGCTGACAGGTGGAGGAGGTGTTCACCCTGCCCCTGGCACACCTGCTCCGCGAGGAGAACCAGGGCTACACCCACTTCCGCACAGCCAGCGGCTACGGATACACCCTGCCCGTGTTCCTCAATGGCCCCCACAAGGTCTGGGGGCTCACGGCCATCATCACCGAGCTGACCCTGGAGCTGCTGGTGCCCGGCCGCTACCGCAGGAAGACCCGCGTGCCCCCCCGGAAAGCCCCGGCCTGAGCAGGCAGGGGCGGCTCTGGGGTGCCTCAGTTCTCCACCATGCACGGGGGAAACGGCTCTGAGCCCAGCAGGGATGTCGCACACTGTGATTCAGTAAAAGCCATGTTTGGAACTGCCCTGGGCTCCGAGTTGTGGACTGGGGGTAGGACAGCTGTCCCTTGGCATGGGCACAGGAGGAGGAGTCCTGGTGCCACTGCGGCAGGGACAGGGAGTGTGGGGTCCCCAAGGAGGGGACTGTGTCTGTTAGTACCCCACAGCCATTGCCTCTGCCCCACCCATAGCCTCATGGAAATCCAGGATCTCCCCTCAGGCTCCATCTGTGTGACCCCATGATCGCTGGTGATCTCATGCTTCAGGGGCAGCAGGACCTTGATGCCCTCTGCCCTGTCAGTCCCTTCCTACTATTTAATGTCTACAGCAGAGCCTGGGAGCACAGCAGCATTTATTGAGAAGCCTCTGAGTGCTGCCAGCACCCCAGAAACCGCTTCCAAGCAGGACGAGGGAGGCGTGGTGGTGGTGGATCCTTACGCCGACGCCGCTCGGGCTTTGGCCTCGTTGTAGCGCCGCATCCTCTCCTCCAACTCGGGGCGGAAGTGGCGGATGAGGCCCTGCATGGAGCAGAGGAGTGGTTAATGGTGTTGGGGAAGGCTGCTGGCCCCTCCAACCCTCCGGGCCCCTCACCTGCACGGGCCAGGCCGCGCCGTCGCCCAGGGCACAGATGGTGTGTCCCTCAATTTGCTTGCTGATCTCCCAGAGCGCATCAATCTCGGCGGCCTGCGCGTCGCCCCGCACAAACCGCGCCATCACCTTGTTCATCCAGTCCACGCCTGCAGGAATTGGGATGGGGATGGGTCCCTGCAGTCCCCACAGCCCCTAGCCCCTCAGCCCCGGCCCCCACTCACCTTCCCGGCACGGGGTGCACTGCCCACAGCTCTCGTGCTTGTAGAACTCGATCAGGCGCGCGATGGCTTTGACGATGTCAGTCTGGGAAGAGAGGGAGGGTGAGGAAGGCGAGGGTCCCACCGTGGCTGGGGGAGCCGGGGGAACCCATCCCTCACCGATTTATCCATGACGATGACGGCGGCCGTGCCCAGCCCACTCTGCGCCTGCACCAGGGAATCGAAGTCCATCAGCACGGTCTCACACACAGACTTGGGCAGCAGCGGTGTGGAGGAGCCACCCGGGATGACGGCCAGCAGGTTGTCCCAGCCCCCGCGGACGCCTCCTGCAAGGAGGAAGGTCAGGACAGGCAGCTCCGGCCCCGCTGCGGCCCGGCTCAGCGCGGCGCTCACCGGCGTGTTTCTCGATGAGCTCCTTCAGCGGCACCGACATCTCCTCCTCCACCGTGCAGGGCGTGTTGACGTGCCCCGAGATGTTGAAGAGCTTGGTGCCAGAATTCCGCTCCCGGCCAAAGCTGGCGAACCAGGCGCCGCCGCGCCGGCAGATGGTGGGGGCCACCGATACCGTCTCCACGTTGGCCACCGTGGTGGGGCAGCCGAAGACACCTGGGGAAACATCAGGAAAAAATTCCTCCCTGTGAGGGTGGTGATGCCCTGGCAAAAGTGGCCCAAAGATGCTGTGGCTGCTGCATCCCTGAAGTGTCCAAAGCCAAGTTCAACAGGGCTTGGAGCAACCTGGGATTGTGGTATGTGGCCCATGGTAGCGGGGTAGAATGAGACAGCTCCCTTACAACCCACACCATTCTATGAAACAGTGGGAGCTCTTAATGGATGTGGTGGTGCCTGTGATGTTGTCCCTGCCGCAGGACGGTGTCCTGGGGACAGTTGTTTTGGGGTGGCAGCTGGGAACTCGGACAGAGCTGTGGTGCCATACCCACGTCAGCGGGGAAGGGGGGCTTGAGGCGGGGCTTCCCCTGCTTGCCCTCGATGGACTCGATGAGCGCCGTCTCCTCCCCGCAGATGTAGGCGCCAGCGCCGCGCACCACGAACACGTCAAAGGCATATCCCGACCCGCAGGCATCGCCGCCCAGCAGCCCGGCCTCGTAGGCCTCGCGGATGGCCACCTGCAGGGGGCAGGGGGTGAGCCCCGGAGCGCCCCGAGCCCCGCCGGTGTGGGGTGGCTGTGGGGCGCTCTCCCCGTACCTGCAGGTTGGAGGCCTCATTATAGAACTCCCCGCGGATGTAGATGTAGGCGGCGCGGGCGCCCATGGCCCGCCCCGCCACCAGGCAGCCCTCCAGCAGCTTGTGCGGGTCGTGCCGCATGATCTCCCGGTCCTTGCAGGTGCCCGGCTCGCCCTCGTCCGCGTTCACCACCAGGTACTTGGGTCTGCGGGCAGCTCCCGTCAGGGGGGCGGCTCCCCGCAGGCCGGGGCCGCGGTACCGGAGCTCTAGGCGGTCCCGCTCTCACCTCCCGTCCGGGGGTTTGTTCATGAAGCTCCACTTGAGCCCGGTGGGGAACCCGGCGCCACCCCGGCCCCGCAGCCCCGAGGTCTTGATCTCGCCGAGGATCCAGTCCACGCCCTTGAGCAGGATCTCCTTCGTCTTGTACCAGTCGCCGCGGCGCAGCGCGCCCCGCAGCCTGCGGGCACCGGGCACGGTGGCACCGGGCACGCTGGCACTGGGCACGGGGCACCGGCGCTCCCCACGCTGCTCCCGCTACTCACCGCCAGTCGTGCCGCCCGTAGAGGTTGGTGAAGATCCGGTCCTCATCCCGCAGCGACCCGAATTGCGTCTTCTTGGGCGCCGTCTGCGGGGACACACGGATTCAGCGCCGGGAACACCGGGAGCGGTACCGCACGGTCCCGGCGCTCCCCGCCCCGTCCCCGCTTACCGAGAAGGAGGCGGCGGGCAGGCGCCGCAGCGCCAGGAGCTGCCTGCCGGCCATGGCGGGGGGCACCGGCACCAGGACCCACCACCGTCACCTTCAGCCGCCCCCCGGTGACGTCAGGGGGAGCGCCGGCGGCGCGGCAGTGACGTCACGAGAGAGGCCGGACCAGGGTAGATTTGGGGCGGGGCCGCGCGGAGGGGGCGGGGCCAGAGCGGGGGGCGCGGTCACAAGGCGGGCTCGCTGCGCCGAGGGGGCGTGGCCTGGCTGTTGGCGCGCTGGCACGTGCCCCGCGCCCGGCCCGGGTCGGGTTTCGGCGCTGAAACCGGAGCCCCCCGTCCGCCCCAGCTGGAGCCCCCCGGGGCGCCCCGCTCCCCCCCCAGCGCCCCGGGGGGTCGCTGCGTTCCACCCGATCTCTTGCGCTCCGCGGCGGGTCCCGGGGACGGCGGTGGCCTCGTCCCTGCGAGGGACGGGCGCGGGTCCGGGGCGATCTGGTTTCCTCCTGCTCGGTACCGGTCGTGGGAAGAAGGAGAAGGAGCAGGAGCGGGCGGGATGTTCTTCCTCTTCCGCGGGCCGCAGCGGCGCGGCACTAGCAGCCCCGCGCCCCCCGCCTGCCGGGGCACTCCCCGGCGCCACGGCCCCGGCCGGAGGGGGGCCCGCGGCTCCCGCCCGGCCCCTCGGCTCAGGGGTCCCGGCACCGCCGGCACTGCGGGCAGCCAGGGGAGATTAAGCCGTAGTGGTGCGTCCCCCGTGGAGCTTCAGCGGGCTGCCGAGGAGCCGGGGCCCCGGCCGCCCCCCTCTTTTGGGCAGGTAACCGGCGGCGGGGACGGGCCCAGGGCACGGTGGGTGCCGCGGGTCCTGCATGCCTTCGCAGGGAGGCTGCGGGACTGGGGAACAGCTGGGCGGCTGCCCACATCTGGAGCAGGGCGGCCGAGCGGGGAATAATCCGGAGGATTATGCACGCGGGCGCGGCACCCACCCCCCCGCGCCTGCCCTGCATATCCCCAGATATTCCATAAAAACCTCAAATCCCCGGTGGCAGCCCCGCGGTCTGCGCCAGCCAGCCCCCCCGGGGCCAGGCATGTCCTGCGGCGCGGGGGCAGCCCCCAGCCATGGGCAACTGCACCAAGACCCCTGAGCGGCGGCTCCCCAAGGCACGGCAAGGCTGCGACACCCCGCGGGGCAGGAGGAGGAGGAAGGGAGGGTCCCTGCTCGCCCTCCCCCTCGCCGCTGACGCCTGCTCCACCCGCAGGATGGGAAGCCACGCTCGGGCGCTCCAGGCTCCGGCGCAGGGGACCCTGAAGACGTGCTGGACGCGGCGCAGACCCCCCCGATGCAGGGATACTCGGTGCTCCAGGGGCTGGTGGGGCCGGCCTGCATCTTTCTGCGGCAGAGCATCGCCATCACCCAACGGGTACGCCACCGTCCCTTCCCCTCCCCGTGTACGCCCGGGGGGCTCAGGGCAGAATCCCCGTGGGATCCCCCGGAGCAGGACCCCTCCTTCGTCTCTTCCCATTCTCTCTTCCCCAGGACCGGGAGCTGCGGCCCGAGGAGATCGAAGGTGAGCTGCTGGGGAGGGGGTCCCACTCGGGTGGGTGGTGGTGCTGGTGGTGACGCTGTGGTGTCCCCAGAGCTGAAGCAGGCATTCCGGGAGTTTGACAAGGACCACGATGGCTACATCAGCTACAAGGACCTGGGCGAGTGCATGCGGACCATGGGCTACATGCCCACAGAGATGGAGCTCATCGAGCTGTCCCAGCAGATCAGTATGTGGTGGGGCAGCAGGTGCCCATCAGTCCCTACCCCTGCCCCCCTGACACCCCTCTCCTGCCACAGCTGGGGGCAAGGTGGATTTTGATGATTTCGTGGAGCTGATGGGCCCCAAGATGCTGGCGGAGACGGCGGATATGATTGGGATCAAGGAGCTGCGTGACGCCTTCCGTGAGGTACGGGGGCTGTGAGGACAGACAGGTAGGCTGTCAGCGTGCCAGGGTGGCTGGTGGCAACGGGACCTTGTCCGTAGTTTGACACCAATGGGGACGGACAGATCAGCATGGCGGAGCTGCGGGAGGCCATGCGCAAGCTCCTGGGGCAGCAGCTCAACTATCGGGAGGTGGATGAGATCCTCAAGGACGTGGATCTCAATGGTGATGGCCTGGTGGACTTCGAAGGTAGGAGCAGGGAAGGGGCCAGGAGCGCTCCCAGGGACAGCTGGGATGTTCCAGGTGTGTTTCCCCCCCCACGGCAGAGTTTGTGCGGATGATGTCACGCTGAGGGCAGCGTGTGCCAACGTGGGACCCAAGCCCCCCGTGCCTTACGAAGACGAGGGAGCCACGGAGGGACCCCCAGCTCCAGGGACTGGGGCAGTGCTGGCACAGCGGTGCCCGTGCCCAGGGTGAGGCTGGGTGCTGGGGCGGCTCTGATGCTGAGCTCTGACCGTGGTGGGAGGCACCGGGGCCGAATTCGAGACCCCTTTCTGCACAGGCTTGGCTGAGCTTCGATTACTCTCGCCCTCATCTCTGTTCTCTCCCTGCATCATCGCCCTTCCCACCCGGACCTCACCCTAAAAGTCCCACCATCGTGGTCCCCTCTCCTTCAGCTCTTCCTCACCCCTGCTGCTCATCCCTCCAGCCTCCATTCCCACTCTGTGTGCCGCACTGAGCCCCTCAGGCTCACCCCACACCAGGTTTATTGCAGACTGCACAGCATAACCCGTCCCGTCACCATGGTTTGAGGTCAGACCCACCCCAGACCCGCCTAGGGTGAGGCATCCCTCCCCTTTTGGGGCTGGCACAGACCCTCATGGATGTTCTGGCAGCCCCTAGCACAGGGGAGACTCCTGGCACCCCAGCCAGGAGAGCCTCCGGGGGAGAAATAAAGCATTACTGGGTGGAAGGGCCTCAGCCAGCTGCAGGCAGGGCTGCTGTAGGTACCTTCTCTGCCCTGGCTGCAGTTTTGGGGCCAATTTTGCCCTTTTGAAATGATAAAACTCTCTGTACAGACTTTTGGCTTGTGTTTTATGTTGTTTCCAGAGTTTATTCGTGATCGTGCCGTCCACTGGTATCCCCCAAAACCCTGGACTCCCACTGTGTCTCACGGGAGCCCCCTAGGGAGCCGGGACCGCGGGCACAGGGCTCCGGGGAATGCACGGCCGGCGGGTGGGGCGGGTTCCCCAAAGTCCGGCCCCGGGTTCACTCCCGCGGAGAGTCGGAACGCCCTGACCGGTGGGGCTCGGGGCTGTGGGGTGACACGGGGGCCCTCGGCGGCGGGGGAAGCGTGGCGGTGCCGCTCCCGGTGCCCGCCCCGCGCCCCCGAGGCGGCGGCGCCCGTCGCTCACGTGACACGGAGAGAGGCCCCCGCCGAGCGAGGGGGCGTGGCCTGCACAGGAGTCACGTGGTCGGATAGGCACCAAGGGGGCGGGGCCGACGCCGCGTGTCTCCACGGTGACCGGCCGGCGGGCGCGCGGCGGCGTGATGACGTCGCGCTCGTGACGCGCCTGCGTCATCACCGCGAGCGCCGGCGGCGGCGGCGGAGGGGGGGGGAGAGACCCGGGTCAGGCCGGGGCCGCGCAGCGCTACCGGGAACCGGGGCCGCCGCGCTCCGCTCCGGTTCCCGGCTTCCCGCCGGGCCGAGCGGGGCCGAGCTGAGCTGAAGAGAGGCGGGCACCGGCGATACAACCGGCGGGGCGAGCGCGGGGGCCGCACGCCGACCCCCGCCGCGGGGCTCCAGGGATCCGGGAGCGGCGGGCGGCCGTCGGGGATGTCCTACAAGCCCATCGCTCCCGCCCCCGCTACCCCCGGAGCCGCCAGCGCCAGCCCCGCCCCGCCGGGGCCCGGGGCACCGTCCGCCGGTGAGAGAACGCCGCGGTAACCGTGGGGGACGGGGGGCAGCGGGAGCGGAGAGGGACCGGAGGGATGGAGGGGGGGGGGTACCCTGGGAAGGGATGGTACCGGATGAGGGTGGTACCGAGGAAGAGGGAGTGTGGCCGTGACCCTCAGTTTCTCGCAGCCACGAGTGTCCCGTCGCCCTCCGGTTCCGTCCCTGGCGCCGCCGCCCCTTTCCGGCCGCTCTTCAATGACTTCGGGCCGCCGTCCATGGGCTACGTGCAGGTGAGGCGAGGCGCCGGGGCCGCCAGGGCCGGGCGCGGCGGCCGGGGCGGCCCCCAGCCCCTCCGTCCCTGCTTGTCCCCCTGTTCCCGCAGGCCATGAAGCCCCCCGGGGCGCAGGGCTCGCAGAGCACCTACACCGACCTGCTCTCGGTCATCGAAGAGATGGGGAAGGAGATCCGGCCCACCTACGCCGGCAGCAAGAGCGCCATGGAGCGGCTGAAGCGGGGTAGGGGCAGGGTGGGGAACCAGGCGCCCCCGAGGCTCCTCAGCCCCGTGGGGAGCCACTGGAGGGTGATACGAGGTGTCCCTGTGCTTCTCCCCGCAGGGATCATCCACGCCCGGGCGCTAGTCAGGGAGTGCCTGGCAGAGACAGAGCGAAACGCCCGCACGTAACGGCAGCTGCCACCCGGGAGCCCCCGGGACCTCCCGGTGGTGGCGGCGGGGGCGGGGGGGCCGCCGTGCTGCCCGAGCCCCCCCTCCCCGCGCTCTCCGCTCTTTATAAATGCGTGTTTTTATAAATAAAGGACAATGTTGGGATTTGGCCTCGGTGTGTCCCCGCGAGGGTGGGTCCCGATGGGGGATGGTGGGACGCGGGGTAGAGGTGGGGGAGTCGGGTGTGGTTTGGAGGCGCGCTGGGTGGGTGTCCCGGAGCTGAGAGTGCAGGAGTGATCGGACCACTCGTTGATCACTTAAAAGAGTGGCTTTTGAAATAAAACATGGGTTTTTCCGGGGGTGGCGGTGCCGGTACACGCGGAGCGCCCGTGAGTGGCGCTCGCTGCCTTCCGCTCTCTGACGTCACGGGCCCCCCCCCTCACCTCCCTACGTCACGGCTGTCGCCGTGGGAACGGGCTGTGATGTCACGATCCAAGGGGCCGGTGCGGAGCGGCGCAGGTTTGGTGGGGCCGGGGGGCGGCGGGGACCGGGCGGGCGGGCGGGCGGGGGGGAGTGGAGGGGGCCGCGTTGCCATGGCAACGGAGCCGAGACCAGTGGGGCCGAGCCGGGCCGAAACCGGGGCCGAGAGGGGCCGAGCGGTACCAGACTGAACCGAACCGGGAGCCGAGCGGTACCAGACTCCGCCGAACCCGGGGCCGGGCTTTTCCGAGCCGGGCCGAACCTGGGGCCGAGCGGTGCCGGGCGGTACCGAACTCAGCCGAGCGTGGTGCCGAGCCGGGTCGAACCCGGGACCGAGAGCAGCCGAGCGATACCGGACTGAACCGAACCCGGAGCCGAGCGATACCGACTCAGCCGAACCCGGGGACGGAGCAGCTCCGAGTCGGGCCGAACCCCGTGCCGGGCTGAGCTGAGCGTGCCCGAGCGGTTCTGAAGGGGTGCCGAACCGGCCCGAGCTGTCCAGGAGCCGGCCCGGTCCGGTGTAACGGAAACCCCCTCAGGAGGTGCCCCCGCTGTGCCCCGCCGCCGCCATGCTGATCAAGGAGTACCACATCCTGCTGCCCATGAGCCTGGAGGAGTACCAGGTGGCCCAGCTGTACATGATCCAGGTGGGAATGCGGGGCTGAGCGTGAGGGCTCGGGGGAGCTGCGGGCTGAGCGGGGGAGCTGGGGATGCAGGGGTTGGGGGGTGAGCCCGGGGGTTACACGGGTCTTGTGGGGCTGAGCCTGAGGGGTGTAGGGACCTAGGGCCGAGCCTGAGGGGGTGCACAGAGCTGTGGGGCTGGGCACGGGGAGCTGGAGGGGTGCAGGGATCTGGGCACTGTGACTGAGGGGGTGCAGGAGGCTGGGAGAAGCTGGAGAGTGTAGCCTGAGGGGTGTAGAGGGCTGTGGGTGTAGAGGGCTGCATGAGGGATGAAGGGGCTGAGCCTGAGGGTGCACAGGGGACTATGAGGCTGAGCATGGGGTGCTGGAGGGTGTAAGGGGGCTGTGGGGCAGAGTATGGGGAGCTGTCGGGCTGAGTCTGGAGGGGCACGGCGGGGAGCTGAGGCTGATCCCAAGGGATCACCCTTGCAGGTTGCACGGGTTTCACTGAGGCTTTGGGTGGGTTTGGGACCACCGAGCCAAGCAGGGGGTGCTGTGGGCAGGTGTGGGGCCGGTGGATGCCGGCACATGGGGCAGGAGTATACACGGACCCTGGGCGCCCGTGGGGGTGGGGTCTCGGGGCTTGGAGGGGCCGCACTGAGCCATCGTCTCTGTGCAGAAGAAGAGCCGGGAGGAGTCGAGTGGCGAGGGCAGCGGCGTGGAGATCCTGGCCAACCGGCCCTACAGCGATGGCCCTGGGGGCAGCGGGCAGTACACCCACAAGATCTACCACGTTGGCTCCCACATCCCCAGCTGGTTCCGGGCGCTGCTCCCCAAAGCCGCGCTCCAGGTGGAGGAGGAGTCCTGGAATGCTTATCCCTACACACGCACCAGGTGGGAGCTGGGAGGCGGCGGGGTGGGCTGCAGGACTGGCCGTGCCCCTGGGCTCAGTCCTGTGCCCCTCCAGGTACACGTGTCCCTTCGTGGAGAAGTTTTCCATTGAGATTGAGACATACTACCGCCCAGATGCGGGGCAGCAGACCAACATCTTCAACCTGAGCGCTGCGGAGAAGAGGCAGAGGATTTTGGGTGGGTATGGCTGGCTTGGGGAGCTGGACAGGGCACTGTGGCTGCTGGGATTCCCACATAATGCTTCTGGGATGGGTGTGTGGGAATGGGACCTTATAATGGGGACCTTAGGGGCTCAACTGCACTCTTCTTGCCGGTCCTCATGTTTCACGGATGCTGGAAGGGAAGAGCTCCCTGGATCCTGAGCTCCCTGCCCCAGGCTCCCTGCTCCGAGCTCCCTGCCCGCTCCCTCTCAGCGCTGCTGAATTAAGTTCCACATTAAAGATATTTTCAGGGACAGTTTTGTCCTCTGCCTCTTCCCTTGCCTCTATTTCTGTTTGCAGCTTCTCCTTTCCAGTGCCAGCCTACTCCCCTCTCCTTCCGTGTCCCAGCCTTGTTCTTGCATGCATTTGCTTTCTCAGTCTCTCCTGAGAAAGTGTACATGAGACTCCACACCTGGGTCCTGTGGGATATTTTGGATCAGCTGGAGCAGGGAGAGCTGGAAAAGCATGTCCCCATTTTCCTACTTCTTGTCCTGCTTCCCCTCTCCCCAGGGCTTTGCTCCAGTTTGCCGTCTGGCTTCTTTGTGCTGGGACTGGTGGGCAGAACGGGGAGCTCGGGGTGGGATTCTTCCCTCTGCACAGAGTTCCCATTCTCAGTGGTGTTGGACATGGTCAGTTCAGGCGCCAGAGTGTGGAGTGTGACGTGCTGCCTCTTAAAATGGAGGCCCAAAATAGGCACTTGGAGGAAATGATTCATCTGACCTATTTCTCTCCCTGGCTCTTGCGGCACTGGGGATGTCCGGCTGGGATACCGATGGCTGGGACCTGGGGGCAGGAATTCTGCCCCTACTGCCCTCAGGAAGCCACCAGGGCCAAGCAGACGGCATCAGGGCATGGCCCCGTGCCCACTGCCTGGTTTTCCACCCTCTGTGCACGTCCAGTGGACATTCCACAGGGCACTCAGCATCTCCGGTGGCTGCTGCCTTCCACAGGGAGGAGGGTTGAAGTGGGACCAGCCCCAGTGTGGATCCCACTGGGATTTCTCTGCCCTGGTGTCTTGTAGCACTGACAGATTTAAACCCCTCTCACGTTTCAAAGGGCAATGGAAAAACATGGTCTGGGTGATCCGCAGGGATAACTGCTTCCTTGGCAGCTTTCTCCCAGTGGCAAAAGCAGAGGGAGTTGGATTGTGATGGGAATGACACTGCCAGGAGCTGCTTGGGGACAGCAGGTCCTATCCTAGCTCTTTGCTGCTGTTATCCAAGATGCTTGGCATCATGCTGTGCATTGCATCATTTTTGTGGATTCAGGGCATCTCTAGTTTTCTTTTTCCCCCTTTTTTCAGTCCAAGCTGGAGGAAGAGAGGCTGACAGCAGCTTGGGGGCATCAAGGAGGGCAAATAAATTGGTTTGGCACATCCTAGAAGTGGGGACAGTGCTGCAGGATGTTACTGGGAGCCACTGGGGTGCCCTGGGATCCCCCAGACCATGATCTGAAGCCAAATTCTAGCAGATTTTGTGCTGGATCGAGCCCAAACGGCTGTTGGATCATGTTTTCCTGGGTGTCCTTCAGGAGCCTTTCTCTGGTCTTGGGAGGTCATCCTCATTTGGGGGAAGCTCACCCTCATTGGGAAAGGTCACCTTTGTCAGGAGATGGGGCTCATTTCTCTTTCCCCCTGCCCTCTGGCTCTCTGGAGGCTCCTGTGTCACATGGTGGTTTTGCTGTGCCTTGTTTTTGGGGGACCCTTGGACTTTTTTGGGGAGGAGCCAGGAACTGTGCCAAGCTGCCCCATGTGCTGTCCCCGTCCTCATCCCCCATGTCCCCCAGGGTGGCTGGGATCACTCTGCAGCTGCCAGATCTGCCAGCTAATGCACGTATGTGTGTCAGCCCCAGCTCTCCCCAGCTCCCAGACCCTCCCTCCCTGTGCTGCTCCCTGAGGTGCTGGATTGGGGTCCCACATGGGGACAGAGATGTCTTTGGCTACACCAAGGGTGTCTGTGATGTTCCAGCCATGGGATTTTATATGTTCTATTAGGAAATTCTTGCCTGTGAGAGTGGTGAGGCCCTGACACATGGTGCCCAGAAAAACTGTGGGTGCTCCATCCCTGGAAGTGTCCAAGGCCAGGTTGGATGGGGCTTGGAGCATCCTGGGATAGTGGAAGGTGTCCCTGTCCATGGCAAGGAGTGGAATGAGATGATCCCTAAGGTCCCTTCCAACCAAAGCTATTCCAGGTTTCTATGATTCCAGAACTCCAAGATTTTAGAATTCTCAGACAGAGAGTGTTTGCTGCCAGCTGTGTTGGGTGCATGTCTCATGGGAATAATTTGACCTTAATTTTGTCCCTTTTTCCTTATTTTTCTACCTGTGCCCCCTTGCCAAGCGCTGCGGGGTGACAAGCGCCGTTCCCCCCACAGACACCATTGACATTGTGCGTGATCCCATCTCCCCCGGGGAATACAAACCTGAGGAGGATCCCAAACTCTACCACTCATCCAAGACGGGCCGGGGACCGCTGGGGGATGACTGGCTGGAGGCAGCAGCAGCCAGTGGGCCCCTCATGTGCGCCTACAAGCTCTGCAAGGTGGAGTTCCGATACTGGGGGATGCAGTCCAAGATCGAGCAGTTCATCCATGACGTAGGTGAGTTCAGACCCAGGGGTTGCTGGAGGGACATTTGGGCAGCCGTGGGATCACACTGGACTCTCCCCCCAGGCCTGAGGAAGGTGATGCTGCGTGCCCACCGCCAAGCCTGGTGCTGGCAGGATGAGTGGACGGACCTGACGATGGAGGACATCCGGCAGCTGGAGGAGGAGACGGCGCGCATGCTGGCACAGAAGATGGCCAAGTGTGGCGAGGGCGAGGAGCCACCCGCGGCTGGGGTCAGCCCTGAGGGGCAGCTGGAGCCAGATGGTCCTGGCATTCAGGAGGAGGCTGAGCTGCAGGCAGGGACCGATACCCCCTCGGATGATACCTTTGCCAAGCAGTGGTCCACCTCTTCCCGGTCTTCCTACTCTTCCCAGCATGGAGGTGAGACCAGATCTGGGGTGGTTTTGCCCTGGATGCTGCGGTTCATCATAGGAGATGTGTCAGGGGACTGGTTTGCCTGGCTTGGGTCTCCTGGGCTGGGGTTCTGGGTTTCCCAGGTCTGGTCCCAGGTTTCTTGACGGGGCCCTGGATGACCCAGGAGCAGTTCTGGATCTCCTGGAGGGACTCTGGGTGACCCAGAGATGGTCACAGATCTCCCATGGAGGGACTCTGGGGGACACAGGGATGGCCCCAGATCTCCCTGGGTGTCTGGGTCCATGAGCAAGGGGGAGCTGTGGGGCAGGAGTAGGGGTCTCTCTCACAGCAGGGGGCTGTGAGTGCTGACTCACCATGGGTGGCAGGGGGCGTGTCTCCTCAGAGCCTGTCAGAGTGGCGGATGCAGAACATTGCCCGGGACTCAGAGAACAGCTCCGAAGAGGAATTTTTCGATGCCCACGGTACTGGCACCATCTTGGAACAGGCTGGGTGGGGGCAAGGGCATCTGAGGATGGGAATGCAGGCACAGGGGTGTCCCCCCACCCACGCTTCCCTCCTGCCTCTGCAGAGGATCTGTCTGACAGCGATGAGGTCTTCGCCAAGGAGATGACCAAGTGGAGCTCCAACGACTTCTTGGACACCCTTGAGCGGCCAGCAGAGCTGGATGAGGCACTGGGTGAGCTTTGAGAGTGCTCTGGCCCCAAATCCTGGGGTGGATCTCCTGGGAGGGGCCTGATTCCCACCTGGAATCAGACCCCAGCTGCCTCACCCAGGCTGTGTGCTTACAGGGGATGGAGCCAGCACCACCAAGGGGGATGCTGAAGGATTGGGAACATCCGGCTTCCCTGAGGTGCGTGTCCCCTCCCTCGGGCCCTGCCCTCCTGCCGCGTCCCCCGACTTGACTGCTCTCCTTCCTGCAGGGAGGCACGGCAGAGAGCACGGAGCAGATGTGCCGGATCCACGCGCTCTTCCTCATCCTCCACAGTGGGAACATCCTGGATCAGGGAGCGGGCGAGCCGGGCTCCAAGCAGGCGGATGTGCAGACACTGGCAGCCACCTTTGATGCTGTCACCCGTGTACACTTTCCCGAGGCACTGGGACATGTGGCCCTGCGCCTGGTGCCCTGCCCGCCCATCTGTGCTGCAGCCTATGCCCTTGTCTCCAAGTACGGATTCTCACTGGGAAAGCAGGGGACTGGGGAGCTGGTATCCTTGGAGAGGGGACTTCACTTCTGGTGGGACATTAAGGACTGGGGAGGGGATGGGGATTAACTCCTGGTGCAGTGTCTTGGGGCAAGCAAGTGTTGTGTGATGAGATGGGATGGGATACATATAATTCCTGGTGTGGTATCCCAGGGCATGCAGGTGTTTTGGTCTGGGATTAGGACAGTGGGGCAGGATGGGATGGGATAGGATGGGGATAACTCCTTGTGCAGCATCCTGGGTTGAGCAAGCATTGTGCAGAGAGATGGGGACATCAAGGCAGCATGGAATGGCTTGGAATTGGATAGGATGGGGTAACTCCGGATACAGCATCCTGGATGAGCAAGTGTCTTGTGGTGGGAGGGAATGGGATGGGGATTAATCCTGGTGTGACATCTGGGATGAACCACTACCCTGCAGTGGGATGAGGACATCAGAACTGTCACGTTCATCCTTCGCTGTGTCCCCTCAGGCTCAGCCCTTACAGCCATGACAGGGACAGCCTGTCCAGCAGCCAGGACCACATCCCACTGGCAGCACTCCCACTACTGGCCACCTCCTCAGGCACCTACCAGCAGGCTGTGGGCACTGTCATCACCCGTGCCAACCAGGCCTACACAGCCTTCCTACACTCTGGAGAGGGCACTGGCTTCTGCGGCCAGGTGAGGTGGAATTTGGGAGTCTGGCTGAGTGTTCTTGGCTCTGGGGTCCAGCTGTGACCCTGCAGGGAGGGTTTGGGGGTTTCACCCTCCTCGTGGATCTGTGGTCTCCGCAGGTGGTGCTGCTGGGGGACTGTGTGGGCGGCATCCTGGGATTTGATGCCCTGTGCCAGAGCCGGGCGGGCTCAGGGGGCAGCCGGAGCAGCAGCCGCCGTGGCAGTCTGGTGAGTGCCATGCATTCCAGCACCCCCTGGGGAGGGTTTGGGGGTGCACTGGAGGCTACATGGGATCTGGGTGTTTGCTGCCTCTCCCTGCAGAGCACAGAGCCCATCTCCCCGGAGCAGTGCGGCGGCCCGGACCCGCTGGCTGATGGGACAGAGGGAGTGCCAGTATTGGGCCAGGCCAACCCTGAAGCCCCAGGGGCACAGGGGGACAGCCAGCAGCACAGCTCCATGAGTAGGTGAGCCCAAGGGGGATGGTTGGCTATACTGTGCTTTATGGAAAGGGTGCAATTCCCCTGTGCTCCAGGCTGGGAAGGAGTATTTCATGGAGGTTACCTGCCCTGGTGGGATCTTGCTGGAGCTCCTCTGGGATAACAGGGCCAGGCACAGCTTTGCCCTCAGGATGGTGGGAATGTGATGTTGCCATCCCTCCCCATGGCCCCTGTCTCTGCTGTCCCAGCCTGCAGGCCAGCGAGGCCCCGCTGGAGGCAGAGGCACCCCGGAGCAGTGCCATGGCGCTGGATGGGGCAGAGGGTGCCAGCACCTGCCTCGAATTTAAGGTATCCGGCTTCTTCCTCTTCGGTTCCCCACTGGGGCTGGTGCTCGCGCTGCGCAAGACCGTCATGCCTGCTCTGGATGGTGAGGATCCCTGCCTGCCACGGTGCCAGCCCCTGACCCTCCCTGCAGGGCTTAAGTCCCTGAGTCATGCTCACCTGACAAGCCTGAGCTCCTCAGGACCACCCCAGAGAGCCCTGCTTGTGTTTGAGGCCCTTGCATGCCCAGCCCTGGCTGTGTGGGTGTTGGTGGGTGGCTGAGTGTTCCTGCTCTGTGCCAGCCTCAGCCTATCTCTAGTGCCCCAAATTTCCCTGTCCAGCCTTTCCTTTTGCTGTGTCCTGCTTTATCCCTCCTGGGTGTTTTGCTCCTGGTGCCCCTGATCCCGCTCTGTGCCGCAGTGGCCCAGCTGCGTCCTGCCTGTGAGCAGATCTACAACCTCTTCCACGCTGCCGATCCCTGTGCCTCCCGCCTGGAGCCCCTCCTGGCCAAGGCCTTCCATGCTGTGCCCCCGCTCAGCGTGCCCCGATACCAGAAGTACCCCCTGGGTGATGGCACCTCGTCCCTGCTGGGTGAGCAAGTTCACACTAGGCTGGTGCCAGGCACCCTGGGGCCACGTCAGGGTACCCAGAGCACCCACATCCTGGCTGAGTGTGGGTAGAGGGATGTGCAAGCCCTTCCCACTGCTCTGGGGCTCTACTGGAGGGGTGTTTTGGGGTGGTGGGTGTCCCCTGGGGCTCTGGGTGTGCTCACCCAGCTCTCTCTTCAGCGGAAGCCCTGCAGACACACTCTGCCCTGTTCCTGCCCAAAGTGGATGTGGCTGCTCCCCCTACCCCCACTGGTAGCTTTGGGGGCTTCTGGAAGGGCAGTGAGCCGGCAGAGCCCCCCACTCCTGCCAGCACCAGCGAGGTTGTCAAGAGTAAGTGTCATCCCCACCCATCCCATCCCATGTGGGCGAGTTAGGCTGCCCAACAGGGGATGAAGCCTGGAAAAGGCTTCATTCCAGCTCTCCCTGCAGTCCTGGAGCGCTGGTGGGGCCTGAAGCGCATTGACTACTCTCTGTACTGCCCTGACGCCCTGACTGCCTTCCCCACTATCACCCTGCCCCACCTCTTCCACGCCAGCTACTGGGAATCCTCTGACGTGGTGGCCTTCATCCTGCGCCAGGTACGGCGGGCCCGGTGGGGTGGGTGGCAGGCCGGGGCCGATGGAGGCTGAGCTGGTCCCGTGCTGCTGGCAGGTGATGGAGAAGGAGGGGCCACAGCCTGCGGAGAGCGAGGAGAGCTCCATCTACAGCCCCGCCATCCCGCGGGAGAAGTGGCAGCGCAAGCGCACCCAAGTGAAGATCCGGGTATGTGGCCAGCGGGAGGCCACCTGGGGCATCCTGGGGTGTGTGGGTTCTGGGACAATCCCACTGCCCAGTGGTGTCCCAGTGGTGCCTCAGGAGCTCCTCCAAGAGCTGCTGAACACCCCGTGTGCCTGCAGAACGTGACGGCCAACCACCGTGCTTGCGATGTCATTGTGTGTGAGGGCAAAGCGCAGGTCCTCAGCGGACGCTTCATGTACGGACCCCTGGACGTGGTGACGCTGACTGGGGAGAAGGTATTGCTGGGCTCAGTGGGCCACTAGGACCCCTCAGACAGGGTGGGATGTCCAGGACTGGGCATGGGGCTGGTGTCACCCACAGTAGGGGAAGGATGTGGTTAACAGGACCCTGTGCAGGATGTCAGGAGAAGGTTGTAAGGACTTGTGTGGGGATGCAGCAGGATGTGGGGTCCAGCCTGTGCCCAGCCCATTTCCCTCTCTCAGGTGGACATCTACATCATGACACAGCCGCTGTCAGGGAAGTGGCTGTACTATGGCACCGAGGTGACGAGTGGCAGCGGGCGCGTGACCTTCACCATCCCTCCAGACAAGGCTCTGGCCATCGGGATCTACCCTGTGCGCATGGTGGTCAGGTGAGGTGTTGCCTCAGTTTCTCCTGCAGCCCTTTTGGCAGAGCTACACGTGCTGCTCTGGCAGGAGAGCTGGTGCTGAGCCACCATCTCTGCCTTTGCAGAGGGGACCACAGCTATGCCGAGGCGTACCTGACCGTGGTGGCCCGTGGCACTGAGTCTGTTGTGTTCAGCATCGACGGCTCCTTCACTGCCAGCGTCTCCATCATGGGCAGTGACCCCAAAGTGCGGGCGGGGGCTGTGGACGTTGTAAGGTAGGTGCCCTTCAGTCAGGGAGTCAGTCTCCCCATTTTTCATGGTGTGACAACTCAGTCGGGGAGTGTCAGAGCAGGGACAAGGGGCAGGGTATTCCACCACTCCCTTGCCTCCAGCAAATTATCTCTATGCTGGCGCCCTATTGTGGAAAATAATCCTATCCAAGTTTGGATGTGGTCCCCAGAGCTCTGCTGGGCCTTGTCCTTGATAAAATCTAGGGAGCAGGGAGGTTTTGGAGGCAGCACCCACACATGCTGTATTGGGAGATCCCAACTACCCATAGCCTGTGTCTCCACACAGGCTCCTGGCAGCCACCTATGTCCCCTCCTAGGCACTGGCAGGACTCTGGGTACATGATCATCTACGTGACGGGGCGCCCCGACATGCAGAAGCACCGTGTGGTGGCCTGGCTCTCCCAGCACAACTTCCCCCACGGCGCCGTGTCCTTCTGCGACGGGCTCACCCACGACCCGCTGCGCCAGAAAGCCGCCTTCCTGCAGAGCCTGCGCACCGAGGTGGCCATGGGGGTGCTGCTGGGACATAGGGCTGGTGCTAGGGTGGCGGGGGCTGTGCTGAATCCTGTGCACCTCTGCGTCCTGGTGGGGATGCTGGGAGCTGGACTGCCTTGCCATGGCAGAGCTGGAAGCTTCTCAGGGCAGCTGCCAGCCATCCCTCTTAACATGAGGGTGTTCAAGCCCTTAGGGGTAGCTGTCCCTGTGGGAAGGGTTGTTCCTTGCCCTAATGCTCTTATCTCTGGGCAGGCAGAGATCTCCATAGTCGCTGGCTATGGCTCCACCAAGGATGTCTCCGTCTACAGCTCACTGGGACTCGCGCCAGCACACATCTACATTGTGGGACGGGCCGTCAAGAAGTTCCACAACCAGTGCCAGGTATGGTGGTGGCAGGGCTGGGGACAGACTGGGGACGCAGGGGATGATGGCTGACCCCACCAGCCGGCCGTGGCCACTGGCTCAGGCTGTCTGTGTGTCCTGCAGTTCCTCTCTGAGGGTTATGTTGCCCACCTGGCCCAGTTGGAAGCCGCAGCCCTGGCTCACTCCCCCAAGGGCCCCCCACGACCTGTGCTGGGCAAAGGCACCTATGGCTGCCCGGCGCCTGTCGACTTCCTGCGGAAGCAGAGCCAGCTCCTGCGCTCCCGGGGCTCCAGCCAGGCAGAGCGGGATGGGGGGCCCCCCTCAGCACCCCCTGGCTTTTCCCGGACCAAGCCCCGCAGCATCAGCCTCAAGCTGGAGGGTGAGGAGTGAGGGTGGCACAGCCATGTCCCCCTTCTGCCACATCCCTGATTTCCCAGCAAGGAGCACCTGGGGACAGAGCCAGTGCTGGGCCATGAGGCCATCGCAAGGAGATGAGGGTGCTGGGTCTCCTGAGACCAGGGGGTGCTGGGAGAAGGCTCAGAGCCCCCCAGAGAACCAGAGTGATCCCCTCAGGGCACAGCCACCCTGGGTCCTCCCTGCTGCCCCCATCCCCTCTGGTCCTTTGGGGCCGTTGGGCAGTGCCCAGTGGGGTCTGCACCCCAGGGTCATTATCCCTGTGCAGAACTAGGGGCTGTGGCTGTGCCCCAGAGCGAGTGGCACCTCCCCACCTATTTATTTCCGTCTGGTGTCACTGCGCAGGGCTGGGTTGGGGTTCCAGAGTGGTTCCTCTGTTCCCCCCACCTTCTCGTTTCGGTGTTGAATAAAGAGATGTTATGACAAGGTGCCATCACCCACGAGTCTGCTCTGTGCCTGTGGCTGCAGGGTTCCCACCCACTGGGAAAGCCCTGGGGAGCCTCCAGGGACACCATGTCTCACATGGAGATGGCTGTGGGGCACAGCAGTTGGGTTACAAGCAATTTAGGACAGGGAAGAGAGCCTGGGGTGTGTGGGCTGTGCTGATGCTGATACCCTCCCCCTCTCCAACTTGGTTTCCCCTCATTTTACCTCTAGCAGCAAATTTTTGTAGTGACCATGGGGTGTGACTGGTTTTACTTGACTTTATCTTGGCATAGCATGATCAGAGATTTATAGAGATAGCAGGAACAAGCTGTTACTCTATATAAAATATTCCTGACACTGACATGACAAGAGGAGACACTGGTTTGGGATGATAGCAGCAGCCTGGATAAGTGACAATGGCGTGGCACAGAGAACAGGCATGAATGGGTTGGAGCTGAGGCTCAGTGCTGCCCTTCCATGGCCACCATAAAGTATAAAAACATCAAATAAGTGATAAAAGTTGGCAGGAAGCAGCAGGCTCTAGTCACCCACGTATCCCTGCTGTGACGATGAGCCCTGGCTGTTGTCCCCAGGCCATGGCGAGCTCCAGGGCCATTTCCACTGACTTCAAATAAGTAAAATCTGTATTAAACATTAATAAACATCCATGACCATTCCACATGTGGAATATCTAAAAGAACCTGTCCCGAGAGCACTGGGCTCTCCCTTGCAGCCACAGACTCTACTGGGAGAAGATGCCCTTGAAGCGGATCTTGTCCTCGGCGTCCTTCTCCCGCAGCCGCGCTTCCAGGCTCCGCAGCTCCTTGGACACTACGGGGCGCAGCGAGGGGTCGAGCGCCAGGACTTTGGCGAAGTCAGCCTGTGCCTCGGCCACGTTCCACACGGCTGCGTGGGCCTTGCCCCGCTTGAAGTAGGCCTTGACATTGTCTGTGGGGAGAGAGCCAGCATCAGCGGAGGGTGGGGGTGTCCTGGTGCCCTCCAGAGCCACCTGGGATGGCTCGTGGCTCCTTACCCTCGTACTTGTTGAGGATGGAGGAGCAGTGGTCCAGCACCTCGTAGTACTCCTCACACTGCAGCTTGCACTGGCAGTAGTTTAAGAGCAGGGGTGTGATCTTCTGGTCGAGCTCGATCCAGTCTGGAGAGCCTGGCTGCTCCTGTGGCAGACAGAGCAGGGAGAGTGAGGGGCAGCGCTCAAGCCCCGCATTCCCAAGGATGCCTGTGTGTATCTGGGGAGACCCACCTTCATCTGCAGGTTCTTGAGACAGGCGATGGCATCGTAGTATTTGGCAGCTGCCTCAGACACCTTGCCCTGCCGGTATAGCTCATTGCCTTCCTTGTGGATCTGGGGCACAGCCTGGAGCTTCTCCTCATCTGTCATGGCCCATGGGTCCTGCTGGTAGGAGCCGGGTGGCTCCACCTGCCAGCAGCCCATCAAGGAATCAGAGAATAGGATCATGGAATCGTTCAGGTTGGAGAAGACCTCTAGAGTCCTCGAGTCCTGCACTGCCAAGGCCACTACTAAACCACATCCCACATGCCACATCTGTGTGTCTTCTGGACACTTTCACCCCGAGCTCCCCATGCCAGCACCTCACCTTCAGCACCTCGATGTCAAAGATGAGGGGCTGGGGGTTCTTCTGGAGCTCATCGAGGTCGGGGTACCCCAGGGAGTAGTGCTCGTGCATCTGGGCAATGCTGCAGCAGTGCCGCTGCCCCTCCAGCGGGTCCTTCCCTGCTGCGATGTTCCGCAGGCTCTTGGACACTAGTGGGTAAAGCACCACGTGCTGCGGGAGGGAAGACAGCCAGAATTTGAAGAGGGCGGGGGGAAAAATGTAAGGATGCTCTAGCCTCGAACCGCACGGCTGGAGTGCACCGGGGGCCCCGCAACCCGCGCTTACCACACAAAGTCACCGCCCACCTGCACAGACCACGCCCCGGACAGGTCCTGGGCCCGCCCACCTTGGTGTCGCAGCGGAAGCGTGCGCGCTCGCCGGGCCGCATGGTTCGCAGCGCCGCTTCCCACACGGGCAGCTTGAACTTTTTCCCGGCGATGAGCTCCATGGGCTTCCCCCGCGCCCTGCTGTCGTCCACCGGCGTCTCCTCATCGCCGCACCGCAGCGTCCGGTAGTGGAAAGTGGCCTGAAGGAGCAGGAGGAGCGCGCGGCGTCACCATGGCGACGCAGGCGGGGGGGGGGGGGAGGGCGCGCATGCGCGCCTGCCCCGCCGCGTTCCGCTTCCCACATCCCCCACCCCGCCCGTCCCCCCGCAGATCTGACCTTGGTGCCGTCGCGGAAGTCTGGCAGCGGCCCGGTGCCCTCCCGCAGCACCTCCTTGTCCACGCCGTCCGCCCGCAGCTGCTCGACTTGCTGCGCCATCGCGCCCGCTCCGCCCGCGCCGCCAGCCCTGGCTCGGCCGCCTCCGCCGCCGCTCGGTTCTTTCCGGATCGTCGCGGCTGCGCGGGGCTCCCCCTGCCGGCCCGGGGGTGGTGCTGCGGGGCGGGGGCTCCGGGAATGGGGCGTGGTCATAGGGAAGGGGGGCGTGTCCAGCAGGGGCAGCCGCGCACCCGGTTCCCACGTGGTTCTCCTGGTTCCCGTCTCCCCCCCACCTTTCTGGGGTGTCATTCCGGGAGACACGGGAGGCATTCCGGTGGCACTTTGCCACCTGCATGCAAAGGCCGCGGTGCAGAATGGGAGGTTGATAATGTGGCTGGCACCCACTGTGAAGGTTCCCGCCCGCCGCGGGGAGAGCTTAGGCGGATTGTCCCCTCCCGCCAGCCCCGGCTGGGTCTGCGAGCGGGCAGGAAGGACAGGCAGCCGCAGCAGCGCCGTGCGAAACCCTGGCAGAGACACCTCAGGGCTTAACAGGGTTTAGCGCAGCTCACGAGGTATCCTGGGGTGACACGAGGACACTGGCAGGTGGCAGGTCCCCAGTCCCACAGAAGAGCTGGTGGCTCATGATGGTTGTGAAAAATGCGTATTTTATGATTGGCTTTTCGCAAATATTAAAGAATTATATGTGTTGTGTTAGAAAGTAATACTGTATTAATTCTCTTAAGTAGTGTGTTAAATAGAGTTTTAGGTTATAAAAAATGTTAAAATAGAAACTATGCTATGTAGGATACTTTTTTGTGAAGAAAGGACTCGCAGCGAGATAGCAGCCACAGGACACCTAAGTCTTTCAGAGAAAAAGAATTTTTTGCCCTCTTATCAGAAGAAACGAACTTCTTCCCACCTCGAAGGCGCTGTTAGGATTCAGAGGAATAAGTTGACGACGACCAGACAGAATCCTGTATTTGAATGGAATTTATGCATCATGTATCAAGTGCATGAATATGTAACAGGCTATTGCTCTTAAGGGTTAATCCTCTGCTAACAGGTGTACCCGGACGACCGTAACTCTTTGTCCCTATTGTCCATTATTCTCCTAATTAAAATTGTCAAAATTATTATTACTCTAATTGTATTACAATTTTATAACAATTTTATTACTATTAGACTTTAAAAATTTAAAAACAAGTGATTGGCGATTTTCACAGCGGTGATTACGCTGCTGCAGAAGTGACCGCGCAGGGAGCAAGCTGTTCTGCTGGCACTGTCACTGCTCAGCACTGCTGAGGGTGGCTCAGACCCACTGTCACCCTCACACACAGCGGAGAACTCAAGAGAGCTCCTGCTCCCGCCTCTTACACCCCTTGTTTTTCGGTGGTGCTTGATCCAAGATAACGCAGGTGGGTCCCCACAAAAAGAAGTGGGCTCGGTGCCCCCCCGGAATGTGGCTTCACCGCGGGCAGGCGCGGCGGGGGCGCGGCGCTGTCGGCGGCAGCGCAGGTGTCGGGAGGCGCGTGCGGTCGCTGGCGAGGCCGGGAGCCGCCGGGGGGTGACCGCCTCCTTCCTGCCCTGGGCGAGGCGAGCGCGGGGCCAGAGCCGCGGCAGCGGCGCCATGTGCCAGCGCCGCCGCGAGGGACCGCACGCAGCTGGCAGCTGGCAGCCCCGGCGAGAGCCGGGGGCTGCTGCCACCCCCCCGGGGGCTCCGAGCAGCCGGGAGGGGAGCGCCCCGAGCGTGGGGCTTTGAGCTTTGCAGGTGCTCGACGTAGAAGTGGTTGCTGGATGCTCTCGGTAGGATGTGGGCTGGAGCCCGTCCTCCCCATCAGGGTGGCTCTCGGCAGGCTCCAGCAGCAGCGTTGGAGCCCCGGGGGATGCAGGAGGGGCCCCCGCAGGGCAGGTGCTGTGGGGGGGCTGTCTCCCCCCGGGGACATCCGGGTGGCAGCCCACTGTGGCGAGGTGTGTGACGGCAGAGGCGCAGACGAGGCTCATATTTGGGCACGGAGCAGGTTATTGGAGGCCGCGGCCCCGCAGCCGGGAGATGAGGCGCCTGATAAAGGCTGCCCCCCCCGGTGCTGCTGCTGCTGCGTGCATTGGCTCGGGCGCTGGCAGAGGTGCCGTGGCTGCGCTGGCTGGGAGCCGGTGGCCATGGGGCCGCTGCTGGCTCTGGGGCTGCTCGTGTGCGTGCGGCTGTGCGGGGGTGAGTGTCGGGCGGGCGGGAGCGGGGCCCGCGGCGGCGGCGGGCCCGGCTCAGCAGCCTCCGTGCCGCAGGCTCCGGGGAGCTGCGTCTGGTGGGCGGCGGCGGGCGCTGTGCCGGGCGCGTGGAGGTGAAGCACGACGGTGAGTGGGGCTCCGTGTGCGCCTTCGACTTCGACTGGGAGGCTCTGGCAGTGCCACTGGCCGTGGTGGTGTGCCGGCAGCTGGGCTGCGGCCGGGTGGCCAGGGCGTCCCTGCACGCCCCGTTCGGGCCGGGCAGCGGGCGGATCTGGCTGCAGCCCTTCTTCTGCCGTGGCACCGAGGATGCGCTGGAGCAGTGTTTGCACTTGGGATGGGGACGGCATTTCTGCGGCCACAAGTGGGATGTGGGGGTGACCTGCACAGGTGAGGGGACACGCTGGCCGTGCTGGCAGAGTCACCTTGCGCTGGGGCACTGCGGGCTGGTGTGAGCCGTGCCGGTGCCCCTGTACAGATGCCGTGGAGCTGAGGCTGGCGGGCGGCGGCAGTCCCTGTGCCGGGAGGGTGGAGGTGAAGCTGCAGGGACACTGGGGCACGGTGGGAGACGACAACTGGAACGTGGCGGACGCCGAGGTGGTTTGCCAGCAGCTGGGCTGTGGTTCGGCTTCCGGTGCCTTCTTCGCCCTTGATCACTTTGGTGTAGGCGTTGGGCCCATCAGCCTGGCCCTGGTGAACTGCAGTGGGGATGAGGCCACGCTCTGGGACTGCGAGATCCGCGGCTGGGGACCCTATAACATTACCATCCATGATTCAGACACTGCCGTAGTCTGCCAAGGTAGGAGCCGGGCTTGAGAGAGTTGAGACTGTTCATGCACATCTCTTGTAACAGGCCCTGCACTGCTCCCACAGGATTTTCCCAGCTGGTTGGTGGCGATGGAGCCTGTGCCGGGCGGCTGGAGGTGCGTCAGGGCCGGGCCTGGGTCGGTGTCTGTGAGGATGAGGTGGACATGAAGGTGGCCCAGGTGGTGTGCAGAGAGCTGGGCTGCGGTGAGGTGATCGCCATCGCCGGCAGTGGCCGTTTTGGGGCAGTGTCGGGATCGCTCTGGGACGGGGGCTTCCAGTGCAATGGCACCGAGCCCCTCCTCAGTGCCTGTGCCCAGCGTCCGGCCCAGAGCCAGGAGTGCAGCGGCCCTGCCAGCGTCATCTGCTCCTGTAAGTGGCGGGGACAGCGGGGGCAGTTGGGGTCCCTGCAGCATCAGTGCTCTCAAGGCTGTTCCTGTGGCAGCCTACACGGGCTTCCGGCTGGGCAACGGCAGCTCGGGATGCGCCGGGCGAGTGGAGGTGGCAGTGAGGGGGACGTGGGGCTCCGTGTGCGCCAGCGAGTGGGACCTGCCCGATGCGCACGTCCTGTGTCGGCACCTGGGCTGCGGCCGCGCCTTCAGCGTGCCCCCGGGAGGCTCCTTCGGCAGCGGGGAGGGGCCGCTGCGGCCGGACGCCTTCGGCTGCAGCGGGAGCGAGCGGCACCCGGGCCAGTGCCCCGTGGCCGTGCTGGGGAAGCCGCCCTGTGCCCCCGGAAACGCCGCCGCCGTCAACTGCTCAGGTGGGTATGGCAGCTCTGTGAAGAGCCTTAAGGGCTTTTGGGACCTTGCCGAGAATTGCGAGCTGATGTTTCGGACTGAAGTACGGTGTGAGCCATGGCTCTGCTGGTGAATTTGCAGGCAGTGGCTTTGTCACGTCCCTGAGGCTGGTGGATGGTCAGAGCTTGTGTGATGGGCGGCTGGAGGAGACCATAACCAGCCCAGCCTGGCGCCGTGTGCCTCTGGAGCAGTGGAACCAATGGGATGCGTACATGGTATGTGCGGTGCTGGGCTGTGGCCTTCCCAAGGACGTTTACACTGCCTTGGGCACGGCTCCTGCATTGAGCAGCAGCCCCAGCGAGGTGGACATCATGACTGAAGAGATGGGCAGCAGTTTGGGCATGGGGTCTGCACTGAGCAGCAGCCCTGAGGAGATGGATGACCAGCTGGAGGAGATGGGCAATGTGTCAGGGATGGGCCCTGCAGCAAACAGCAGCCTTGAGGAGATGGTCATTGTCTGCTCAGGTGGGTGTCCCGAGAGGGCTGGAGGTGCCGGTGCCCCAAGCAGCCACCCCAGCCCATTCCTTCCGTGCCCACAGGCAGCCTGCGGGTGAGGCTGATGGGGAGCTCTGGGCGCTGTGCCGGGCGTGTGGAGGTCTATTCCGGTGGCAGCTGGAGCTGGGTGTGCCAGGAAGGCTGGGGGCTGCAGGCCGCGGCCGTTGTGTGCCGGGAGCTGGGCTGTGGCACGGCACTGCAGGCCCCGGGCTGGGCGCGCTTGGGTGCCGGCGCGGGGCCGCTGTGGCCGTACAGCCCCGCCTGCTCCGGCTCCGAGGAGTCTCTGTGGGAATGCGGGCGCACGGAACGGCGCGAGTGCGGGCCTGGCGGCGGGGCAGGGGCCGTCTGCTCAGGTCAGTGCCGGGCAGCCCCAGATCAGGGCCCGGCGAGGCCCCGGGGGGTTCCTGGCCGTGCCGTGACCCCCGTGCCTCCCTTGCAGAGCAGCTCTCCGTGCGGCTGGCAGGGGGCCCTGGGCGCTGCCGGGGCTTCCTGGAGATCTCCTACAACGGCACCTGGGGCCGCGTGTGCGCCAACGGCACCAGCCCCAGCACTGCCAGCACCGTCTGCCGCCAGCTGGGCTGTGGGCAGCGGGGCTGGCTCACAGCTGTCACCGCCCAGGATTCGACCGAGGCCTGGCTGGCCTGGGTGGGCTGTGAGGACGGGGCCCGCTCGCTCTGGCAGTGCCCCTCGGCAGCCTGGCACCTGCAGAGCTGCAGGCCAGGCGGGGACGCCCATGTGGAGTGTGAGGAGGACAGAGATGGCACCACGGAGGGACACACGACCGCATATCCGGAGGGTGCCAGCAGCACAGGTAGCTCTGCCCGTGCCCGCATCCCCCCCAGCAGGCTGGCTGGGATCCCCCTGGCCTCACTGCCTGCCTGTGTCCCCACAGGTGTCCCCAGAAGAAGGCCCCCGGCAGTGGCCGTGGGGTCTGTGCCTGTGCCCACTGTGCTGTGCGTGGTGCTGGGGATGCTGCTGTGCCTGTCCCTGGGTGCCCTGGCCCTGCTGCTGTGCCGTGCCCGTGCCCGGCGCCGAGGTGTGTCCCGGTGGGTGGGGGTGGGGACAGATCCCCTTTGGGGGTCCAGCAACCCCAGCCCTGAATAGCTCAGAAGGGGACCACGGGTGATCCCGGTGCCCCCCACCGTGCCCAGGGCCCCAGGTAAGTGCTGCATCTCCTTCCAGGCCCTGGCAGAGCTGCAGATGCCATCTCCAACGCTGTCTACGAGGAGCTGGATTACAAAGACATGCCCGAGTACCAGGAGGTGCCCACTCCCCCAGGTGGGTGCAGCCCTTGTGCCCCAGTTGTGCCCGCCCTGAAGGCTCTGCCCTGAGAGCCTCACAGCACCTCTGGCTCCTGGTGGCCCAGCAGGAACTCGTGGCCATGGGCTGTGGGTGTCCCTCGGTCCCAGAGCAGCCCCGCTCTGTGGTGGGAGGTTCTGTCACCGGTGGTGCCACTTGAGGCCACCCCCAAGTCCCTGTTTATCCCCTGCAGGTTCCCTGTTGGAGGGATGGGTGAAGAAGCTGCCGTATTACACAGGGGACAGCATGGAGGGGAGTGACACCGAGGCAGCCCCAGGTAGGGCCACAGGGCAGGAGCCCAGCAGGGAGAGCTGGGGAGAGGGGACACACTTGGGCTGGGGGGGCTGAGGGGACAAATCTCCTCCCTTATTAATGTGCAGTGAAACATCACCTTTCCCTGTGGGTCCACAGGGCCTCTAGCACGTGCTGAAGTGGAAAGGCTGGAGGGGGTGGCACAGCCTGAGCGCTGCCAGAGCTGCTGGTCACTGCCATGGACCCCTCTGTTTTTCCCAGATCCCCCTGCCTGGCCCGAGCAAGGACCCCCGGATGGCTACGACGATGTCCTGGCTGTGCCCCAGGAGCCCCTGGCTGCCAGCAGTGGGGACATCTCCGTGGGAATGGCAGGGCAGAGGTGGATCTGTGTGCTCCCCACAGGTGAGAGGGCTCCCAGCTGCCCTGTCCCCTGTGCAGAGCCACTCCATGGCAGGCTTTGGCTGTGGGGGTGGGCAGGGCCCCAGCAGCAGATCCATGGGTGCTGTGGCCAGAGCCGAGGTGGGGTCTGTCAGGGGGACACGGAGCCGCCTGCCCCCTCAGGCACCTTTCTGTGCTGTCCCCATGGTGGGATCTACTCCCCTTCAGGTCCCGCAGGAGCCAGCAGGGAGCCCTCGGAACAGACCCCTGGACACATGGACTATGATGATGTCGGCAGCAGCGCCCTGGGGACATTGCCATGAGGATGTCCTGGCCATGCCACAGCCCTGAGGACACGTGTGTGCCAGCGTGATGGGGCCCTGTCCCCAGGGAAGGCTGGCCCTGCCCACAGAGGTCAGCCCTCGCTCTCCCGCGCTGCAGGAAAGCAGCCCTTGTTTAAGGGATTTTCTTTGATTTCAGTGTGAATTTCCCCTTTTTCCTATTAAAACACAAAGTGGACAGAAACTCACTGCCAGGCCTGGAACATCCTTCTTGGGCTGGCACTTTCATTTTAGGTACACCAGCCACGCACAAGCATGTGAGGCAGGAACTGGAACCAGAGACCCCATCCTTGGCTGAGGGGGAGAAATAGTGGGAGATGGCTGGGATTGTCTTCGGGGTCTTTATTTGGCAGTGCCAAATGCACAGAACTGCTGCCCCCAACAGCGAGGGCAAAAGGGAGAGGGCAGGAGCCGGACCCCGCCCCGCAGATGCAGCAGGATCTCCTCTCTGTGTCCCGAGGGTGGGGCAGGCTCAGCCCCACTCTCAGCACGGGGAGCTGGGCCAGGACTGGCTCTGGTTGTTGGAAGGATTTTCCTAAAGGATGGGAGGTCTCCTGAAGGAGGGCAGCGCCTTCCTGCCCCCCGGCAGGGCAGCCCGCGGTGGCAGGGCAGCCGGGCCATGGCCCCGGCCTGCGGCACGTCGTGCTCCAGGAGGTTCCCGATGTTCAGGCCGGGCTGCAGGGCCCGGAGGGCGTCCAGTTCCTGCAGCAGGGCCTGGCTGAATCCGTCCGTGCTCAGCCTGGGCGTGGAGGAGGCAGGAGCAGAGGAGAAGGTGTTGGAGCTTGTGGGGAGGGAGGTGCTGAAGGGGCCGCGGTGCCGGTGCGGCCCTGCCTGTCCCGCAGCCTCCGCTGCCCGGCTCGGGCATGCCGGGCATGGAAGGGCCCGGGGCAGGGCCCTGACTCACCCCAGGCTCCTCAGCGGGCAGGCGGGCTGCCGGAGCTGCTGGCAGAGCTGCAGGATGCCCTGGGCTCGCAGCTCGTTGTCACTCAGGTCCAGGCAGGTGAGACGGGGCCCCTGCAGCAGCCGCGCAGCCAGGGCCGGGCAGGAGGCGCCCGACAGCCGGCAGCTGCCCAGCCTGTGGGAGCGAGGGAAACAGGGAAGGAGGGCTTTGGCCTCTGCTTGCTGAGCTGCTCCGGGTGGGAAGGGCGGAGCAGTGGCTGAGGTGCTCGCAGCAGCTGGGGCTGCTGAGGCGGCAATTCCGCAGCCCAAGGAGAGCCCTCGGGAAAGACCCTCAGAGCCTCCCGAGGGGCCCCAGATGTGTCCGTGGACTCGGAGATCTCCTGTCCGCTGTGGCCGGGCCCGCCGCCAGCCACCCAGCCGGCCAGTGCCCTCCGGTCCGGGTGCCCCGGCCCACCCGGGCCGATGTGGGCTCCGTGCGGTGCGTGCGTCTGTGAGCGGAGCAGCCCCGGACAGGGCCCGGTGCCGCAGGGCCCGGCAGCGCGGGGGGATGGGGCAGGGCAGCTCCTCCCGCCGCCGCACAGCGAGGGACCGGGACGTGGTGCCGGGCAGCAATGGCTGCGCTGCCGGTGCATGGGCAGCAGCTGCAGTTCCAGCTGCTCCGTTTGCTCTGCGCGGCAGCCCGGCACGAGAGTCCGGGAGGTGCCCGTCGTTTGTATAACAAAGAGCCGGGAAAAGCGGGATCCCGGCCAGGTGAGAGACATTGAGAGAGACAGGAGGAGAGGAGGATCGGGAGGAAGAGAGCCTTTAGAGTGGACTTTCTGTGCTTGGAATGCGAGAGGCTCAAAGCCCTGTTCCTTTGCCTGGGACAATCCTGGAGGCAGCAGCTGGGGCTGCTTCTGTGTTCCTGCGGGCAGCAGCAATCGGATTTACAGAGAATCACCTGCGACTGTGCCGTGGGAAAGCCGGGGTGGAACTAGTGAGGAAACGTGAGGTCTGCGTGTTGCAGTGTGTGTTTGGGGAAGCTCCGGGGCCAGCGGGGGTCAGTGGAGCCGCAGCTGTGAGTGAATGGGTGTCAGTGCCATGGGAGCAAGCGGATCCCTGCGTTGGGAATGCGCTGCCGGAGAGTCCTGTGAAGGGTGAGCCCGGGACGTTTCCTGCCGTGCGCGGCTGGCGGGCTGCAGGGGCCCGGGGCGGCGGGGCAGGCGCGGCGGGGGCGCGGCGCTGTCGGCGGCAGCGCAGGTGTCGGGAGGCGCGTGCGGTCGCTGGCGAGGCCGGGAGCCGCCGGGGGGTGACCGCCTCCTTCCTGCCCTGGGCGAGGCGAGCGCGGGGCCAGAGCCGCGGCAGCGGCGCCATGTGCCAGCGCCGCCGCGAGGGACCGCATGCAGCTGGCAGCTGGCAGCCCCGGCGAGAGCCGGGGGCTGCTGCCACCCCCCCGGGGGCTCCGAGCAGCCGGGAGGGGAGCGCCCCGAGCGTGGGGCTTTGAGCTTTGCAGGTGCTCGACCTAGAAGTGGTTGCTGGATGCTCTCGGTAGGATGTGGGCTGGAGCCCGTCCTCCCCATCAGGGTGGCTCTCGGCAGGCTCCAGCAGCAGCGTTGGAGCCCCGGGGCATGCAGGAGGGGCCCCCGCAGGGCAGGTGCTGTGGGGGGGCTGTCTCCCCCCGGGGACATCCTGGTGGCAGCCCACTGTGGCGAGGTGTGTGACGGCAGAGGCGCAGGCGAGGCTCATATTTGGGCACGGAGCAGGTTATTGGAGGCCGCGGCCCCGCAGCCGGGAGATGAGGCGCCTGATAAAGGCTGCCCCCCCCGGTGCTGCTGCTGCTGCGTGCATTGGCTCGGGCGCTGGCAGAGGTGCCGTGGCTGCGCTGGCTGGGGGCCGGTGGCCATGGGGCCGCTGCTGGCTCTGGGGCTGCTCGTGTGCGTGCGGCTGTGCGGGGGTGAGTGTCGGGCGGGCGGGAGCGGGGCCCGCGGCGGCGGCGGGCCCGGCTCAGCAGCCTCCGTGCCGCAGGCTCCGGGGAGCTGCGTCTGGTGGGCGGCGGCGGGCGCTGTGCCGGGCGCGTGGAGGTGAAGCACGACGGTGAGTGGGGCTCCGTGTGCGCCTTCGACTTCTACTGGGAGGCTCTGGGAGAGCCACTGGCCGTGGTGGTGTGCCGGCAGCTGGGCTGCGGCCGGGTGGCCAGGGCGTCCCTGCACGCCCCGTTCGGGCCGGGCAGCGGGCGGATCTGGCTGCAGCCCTTCTTCTGCCGCGGCACCGAGGATACGCTGGAGCAGTGTTCGCACGAGGGATGGGGACGGCATTTCTGCAGCCACCAGTCGGATGTGGGAGTGACCTGCACAGGTGAGGGGACACGCTGGCCGCGTTGGCAGAGCAATCTTGCGCTGGGGCACTGCGGGCTGGTGTGAGCCGTTCCGGTGCCCCTGTGCAGATGCCGTGGAGCTGAGGCTGGCGGGCGGCGGCAGTCCCTGTGCCGGGAGGGTGGAGGTGAAGCTGCAGGGACACTGGGGCACGGTGGTAGACAACAGCTGGGACATGGCGGACGCCGAGGTGGTTTGCCAGCAGCTGGGCTGTGGTTCGGCTTCCGGTGCCTTCTTCGCCCTTGATCACTTTGGTGTAGGCGTTGGGCCCATCAGCCTGGCCCTGGTGAACTGCAGTGGGGATGAGGCCACGCTCTGGGACTGCAAGATCCGTGGCTGGGGACCCTATTCCATTAACCTCCATGGTTCGGACACTGCCGTAGTCTGCCAAGGTAGGAGCCGGGCTTGAGGGAGTTGAGACTGTTCATGCACATCTCTTGTAACAGGCCCTGCACTGCTCCCCCAGGCTTTTCCCAGCTGGTTGGTGGCGATGGAGCCTGTGCCGGGCGGCTGGAGGTGCGTCAGGGCCGGGCCTGGGTCGGTGTCTGTGAGGATGAGGTGGACATGAAGGTGGCCCAGGTGGTGTGCAGGGAGCTGGGCTGCGGTGAGGTGATCGCCATCGCCGGCAGTGGCCGTTTTGGGGCAGTGTCGGGATCGCTCTGGGTCGGGGGCTTCCGGTGCAATGGCACCGAGCCCCTCCTCAGTGCCTGTGCCCAACGTCCAGCCCAGAGCCAGGAGTGCAGCGGCTCTGCCAGCGTCATCTGCTCCTGTAAGTGGCGGGGACAGCGGGGGCAGTTGGGGTCCCTGCAGCATCAGTGCTCTCAAGGCTGTTCCTGTGGCAGCCTACACGGGCTTCCGGCTGGGCAACGGCAGCTCGGGATGCGCCGGGCGAGTGGAGGTGGCAGTGAGGGGGACGTGGGGCTCCGTGTGCGCCAGCGAGTGGGACCTGCCCGATGCGCACGTCCTGTGCCGGCACCTGGGCTGCGGCCGCGCCTTCAGCGTGCCCCCGGGAGGCTCCTTTGGCAGTGGGGAGGGGCCGCTGCGGCCGGACGCCTTCGGCTGCAGCGGGAGCGAGCGGCACCCGGGCCAGTGCCCCGTGGCCGTGCTGGGGAAGCCGCCCTGTGCCCCCGGAAACGCCGCCGCCGTCAACTGCTCAGGTGGGTATGGCAGCTCTGTGAAGAGCCTTAAGGGCTTTTGGGACCTTGCCGAGAATTGCGAGCTGATGTTTCGGACTGAAGTACGGTGTGAGCCATGGCTCTGCTGGTGAATTTGCAGGCAGTGGCTTTGTCACGTCCCTGAGGCTGGTGGATGGTCAGAGCTTGTGTGATGGGCGGCTGGAGGAGACCATAACCAGCCCAGCCTGGCGCCGTGTGCCTCTGGAGCAGTGGAACCAATGGGATGCGTACATGGTATGTGCGGTGCTGGGCTGTGGCCTTCCCAAGGACGTTTACACTGCCTTGGGCACGGCTCCTGCATTGAGCAGCAGCCCCAGCGAGGTGGACATCATGACTGAAGAGATGGGCAGCAGTTTGGGCATGGGCTCTGCACTGAGCAGCAGCCCTGAGGAGATGGATGACCAGCTGGAGGAGATGGGCAATGTGTCAGGGATGGGCCCTGCAGCAAACAGCAGCCTTGAGGAGATGGTCATTGTCTGCTCAGGTGGGTGTCCTGAGAAGGGCTGGAGGTGCCGGTGCCCCAAGCAGCCACCCCAGCCCATTCCTTCCGTGCCCACAGGCAGCCTGCGGGTGAGGCTGATGGGGAGCTCTGGGCGCTGTGCCGGGCGTGTGGAGGTCTATTCCGGTGGCAGCTGGAGCTGGGTGTGCCAGGAAGGCTGGGGGCTGCAGGCCGCGGCCGTTGTGTGCCGGGAGCTGGGCTGTGGCACGGCACTGCAGGCCCCGGGCTGGGCGCGCTTGGGTGCCGGCGCGGGGCCGCTGTGGCCGTACAGCCCCGCCTGCTCCGGCTCCGAGGAGTCTCTGTGGGAATGCGGGCGCACGGAACGGCGCGAGTGCGGGCGCGGCGGCGGGGCAGGGGCCGTCTGCTCAGGTCAGTGCCGGGCAGCCCCAGATCAGGGCCCGGCGAGGCCCCGGGGGGTTCCTGGCCGTGCCGTGACCCCCGTGCCTCCCTTGCAGAGCAGCTCTCCGTGCGGCTGGCAGGGGGCCCTGGGCGCTGCCGGGGCTTCCTGGAGATCTCCTACAACGGCACCTGGGGCCGCGTGTGCGCCAACGGCACCAGCCCCAGCACTGCCAGCACCGTCTGCCGCCAGCTGGGCTGTGGGCAGCGGGGCTGGCTCACAGCTGTCACCGCCCAGGATTCGACCGAGGCCTGGCTGGCCTGGGTGGGCTGTGAGGACGGGGCCCGCTCGCTCTGGCAGTGCCCCTCGGCAGCCTGGCACCTGCAGAGCTGCAGGCCAGGCGGGGACGCCCATGTGGAGTGTGAGGAGGACAGAGATGGCACCACGGAGGGACACACGACCGCATATCCGGAGGGTGCCAGCAGCACAGGTAGCTCTGCCCGTGCCCGCATCCCCCCCAGCAGGCTGGCTGGGATCCCCCTGGCCTCACTGCCTGCCTGTGTCCCCACAGGTGTCCCCAGAAGAAGGCCCCCGGCAGTGGCCGTGGGGTCTGTGCCTGTGCCCACTGTGCTGTGCGTGGTGCTGGGGATGCTGCTGTGCCTGTCCCTGGGTGCCCTGGCCCTGCTGCTGTGCCGTGCCCGTCGCCGAGGTGTGTCCCGGTGGGTGGGGGTGGGGACAGATCCCCTTTGGGGGTCCAGAAACCCCAGCCCTGAATAGCTCAGAAGGGGACCACGGGTGATCCCGGTGCCCCCCACCGTGCCCAGGGCCCCAGGTAAGTGCTGCATCTCCTTCCAGGCCCTGGCAGAGCTGCAGATGCCATCTCCAACGCTGTCTACGAGGAGCTGGATTACAAAGACATGCCCGAGTACCAGGAGGTGCCCACTCCCCCAGGTGGGTGCAGCCCTTTTGCCCCAGTTGTGCCCGCCCTGAAGGCTCTGCCCTGAGAGCCTCACAGCACCTCTGGCTCCTGGTGGCCCAGCAGGAACTCGTGGCCATGGGCTGTGGGTGTCCCTCGGTCCCAGAGCAGCCCCGCTCTGTGGTGTGAGGTTCTGTCACCGGCGGTACCACTTGAGGCCACCCCCAAGTCCCTGTTTATCCCCTGCAGGTTCCCTGTTGGAGGGATGGGTGAAGAAGCTGCCGTATTACACAGGGGACAGCATGGAGGGGAGTGACACCGAGGCAGCCCCAGGTAGGGCCACAGGGCAGGAGCCCAGCAGGGAGAGCTGGGGAGAGGGGACACACTTGGGCTGGGGGGGCTGAGGGGACAAATCTCCTCCCTTATTAATGTGCAGTGAAACATCACCTTTCCCTGTGGGTCCACAGGGCCTCTAGCACGTGCTGAAGTGGAAAGGCTGGAGGGGGTGGCACAGCCTGAGCGCTGCCAGGGCTGCTGGTCACTGCCATGGACCCCTCTGTTTTTCCCAGATCCCCCTGCCTGGCCCGAGCAAGGACCCCCGGATGGCTACGACGATGTCCTGGCTGTGCCCCAGGAGCCCCTGGCTGCCAGCAGTGGGGACATCTCCGTGGGAATGGCAGGGCAGAGGTGGAGCTGTGTGCTCCCCACAGGTGAGAGGGCTCCCAGCTGCCCTGTCCCCTGTGCAGAGCCACTCCATGGCAGGCTTTGGCTGTGGGGGTGGGCAGGGCCCCAGCAGCAGATCCATGGGTGCTGTGGCCAGAGCCCAGGTGGGGTCTGTCAGGGGGACACGGAGCCGCCTGCCCCCTCGGGCACCTTTCTGTGCTGTCCCCATGGTGGGATCTACTCCCCTTCAGGTCCCGCAGGAGCCAGCAGGGAGCCCTCAGAACAGCCCCCTGGACACATGGACTATGATGATGTCGGCAGCAGCGCCCTGGGGACATTGCCATGAGGATGTCCTGGCCATGCCACAGCCCTGAGGACACGTGTGTGGCAGCGTGATGGGGCCCTGTCCCCAGGGAAGGCTGGCCCTGCCCACAGAGGTCAGCCCTCGCTCTCCCGCGCTGCAGGAAAGCAGCCCTTGTTTAAGGGATTTTCTTTGATTTCAGTGTGAATTTCCCCTTTTTCCTATTAAAACACAAAGTGGACAGAAACTCACTGCCAGGCCTGGAACATCCTTCTTGGGCTGGCACTTTCATTTTAGGTACACCAGCCACGCACAAGCATGTGAGGCAGGAACTGGAACCAGAGACCCCATCCTTGGCTGAGGGGGAGAAATAGTGGGAGATGGCTGGGATTGTCTTCGGGGTCTTTATTTGGCACTGCCAAATGCACAGAACTGCTGCCCCCAACAGCGAGGGCAAAAGGGAGAGGGCAGGAGCCGGACCCCGCCCCGCAGATGCAGCAGGATCTCCTCTCTGTGTCCCGAGGGTGGGGCAGGCTCAGCCCCAGTCTCAGCACGGGGAGCTGGGCCAGGACTGGCTCTGGTTGTTGGAAGGATTTTCCTAAAGGATGGGAGGTCTCCTGAAGGAGGGCAGTGCCTTCCTGCCCCCCGGCAGGGCAGCCCGCGGTGGCAGGGCAGCCGGGCCATGGCCCCGGCGTGCGGCACGTCGTGCTCCAGGAGGTTCCCGATGTTCAGGCCGGGCTGCAGGGCCCGGAGGGCGTCCAGTTCCTGCAGCAGGGCCTGGCTGAATCCGTCCGTGCTCAGCCTGGGCGTGGAGGAGGCAGGAGCAGAGGAGAAGGTGTTGGAGCTTGTGGGGAGGGAGGTGCTGAAGGGGCCGCGGTGCCGGCGCGGCCCTGCCTGTCCCGCAGCCTCCGCTGCCCGGCTCGGGCATGCCGGGCATGGAAGGGCCCGGGGCAGGGCCCTGACTCACCCCAGGCTCCTCAGCGGGCAGGCGGGCTGCCGGAGCTGCTGGCAGAGCTGCAGGATGCCCTGGGCTCGCAGCTCGTTGTCACTCAGGTCCAGGCAGGTGAGACGGGGCCCCTGCAGCAGCCGCGCAGCCAGGGCCGGGCAGAGGCGCCCGACAGCCGGCAGCTGCCCAGCCTGTGGGAGCGAGGGAAACAGGGAAGGAGGGCTTTGGCCTCTGCTTGCTGAGCTGCTCCGGGTGGGAAGGGCGGAGCAGTGGCTGAGGTGCTCGCAGCAGCAGGGGCTGCTGAGGCGGCAATTCCGCAGCCCAAGGAGAGCCCTCGGGAAAGACCCTCAGAGCCTCCCGAGGGGCCCCAGATGTGTCCGTGGACTCGGAGATCTCCTGTCCGCTGTGGCCGGGCCCGCCGCCAGCCACCCAGCCGGCCAGTGCCCTCCGGTCCGGGTGCCCCGGCCCACCCGGGCCGGTGTGGGCTCCGTGCGGTGCGTGCGTCTGTGAGCGGAGCAGCCCCGGACAGGGCCCGGTGCCGCAGGGCCCGGCAGCGCGGGGGGATGGGGCAGGGCAGCTCCTCCCGCCGCCGCACAGCGAGGGACCGGGACGTGGTGCCGGGCAGCAATGGCTGCGCTGCCGGTGCATGGGCAGCAGCTGCAGTTCCAGCTGCTCCGTTTGCTCTGCGCGGCAGCCCGGCACGAGAGTCCGGGAGGTGCCCGTCGTTTGTATAACAAAGAGCCGGAGAAAGCGGGATCCCGGCCAGGTGAGAGACAGCGGGAGAGGAGGATCGGGAGGAAGAGAGCCTTTAGAGTGGACTTTCTGTGCTTGGAATGTGAGAGGTTCAAAGCCCCGTTCCTTTGCCTGGGACAATCCTGGAGGCAGCAGCTGGGGCTGCTTCTGTGTTCCTGCGGGCAGCAGCAATCGGATTTACAGAGAGTCACCTGCGACTGTGCCGTGGGAAAGCTGGAGTGGAACTAGTGAGGAAACGTGAGGTCTGCGTGTTGCAGTGGGTGTTTGGGGAAGCTCCGGGGCCAGCGGGGGTCAGTGGAGCCGCAGCTGTGAATGGGTGTCAGTGCCATGGGAGCAAGCGGATCCCTGCGTTGGGAATGCGCTGCCGGAGAGTCCTGTGAAGGGTGAGCCCGGGACGTTTCCTGCCGTGCGCGGCTGGCGGGCTGCAGGGGCCCGGGGCGGCGGGGCAGGCGCGGCGGGGGCGCGGCGCTGTCGGCGGCAGCGCAGGTGTCGGGAGGCGCGTGCGGTCGCTGGCGAGGCCGGGAGCCGCCGGGGGGTGACCGCCTCCTTCCTGCCCTGGGCGAGGCGAGCGCGGGGCCAGAGCCGCGGCAGCGGCGCCATGTGCCAGCGCCGCCGCGAGGGACCGCACGCAGCTGGCAGCTGGCAGCCCCGGCGAGAGCCGGGGGCTGCTGCCACCCCCCCGGGGGCTCCGAGCAGCCGGGAGGGGAGCGCCCCGAGCGTGGGGCTTTGAGCTTTGCAGGTGCTCGACCTAGAAGTGGTTGCTGGATGCTCTCGGTAGGATGTGGGCTGGAGCCCGTCCTCCCCATCAGGGTGGCTCTCGGCAGGCTCCAGCAGCAGCGTTGGAGCCCCGGGGGATGCAGGAGGGGCCCCCGCAGGGCAGGTGCTGTGGGGGGACTGTCTCCCCCCGGGGACATCCGGGTGGCAGCCCACTGTGGCGAGGTGTGTGACGGCAGAGGCGCAGGCGAGGCTCATATTTGGGCACGGAGCAGGTTATTGGAGGCCGCGGCCCCGCAGCCGGGAGATGAGGCGCCTGATAAAGGCTGCCCCCCCCGGTGCTGCTGCTGCTGCGTGCATTGGCTCGGGCGCTGGCAGAGGTGCCGTGGCTGCGCTGGCTGGGGGCCGGTGGCCATGGGGCCGGTGGCCATGGGGCCGCTGCTGGCTCTGGGGCTGCTCGTGTGCGTGCGGCTGTGCGGGGGTGAGTGTCGGGCGGGCGGGAGCGGGGCCCGCGGCGGCGGCGGGCCCGGCTCAGCAGCCTCCGTGCCGCAGGCTCCGGGGAGCTGCGTCTGGTGGGCGGCGGCGGGCGCTGTGCCGGGCGCGTGGAGGTGAAGCACGACGGTGAGTGGGGCTCCGTGTGCGCCTTCGACTTCGACTGGGAGGCTCTGGCAGCGCCACTGGCCGTGGTGGTGTGCCGGCAGCTGGGCTGCGGCCAGGTGGCCAGGGCGTCCCTGCACGCCCCGTTCGGGCCGGGCAGCGGGCGGATCTGGCTGCAGCCCTTCTTCTGCCGCGGCACCGAGGATGCGCTGGAGCAGTGTTCGCACGAGGGATGGGGACAGCATTTCTGCAGCCACCAGTCGGATGTGGGAGTGACCTGCACAGGTGAGGGGACACGCTGGCCGCGTTGGCAGAGCAATCTTGCGCTGGGGCACTGCGGGCTGGTGTGAGCCGTTCCGGTGCCCCTGTGCAGATGCCGTGGAGCTGAGGCTGGCGGGCGGCGGCAGTCCCTGTGCCGGGAGGGTGGAGGTGAAGCTGCAGGGACACTGGGGCACGGTGGTAGACGACAGCTGGGACATGGCGGACGCCGAGGTGGTTTGCCAGCAGCTGGGCTGTGGTTCGGCTTCCGGTGCCTTCTTCGCCCTTGATCACTTTGGTGTAGGCGTTGGGCCCATCAGCCTGGCCCTGGTGAACTGCAGTGGGGATGAGGCCACGCTCTGGGACTGCAAGATCCGTGGCTGGGGACCCTATTCCATTAACCTCCATGGTTCGGACACTGCTGTAGTCTGCCAAGGTAGGAGCCGGGCTTGAGGGAGTTGAGACTGTTCATGCACATCTCTTGTAACAGGCCCTGCACTGCTCCCCCAGGCTTTTCCCAGCTGGTTGGTGGCGATGGAGCCTGTGCCGGGCGGCTGGAGGTGCGTCAGGGCCGGGCCTGGGTCGGTGTCTGTGAGGATGAGGTGGACATGAAGGTGGCCCAGGTGGTGTGCAGGGAGCTGGGCTGCGGTGAGGTGATCGCCATCGCCGGCAGTGGCCGTTTTGGGGCAGTGTCGGGATCGCTCTGGGTGGGGGGCTTCCGGTGCAATGGCACCGAGCCCCTCCTGAGTGCCTGTGCCCAGCGTCCGGCCCAGAGCCAGGAGTGCAGCGGCCCTGCCAGCGTCATCTGCTCCTGTAAGTGGCGGGGACAGCGGGGGCAGTTGGGGTCCCTGCAGCATCAGTGCTCTCAAGGCTGTTCCTGTGGCAGCCTACACGGGCTTCCGGCTGGGCAACGGCAGCTCGGGATGCGCCGGGCGAGTGGAGGTGGCAGTGAGGGGGACGTGGGGCTCCGTGTGCGCCAGCGAGTGGGACCTGCCCGATGCGCACGTCCTGTGCCGGCACCTGGGCTGCGGCCGCGCCTTCAGCGTGCCCCCGGGAGGCTCCTTTGGCAGCGGGGAGGGGCCGCTGCGGCCGGACGCCTTCGGCTGCAGCGGGAGCGAGCGGCACCCGGGCCAGTGCCCCGTGGCCGTGCTGGGGAAGCCGCCCTGTGCCCCCGGAAACGCCGCAGCCGTCAACTGCTCAGGTGGGTATGGCAGCTCTGTGAAGAGCCTTAAGGGCTTTTGGGACCTCTCCGAGAATTGCGAGCTGACGTTTCGGACTGAAGTACGGTGTGAGCCGTGGCTCTGCTGCTGAATTTGCAGGCAGTGGCTTTGTCACATCCCTGAGGCTGGTGGATGGTCAGAGCTTGTGTGATGGGCGGCTGGAGGAGACCATAACCAGCCCAGCCTGGCGCCGTGTGCCTCTGGAGCAGTGGAACCAATGGGATGTGTACATGGTATGTGCGGTGCTGGGCTGTGGCCTTCCCAAGGACGTTTACACTGCCTTGGGCACGGCTCCTGCATTGAGCAGCAGCCCCAGCGAGGTGGACATCATGACTGAAGAGATGGGCAGCAGTTTGGGCATGGGCTCTGCACTGAGCAGCAGCCCTGAGGAGATGGATGACCAGCTGGAGGAGATGGGCAATGTGTCAGGGATGGGCCCTGCAGCAAACAGCAGCCTTGAGGAGATGGTCATTGTCTGCTCAGGTGGGTGTCCTGAGAAGGGCTGGAGGTGCCGGTGCCCCAAGCAGCCACTCCAGCCCATTCCTTCCGTGCCCGCAGGCAGCCTGCGGGTGAGGCTGGTGGGGAGCTCTGGGCGCTGTGCCGGGCGTGTGGAGGTCTATTCCGGTGGCAGCTGGAGCTGGGTGTGCCAGGAAGGCTGGGGGCTGCAGGCCGCGGCCGTTGTGTGCCGGGAGCTGGGCTGTGGCACGGCACTGCAGGCCCCGGGCTGGGCGCGCTTGGGTGCCGGCGCGGGGCCGCTGTGGCCGTACAGCCCCGCCTGCTCCGGCTCCGAGGAGTCTCTGTGGGAATGCGGGCGCACGGAACGGCGCGAGTGCGGGCGCGGCGGCGGGGCAGGTGCCGTCTGCTCAGGTCAGTGCCGGGCAGCCCCAGATCAGGGCCCGGCGAGGCCCCGGGGGGTTCCTGGCCGTGCCGTGACCCCCGTGCCTCCCTTGCAGAGCAGCTCTCCGTGCGGCTGGCAGGGGGCCCTGGGCGCTGCCGGGGCTTCCTGGAGATCTCCTACAACGGCACCTGGGGCCGCGTGTGCGCCAACGGCACCAGCCCCAGCACTGCCAGCACCGTCTGCCGCCAGCTGGGCTGTGGACAGCGGGGCTGGCTCACAGCTGTCACCGCCCAGGATTCGACCGAGGCCTGGCTGGCCTGGGTGGGCTGTGAGGACGGGGCCCGCTCGCTCTGGCAGTGCCCCTCGGCAGCCTGGCACCTGCAGAGCTGCAGGCCAGGCGGGGATGCCCATGTGGAGTGTGAGGAGGACAGAGATGGCACCACTGAGGGACACACGACCGCATATCCGGAGGGTGCCAGCAGCACAGGTAGCTCTGCCCGTGCCCGCATCCCCCCCAGCAGGCTGGCTAGGATCCCCCTGGCCTCACTGCCTGCCTGTGTCCCCACAGGTGTCCCCAGAAGAAGGCCCCCGGCAGTGGTTGTGGGGTCTGTGCCTGTGCCCACTGTGCTGTGCGTGGTGCTGGGGACGCTGCTGTGCCTGTCCCTGGGTGCCCTGGCCCTGCTGCTGTGCCGTGCCCGTGCCCGGCGCCGAGGTGTGTCCCGGTGGGTGGGGGTGGGGACAGATCCCGGTGATCCTGGTGGGGGGGGCCAGGGGTGATCCCGGTGCCCCCCACCGTGCCCAGGGCCCCAGGTAAGTGCTGCATCTCCTTCCAGGCCCTGGCAGAGCTGCAGATGCCATCTCCAACGCTGTCTACGAGGAGCTGGATTACAAAGCCATGCCCGAGTTCCAGGAGGTGCCCACTCCCCCAGGTGGGTGCAGCACTTTTGCCCCAGTTGTGCCTGCCCTGAAGGCTCTGCCCTGAGAGCCCCACGGCAGCTCTGGCTCCTGGTGGCCCAGCAGGAACTCGTGGCCATGGGCTGTGGGTGTCCCTCGGTCCCAGAGCAGCCCCGCTCTGTGGTGGGAGGTTCTGTCACTGGCGGTGCCACTTGAGGCCACCCCCAAGTCCCTGTTTATCCCCTGCAGGTTCCCTGTTGGAGGGATGGGTGAAGAAGCTGCCGTATTACACAGGGGACAGCATGGAGGGGAGTGACACCGAGGCAGCCCCAGGTAGGGCCACAGGGCAGGAGCCCAGCAGGGAGAGCTGGGGAGAGGGGACACACTTGGGCTGGGGGGGCTGAGGGGACAAATCTCCTCCCTTATTAATGTGCAGTGAAACATCACCTTTCCCTGTGGGTCCACAGGGCCTCTAGCTCGTGCTGAAGTGGAAAGGCTGGAGGGGGTGGCACAGCCTGAGCCCTGCCAGGGCTGCTGGTCACTGCCATGGACCCCTCTGCTTTTCCCAGATCCCCCTGCCTGGCCCGAGCAAGGAACCCCGGATGGCTACGACGATGTCCTGGATGTGCCCCAGGAGCCCCCCGCGGCCAGCAGTGGGGACATCTCCGAGGGAGTGGCAGGGCAGAGGCGGATCTGTGTGCTCCCCACAGGTGAGAGGGCTCCCAGCTGCCCTGTCCCCTGTGCAGAGCCACTGCATGGCAGGCTTTGGCTGTGGGGGTGGGCAGGGCCCCAGCAGCAGATCCATGGGTGCTGTGGCCAGAGCCCAGGTGGGGTCTGTCAGGGGGACACGGAGCTGCCTGCCCCCTTGGGCACCTTTCTGTGCTGTCCCCAAGGTGGGATCTACTCCCCTCCAGGTCCCCCAGGAGCCAGCAGGGAGCCCTCAGAACAGCCCCCTGGACACATGGACTATGATGATGTCGGCAGCAGTGCCCTGGGGACGTTGCCATGAGGATGTCCTGGCCATGCCACAGCCCTGAGGACACGTGTGTGGCAGCGTGATGGGGCCCTGTCCCCAGGGAAGGCTGGCCCTGCCCACAGAGGTCAGCCCTTGCTGTCCAGCGCTGCAGGAAAGCAGCCCTTGTTTAAGGATTTTCTTTAATTTCAGTGTGAATTTCCCATTTTTCCTATTAAAACACAAAGTGGATAGAAACTCACTGCCAGGCCTGGAACGTCCTTCTTGGGCTGGCACTTTCATTTTAGGTACACCTGCCACGCACAAGCATGTGAGGCAGGAACTGGAACCAGAGACCCCATCCTTGGCTGAGGGGGAGAAATAGTGGGAGATGGCTGGGATTGTCTTCGGGGTCTTTATTTGGCACTGCCAAATGCACAGAACTGCTGCCCCCAACAGCCAGGGCAAAAGGGAGAGGGCAGGAGCTGGACCCCGCCCCGCAGATGCAGCAGGATCTCCTCCCTGTGCCCCGAGGGTGGGGCAGGCTCAGCCCCAATCTCAGCACGGGGAGCTGGGCCAGGACTGGCTCTGGTTGTTGGAAGGATTTTCCTAAAGGATGGGAGGTCTCCTGAAGGAGGGCAGTGCCTTCCTGCCCCCCGGCAGGCAGCCCGCGGTGGCAGGGCAGCCGGGCCATGGCCCCGGCCTGCGGCACGTCGTGCTCCAGGAGGTTCCCGATGTTCAGGCCGGGCTGCAGGGCCCGGAGGGCGTCCAGTTCCTGCAGCAGGGCCTGGCTGAATCCGTCCGTGCTCGGCCTGGGCGTGGAGGAGGCAGGAGCAGAGGAGAAGGTGTTGGAGCTTGTGGGGAGGGAGGTGCTGAAGGGGCCGCGGTGCCGGTGCGGCCCTGCCTGTCCCGCAGCCTCCGCTGCCCGGCTCGGGCATGCCGGGCATGGAAGGGCCCGGGGCAGGGCCCTGACTCACCCCAGGCTCCTCAGCGGGCAGGCGGGCTGCCGGAGCTGCTGGCAGAGCTGCAGGATGCCCTGGGCTCGCAGCTCGTTGTCACTCAGGTCCAGGCAGGTGAGACGGGGCCCCTGCAGCAGCCGCGCAGCCAGGGCCGGGCAGGAGGCGCCCGACAGCCGGCAGCTGCCCAGCCTGTGGGAGCGAGGGAAACAGGGAAGGAGGGCTTTGGCCTCTGCTTGCTGAGCTGCTCCGGGTGGGAAGGGCGGAGCAGTGGCTGAGGTGCTCGCAGCAGCAGGGGCTGCTGAGGCGGCAATTCCGCAACCCAATGAGAGCCGTCGGGAAAGACCCTCAGAACCTCCCGAGGGGCCCCAGATGTGTCCGTGGACTCGGAGATCTCCTGTCCGCTGTGGCCGGGCCCGCCGCCAGCCACCCAGCCGGCCAGTGCCCTCCGGTCCGGGTGCCCCGGCCCACCCGGGCCGGTGTGGGCTCCGTGCGGTGCGTGCGTCTGTGAGCGGAGCAGCCCCGGACAGGGCCCGGTGCCGCAGGGCCCGGCAGCGCGGGGGGATGGGGCAGGGCAGCTCCTCCCGCCGCCGCACAGCGAGGGACCGGGACGTGGTGCCGGGCAGCAATGGCTGCGCTGCCGGTGCATGGGCAGCAGCTGCAGTTCCAGCTGCTCCGTTTGCTCTGCGCGGCAGCCCGGCACGAGAGTCCGGGAGGTGCCCGTCGTTTGTATAACAAAGAGCCGGGAAAAGCGGGATCCCGGCCAGGTGAGAGACATTGAGAGAGACAGGAGGAGAGGAGGATCGGGAGGAAGAGAGCCTTTAGAGTGGACTTTCTGTGCTTGGAATGCGAGAGGCTCAAAGCCCTGTTCCTTTGCCTGGGACAATCCTGGAGGCAGCAGCTGGGGCTGCTTCTGTGTTCCTGCGGGCAGCAGCAATCGGATTTACAGAGAGTCACCTGCGACTGTGCCGTGGGAAAGCCGGGGTGGAACTAGTGAGGAAACGTGAGGTCTGCGTGTTGCAGTGGGTGTTTGGGGAAGCTCCGGGGCCAGCGGGGGTCAGTGGAGCCGCAGCTGTGAGTGAATGGGTGTCAGTGCCATGGGAGCAAGCGGATCCCTGCGTTGGGAATGCGCTGCCGGAGAGTCCTGTGAAGGGTGAGCCCGGGACGTTTCCTGCCGTGCGCGGCTGGCGGGCTGCAGGGGCCCGGGGCGGCGGGGAAGGCGCGGCGGGGGCGCGGCGCTGTCGGCGGCAGCGCAGGTGTCGGGAGGCGCGTGCGGTCGCCGGCGAGGCCGGGAGCCGCCGGGGGGTGACCGCCTCCTTCCTGCCCTGGGGCGAGGCGAGCGCGGGGCCACAGCCGCGGCAGCGGCGCCATGTGCCAGCGCCGCCGCGAGGGACCGCATGCAGCTGGCAGCTGGCAGCCCCGGCGAGAGCCGGGGGCTGCTGCCACCCCCCCCGGGGGCTCCGAGCAGCCAGGAGGGGAGCGCCCCGAGCGTGGGGCTTTGAGCTTTGCAGGTGCTCGACCTAGAAGTGGTTGCTGGATGCTCTCGGTAGGATGTGGGCTGGAGCCCGTCCTCCCCATCAGGGTGGCTCTCGGCAGGCTCCAGCAGCAGCGTTGGAGCCCCGGGGGATGCAGGAGGGGCCCCCGCAGGGCAGGTGCTGTGGGGGGGCTGTCTCCCCCCGGGGACATCCGGGTGGCAGCCCACTGTGGCGAGGTGTGTGACGGCAGAGGCGCAGACGAGGCTCATATTTGGGCACGGAGCAGGTTATTGGAGGCCGCGGCCCCGCAGCCGGGAGATGAGGCGCCTGATAAAGGCTGCCCCCCCGGTGCTGCTGCTGCTGCGTGCATTGGCTCGGGCGCTGGCAGAGGTGCCGTGGCTGCGCTGGCTGGGGGCCGGTGGCCATGGGGCCGCTGCTGGCTCTGGGGCTGCTCGTGTGCGTGCGGCTGTGCGGGGGTGAGTGTCGGGCGGGCGGGAGCGGGGCCCGCGGCGGCGGCGGGCCCGGCTCAGCAGCCTCCGTGCCGCAGGCTCCGGGGAGCTGCGTCTGGTGGGCGGCGGCGGGCGCTGTGCCGGGCGCGTGGAGGTGAAGCACGACGGTGAGTGGGGCTCCGTGTGCGCCTTCGACTTCGACTGGGAGGCTCTGGCAGTGCCACTGGCCGTGGTGGTGTGCCGGCAGCTGGGCTGCGGCCGGGTGGCCAGGGCGTCCCTGCACGCCCCGTTCGGGCCGGGCAGCGGGCGGATCTGGCTGCAGCCCTTCTTCTGCCGCGGCACCGAGGATGCGCTGGAGCAGTGTTTGCACTTCGGATGGGGACGGCATTTCTGCGGCCACAAGTGGGATGTGGGGGTGACCTGCACAGGTGAGGGGACACGCTGGCCGTGCTGGCAGAGTCACCTTGCGCTGGGGCACTGCGGGCTGGTGTGAGCCGTGCCGGTGCCCCTGTGCAGATGCCGTGGAGCTGAGGCTGGCGGGCGGCGGCAGTCCCTGTGCCGGGAGGGTGGAGGTGAAGCTGCAGGGACACTGGGGCACGGTGGGAGACGACAACTGGAACGTGGCGGACGCCGAGGTGGTTTGCCAGCAGCTGGGCTGTGGTTCGGCTTCCGGTGCCTTCTTCGCCCTTGATCACTTTGGTGTAGGCGTTGGGCCCATCAGCCTGGCCGTGGTGGAATGCAGTGGGGACGAGGCCACGCTCTGGGACTGCAAGATCCGTGGCTGGGGACCCTATTCCATTAACCTCCATGGTTCGGACACTGCCGTAGTCTGCCAAGGTAGGAGCTGGGCTTGAGGGAGTTGAGACTGTTCATGCACATCTCTTGTAACAGGCCCTGCACTGCTCCCCCAGGCTTTTCCCAGCTGGTTGGTGGCGATGGAGCCTGTGCCGGGCGGCTGGAGGTGCGTCAGGGCCGGGCCTGGGTCGGTGTCTGTGAGGATGAGGTGGACATGAAGGTGGCCCAGGTGGTGTGCAGGGAGCTGGGCTGCGGTGAGGTGATCGCCATCGCCGGCAGTGGCCGTTTTGGGGCAGTGTCGGGATCGCTCTGGGTCGGGGGCTTCCGGTGCAATGGCACCGAGCCCCTCCTGAGTGCCTGTGCCCAGCATCCGGCCCAGAGCCAGGAGTGCAGCGGCCCTGCCAGCGTCATCTGCTCCTGTAAGTGGCGGGGACAGCGGGGGCAGTTGGGGTCCCTGCAGCATCAGTGCTCTCAAGGCTGTTCCTGTGGCAGCCTACACGGGCTTCCGGCTGGGCAACGGCAGCTCGGGATGCGCCGGGCGAGTGGAGGTGGCAGTGAGGGGGACGTGGGGCTCCGTGTGCGCCAGCGAGTGGGACCTGCCCGATGCACACGTCCTGTGCCGGCACCTGGGCTGCGGCCGCGCCTTCAGCGTGCCCCCGGGAGGCTCCTTTGGCAGCGGGGAGGGTCCGCTGCGGCCGGACGCCTTCGGCTGCAGCGGGAGCGAGCGGCACCCGGGCCAGTGCCCCGTGGCCGTGCTGGGGAAGCCGCCCTGTGCCCCCGGAAACGCCGCCGCCGTCAACTGCTCAGGTGGGTATGGCAGCTCTGTGAAGAGCCTTAAGGGCTTTTGGGACCTTGCCGAGAATTGCGAGCTGATGTTTCGGACTGAAGTACGGTGTGAGCCATGGCTCTGCTGGTGAATTTGCAGGCAGTGGCTTTGTCACGTCCCTGAGGCTGGTGGATGGTCAGAGCTTGTGTGATGGGCGGCTGGAGGAGACCATAACCAGCCCAGCCTGGCGCCGTGTGCCTCTGGAGCAGTGGAACCAATGGGATGCGTACATGGTATGTGCGGTGCTGGGCTGTGGCCTTCCCAAGGACGTTTACACTGCCTTGGGCACGGCTCCTGCATTGAGCAGCAGCCCCAGCGAGGTGGACATCATGACTGAAGAGATGGGCAGCAGTTTGGGCATGGGCTCTGCACTGAGCAGCAGCCCTGAGGAGATGGATGACCAGCTGGAGGAGATGGGCAATGTGTCAGGGATGGGCCCTGCAGCAAACAGCAGCCTTGAGGAGATGGTCATTGTCTGCTCAGGTGGGTGTCCTGAGAAGGGCTGGAGGTGCCGGTGCCCCAAGCAGCCACTCCAGCCCATTCCTTCCGTGCCCGCAGGCAGCCTGCGGGTGAGGCTGGTGGGGAGCTCTGGGCGCTGTGCCGGGCGTGTGGAGGTCTATTCCGGTGGCAGCTGGAGCTGGGTGTGCCAGGAAGGCTGGGGGCTGCAGGCCGCGGCCGTTGTGTGCCGGGAGCTGGGCTGTGGCACGGCACTGCAGGCCCCGGGCTGGGCGCGCTTGGGTGCCGGCGCGGGGCCGCTGTGGCCGTACAGCCCCGCCTGCTCCGGCTCCGAGGAGTCTCTGTGGGAATGCGGGCGCACGGAACGGCGCGAGTGCGGGCGCGGCGGCGGGGCAGGTGCCGTCTGCTCAGGTCAGTGCCGGGCAGCCCCAGATCAGGGCCCGGCGAGGCCCCGGGGGGTTCCTGGCCGTGCCGTGACCCCCGTGCCTCCCTTGCAGAGCAGCTCTCCGTGCGGCTGGCAGGGGGCCCTGGGCGCTGCCGGGGCTTCCTGGAGATCTCCTACAACGGCACCTGGGGCCGCGTGTGCGCCAACGGCACCAGCCCCAGCACTGCCAGCACCGTCTGCCGCCAGCTGGGCTGTGGGCAGCGGGGCTGGCTCACAGCTGTCACCGCCCAGGAGCCGACCGAGGCCTGGCTGGCCTGGGTGGGCTGTGAGGACGGGGCCTCCTCGCTCTGGCAGTGCCCCTCGGCAGCCTGGCACCTGCAGAGCTGCAGGCCAGGCGGGGACGCCCATGTGGAGTGTGAGGAGGACAGAGATGGCACCACTGAGGGACACACGACCGCATATCCGGAGGGTGCCAGCAGCACAGGTAGCTCTGCCCGTGCCCGCATCCCCCCCAGCAGGCTGGCTGGGATCCCCCTGGCCTCACTGCCTGCCTGTGTCCCCACAGGTGTCCCCAGAAGAAGGCCCCCGGCAGTGGCCGTGGGGTCTGTGCCTGTGCCCACTGTGCTGTGCGTGGTGCTGGGGACGCTGCTGTGCCTGTCCCTGGGTGCCCTGGCCCTGCTGCTGTGCCGTGCCCGTGCCCGGCGCCGAGGTGTGTCCCGGTGGGTGGGGGTGGGGACAGATCCCGGTGATCCTGGTGGGGGGGGCCAGGGGTGATCCCGGTGCCCCCCACCGTGCCCAGGGCCCCAGGTAAGTGCTGCATCTCCTTCCAGGCCCTGGCAGAGCTGCAGATGCCATCTCCAACGCTGTCTACGAGGAGCTGGATTACAAAGCCATGCCCGAGTTCCAGGAGGTGCCCACTCCCCCAGGTGGGTGCAGCCCTTGTGCCCCAGTTGTGCCTGCCCTGAAGGCTCTGCCCTGAGAGCCCCACGGCAGCTCTGGCTCCTGGTGGCCCAGCAGGGGCTCCTGGCCATGGGCTGTGGGTGTCCCTCGGTCCCAGAGCAGCCCCGCTCTGTGGTGGGAGGTTCTGTCACTGGCGGTGCCACTTGAGGCCACCCCCAAGTCCCTGTTTATCCCCTGCAGGTTCCCTGTTGGAGGGATGGGTGAAGAAGCTGCCGTATTACACAGGGGACAGCGTGGAGGGGAGTGACACCGAGGCAGCCCCAGGTAGGGCCACAGGGCAGGAGCCCAGCAGGGAGAGCTGGGGAGAGGGGACACACTTGGGCTTGGGGGGCTGAGGGGACAAATCTCCTCCCTTATTAATATGCAGTGAAACATCACCTTTCCCTGTGGGTCCACAGGGCCTCTAGCACGTGCTGAAGTGGAAAGGCTGGAGGGGGTGGCACAGCCTGAGCCCTGCCAGGGCCGCTGGTCACTGCCATGGACCCCTCTGCTTTTCCCAGATCCCCCTGCCTGGCCCGAGCAAGGACCCCCGGATGGCTACGACGATGTCCTGGCTGTGCCCCAGGAGCCCCCCCGCTGCCAGCAGTGGGGACATCTCCGAGGGAGTGGCAGGGCAGAGGTGGATCTGTGTGCTCCCCACAGGTGAGAGGGCTCCCAGCTGCCCTGTCCCCTGTGCAGAGCCACTCCATGGCAGGCTTTGGCCTGGGGGGTGGGCAGGGCCCCAGCAGCAGATCCATGGGTGCTGTGGCCAGAGCCCAGGTGGGGTCTGTCAGGGGGACACGGAGCTGCCTGCCCCCTTGGGCACCTTTCTGTGCTGTCCCCAAGGTGGGATCTACTCCCCTCCAGGTCCCCCAGGAGCCACCAGGGAGCCTTCGGAACAGCCCCCTGGACACATGGACTATGATGATGTCGGCAGCAGCGCCCTGGGGACGTTGCCATGAGGATGTCCTGGCCATGCCACAGCCCTGGGGACACGTGTGTGGCAGCGTGATGGGGCCCTGTCCCCAGGGAAGGCTGGCCCTGCCCACAGAGGTCAGCCCTCGCTGTCCCGCGCTGCGGAAAGCAGCCCTTGTTTAAGGATTTTCTTTGATTTCAGTGTGAATTTCCCCTTTTTCCTATTAAAACACAAAGTGGACAGAAACTCACTGCCAGGCCTGGAACGTCCTTCTTGGGCTGGCACTTTCATTTTAGATACACCAGCCACACACAAGGATGTGAGGCAGGAACTGGAACCAGAGACCCCATCCTTGGCTGAGGGGGAGAAATAGTGGGAGATGGCTGGGATTGTCTTCGGGGTCTTTATTTGGCACTGCCAAATGCACAGAACTGCTGCCCCCAACAGCGAGGGCAAAAGGGAGAGGGCAGGAGCCGGACTCCGCCCCGCAGATGCAGCAGGATCTCCTCCCTGTGCCCCGAGGGTGGGGCAGGCTCAGCCCCACTCTCAGCACGGGGAGCTGGGCCAGGACTGGCTCTGGTTGTTGGAAGGATTTTCCTAAAGGATGGGAGGTCTCCTGAAGGAGGGCAGCGCCTTCCTGCCCCCCGGCAGGGCAGCCCGCGGTGGCAGGGCAGCCGGGCCATGGCCCCGGCGTGCGGCACGTCGTGCTCCAGGAGGTTCCCGATGTTCAGGCCGGGCTGCAGGGCCCGGAGGGCGTCCAGTTCCTGCAGCAGGGCCTGGCTGAATCCGTCCGTGCTCGGCCTGGGCGTGGAGGAGGCAGGAGCAGAGGAGAAGGTGTTGGAGCTTGTGGGGAGGGAGGTGCTGAAGGGGCCGCGGTGCCGGTGCGGCCCTGCCTGTCCCGCAGCCTCCGCTGCCCGGCTCGGGCATGCCGGGCATGGAAGGGGCCCGGGGCAGGGCCCTGACTCACCCCAGGCTCCTCAGCGGGCAGGCGGGCTGCCGGAGCTGCTGGCAGAGCTGCAGGATGCCCTGGGCTCGCAGCTCGTTGTCACTCAGGTCCAGGCAGGTGAGACGGGGCCCCTGCAGCAGCCGCGCAGCCAGGGCCGGGCAGGAGGCGCCCGACAGCCGGCAGCTGCCCAGCCTGTGGGAGCGAGGGAAACAGGGAAGGAGGGCTTTGGCCTCTGCTTGCTGAGCTGCTCCGGGTGGGAAGGGCGGAGCAGTGGCTGAGGTGCTCGCAGCAGCAGGGGCTGCTGAGGCGGCAATTCCGCAGCCCAAGGAGAGCCCTCGGGAAAGACCCTCAGAACCTCCCGAGGGGCCCCAGATGTGTCCGTGGACTCGGAGATCTCCTGTCCGCTGTGGCCGGGCCCGCCGCAGCCACCCAGCCGGCCAGTGCCCTCCGGTCCGGGTGCCCCGGCCCACCCGGGCCGATGTGGGCTCCGTGCGGTGCGTGCGTCTGTGAGCGGAGCAGCCCCGGACAGGGCCCGGTGCCGCAGGGCCCGGCAGCGCGGGGGGATGGGGCAGGGCAGCTCCTCCCGCCGCCGCACAGCGAGGGACCGGGACGTGGTGCCGGGCAGCAATGGCTGCGCTGCCGGTGCATGGGCAGCAGCTGCAGTTCCAGCTGCTCCGTTTGCTCTGCGCGGCAGCCCGGCACGAGAGTCCGGGAGGTGCCCGTCGTTTGTATAACAAAGAGCCGGAGAAAGCGGGATCCCGGCCAGGTGAGAGACACTGAGAGAGACAGCGGGAGAGGAGGATCGGGAGGAAGAGAGCCTTTAGAGTGGACTTTCTGTGCTTGGAATGTGAGAGGCTCAAAGCCCTGTTCCTTTGCTTGGGACAATCCTTCGAGGCAGGCAGCTGGGGCTGCTTCTGTGTTCCTGCGGGCAGCAGCAATCGGATTTAGAGAGGAGTCACCTGCGGACTGTGCCGTGGGAAAGCTGGAGTGGAACTAGTGAGGAAACGTGAGGTCTGCGTGTTGCAGTGTGTGTTTGGGGAAGCTCCGGGGCCAGCGGGGGTCAGTGGAGCCGCAGCTGTGAATGGGTGTCAGTGCCATGGGAGCAAGCGGATCCCTGCGTTGGGAATGCGCTGCCGGAGAGTCCTGTGAAGGGTGAGCCCGGGACGTTTCCTGCCGTGCGCGGCTGGCGGGCTGCAGGGGCCCGGGGCGGCGGGGCAGGCGCGGCGGGGGCGCGGCGCTGTCGGCGGCAGCGCAGGTGTCGGGAGGCGCGTGCGGTCGCTGGCGAGGCCGGGAGCCGCCGGCGGGTGACCGCCTCCTTCCTGCCCTGGGCGAGGCGAGCGCGGGGCCAGAGCCGCGGCAGCGGCGCCATGTGCCAGCGCCGCCGCGAGGGACCGCATGCAGCTGGCAGCTGGCAGCCCCGGCGAGAGCCGGGGGCTGCTGCCACCCCCCCGGGGGCTCCGAGCAGCCAGGAGGGGAGCGCCCCGAGCGTGGGGCTTTGAGCTTTGCAGGTGCTCGACCTAGAAGTGGTTGCTGGATGCTCTCGGTAGGATGTGGGCTGGAGCCCGTCCTCCCCATCAGGGTGGCTCTCGGCAGGCTCCAGCAGCAGCGTTGGAGCCCCGGGGGATGCAGGAGGGGCCCCCGCAGGGCAGGTGCTGTGGGGGGACTGTCTCCCCCCGGGGACATCCGGGTGGCAGCCCACTGTGGCGAGGTGTGTGACGGCAGAGGCGCAGGCGAGGCTCATATTTGGGCACGGAGCAGGTTATTGGAGGCCGCGGCCCCGCAGCCGGGAGATGAGGCGCCTGATAAAGGCTGCCCCCCCCGGTGCTGCTGCTGCTGCGTGCATTGGCTCGGGCGCTGGCAGAGGTGCCGTGGCTGCGCTGGCTGGGGCGGGCCTGGGGCCGGTGGCCATGGGGCCGCTGCTGGCTCTGGGGCTGCTCGTGTGCGTGCGGCTGTGCGGGGGTGAGTGTCGGGCGGGCGGGAGCGGGGCCCGCGGCGGCGGCGGGCCCGGCTCAGCAGCCTCCGTGCCGCAGGCTCCGGGGAGCTGCGTCTGGTGGGCGGCGGCGGGCGCTGTGCCGGGCGCGTGGAGGTGAAGCACGACGGTGAGTGGGGCTCCGTGTGCGCCTTCGACTTCGACTGGGAGGCTCGCTGGGCCGTGGTGGTGTGCCGGCAGCTGGGCTGCGGCCGGGTGGCCAGGGCGTCCCTGCACGCCCCGTTCGGGCCGGGCAGCGGGCGGATCTGGCTGCAGCCCTTCTTCTGCCGCGGCACCGAGGATGCGCTGGAGCAGTGTCCTAACATCGGATGGGGACGGCATTTCTGCGGCCACGAGTGGGATGTGGGGGTGACCTGCACAGGTGAGGGGACACGCTGGCCGTGCTGGCAGAGTCACCTTGCGCTGGGGCACTGCGGGCTGGTGTGAGCCGTGCCGGTGCCCCTGTACAGATGCCGTGGAGCTGAGGCTGGCGGGCGGCGGCAGTCCCTGTGCCGGGAGGGTGGAGGTGAAGCTGCAGGGACACTGGGGCACGGTGGGAGATGACAGCTGGGACATGGCGGACGCCGAGGTGGTCTGCCAGCAGCTGGGCTGTGGCTCGGCTTCTATTGCCTACTACACCCACGAGCGCTTTGGCGTCGGGGACGGGCTTGTCAGCCTGGCCCTGGTGAACTGCAGTGGGGACGAGGCCACGCTCTGGGACTGCAAGATCCGTGGCTGGGGACCCTATAACAGCAGCATCAATGTCTCGGACGTTGGCGTTGTCTGCCAAGGTAGGAGCTGGGTTTACGGTGGTTGTGGCACTTCATGCACATCATTGACACTGGCCCTGCACTGCTCCCCCAGGCTTTTCCCGACTGGTTGGTGGCGATGGAGCCTGTGCCGGACAGCTGGAGGTGCGTCAGGGCCAGGGCCTGGGTCGGTGTCTGTGAGGATGAGGTGGACATGAAGGTGGCCCACGTGGTGTGCAGGGAGCTGGGCTGCGGTGAGGTGATCGCCATCGCCGGCAGTGGCCGTTTTGGGGCAGTGTCGGGATCGCTCTGGGTCGGGGGCTTCCAGTGCAATGGCACCGAGCCCCTCCTGAGTGCCTGTGCCCAGCGTCCGGCCCAGAGCCAGGAGTGCAGCGGCCCTGCCAGCGTCATCTGCTCCTGTAAGTGGCGGGGACAGCGGGGGCAGTTGGGGTCCCTGCAGCATCAGTGCTCTCAAGGCTGTTCCTGTGGCAGCCTACACGGGCTTCCAGCTGGGCAACGGCAGCTCGGGATGCGCCGGGCGAGTGGAGGTGGCAGTGAGGGGGACGTGGGGCTCCGTGTGCGCCAGCGAGTGGGACCTGCCCGATGCGCACGTCCTGTGCCGGCACCTGGGCTGCGGCCGCGCCTTCAGCGTGCCCCCGGGAGGCTCCTTCGGCAGCGGGGAGGGGCCGCTGCGGCCGGACGCCTTCGGCTGCAGCGGGAGCGAGCGGCACCCGGGCCAGTGCCCCGTGGCCGTGCTGGGGAAGCCGCCCTGTGCCCCCGGAAACGCCGCCGCCGTCAACTGCTCAGGTGGGTATGGCAGCTCTGTGAGGAGCCTTAAGGGCTTTTGGGACTCTGCCAAAAGTGGAGAAGGTATGAGATGATGCACGCTTATTTTTTGGTGAAGGTCTGAGTGCAGCCATTTTACAGGCGCTGTTGAGTCCCTGCGGCTTGTGAAAGGTGAGACCCGCTGCGAGGGGTTTCTGGAATATAACACAAGCACTGGGGCCTGGCACCGTGTGCCGGGAGAGGTTTCGCTCCTACGGAATTTGAGCAACGTGTGTTGGAAGCTGGGCTGTGGAGAACTGGAGAAGAGTCACGGTGTCCCTGGGAAGTTCTCTCTGCGGCAAAACAAGAAGAAATGGGACATCTTGAAAACGGTGATAAAAGACATTGTGGAGATGACCACTGATCTGGCCAGTAGGACCATAAGTGAGAATTTTTTTTGGCCCGATTACCGGTTGATGACCACTGGACCAGCTGACATGCCTCATGGGACTTACCTTGTCTGCTCAGGTGGGTGTCCTGAGAAGGGCTGGAGGTGCCGGTGCCCCAAGCAGGCACCCCAGCCCATTCCTTCCGTGCCCACAGGCAGCCTGCAGGTGAGGCTGGTGGGGAGCTCTGGGCGCTGTGCCGGGCGTGTGGAGGTCTATTCCGGTGGCAGCTGGAGCTGGGTGTGCCAGGAAGGCTGGGGGCTGCAGGCCGCGGCCGTTGTGTGCCGGGAGCTGGGCTGTGGCACGGCACTGCAGGCCCCGGGCTGGGCGCGCTTGGGTGCCGGCGCGGGGCCGCTGTGGCCGTACAGCCCCGCCTGCTCCGGCTCCGAGGAGTCTCTGTGGGAATGCGGGCGCACGGAACGGCGCGAGTGCGGGCGCGGCGGCGGGGCAGGGGCCGTCTGCTCAGGTCAGTGCCGGGCAGCCCCAGATCAGGGCCCGGCGAGGCCCCGGGGGGTTCCTGGCCGTGCCGTGACCCCCGTGCCTCCCTTGCAGAGCAGCTCTCCGTGCGGCTGGCAGGGGGCCCTGGGCGCTGCCGGGGCTTCCTGGAGATGTTCCAGAACAGCACCTGGGGCCGCGTGTGCGCCAACGGCACCAGCAACGGCACCGCTGCCGCCGTCTGCCGCCTGCTGGGCTGTGGGGAACTGGGCCAGCTCACAGCTGTCACGACCCAGGAGTCGACCGAGGCCTGGCTGGCCTGGGTGGGCTGTGAGGACGGGGCCCGCTCGCTCTGGCAGTGCCCCTCGGCAGCCTGGCACCTGCAGAGCTGTGGCACCAACGAGCATGCCTATGTGGAGTGTGAGGAGGACAGAAATGGCACCACGGAGGGACACACGACCGCATATCCGGAGGGTGCCAGCAGCACAGGTAGCTCTGCCCGTGCCCGCATCTCCCCCAGCAAGCTGGCTGGGATCCCCCTGGCCTCACTGCCTGCCTGTGTCCCCACAGGTGTCCCCAGAAGAAGGCCCCTGGCAGTGGCTGTGGGGTCTGTGCCTGTGCCCACTGTGCTGTGCGTGGTGCTGGGGATGCTGCTGTGCCTGTCCCTGGGTGCCCTGGCCCTGCTGCTGTGCCGTGCCCGGCGCCGAGGTGTGTCCCGTTGGGTGGGGGTGGGGACAGATCCCGGTGATCCCGGTGGGGGGGGCCAGGGGTGATCCTGGTGCCCCCACAGTGGCCCAGGTAGCCCAGGTAAGTGCTGCATCTCCTTCCAGGCCCTGGCAGAGCTGCAGATGCCATCTCCAACGCTGTCTACGAGGAGCTGGATTACAAAGCCATGCCCGAGTACCAGGAGGTGCCCACTCGCCCAGGTGGGTGCAGCCCTTGTGCCCCAGTTGTGCCTGCCCTGAATGCTCTGCCCTGAGAGCCCCACAGCAGCTCTGGCTCCTGGTGGCCCAGCAGGGGCTCCTGGCCATGGGCTGTGGGTGTCCCTCGGTCCCAGAGCAGCCCTGCTCTGTGGTGTGAGGTTCTGTCACCGGCGGTGCCACTTGAGGCCACCCCCAAGTCCCTGTTTATCCCCTGCAGGTTCCCTGTTGGAGGGATGGGTGAAGAAGCTGCCGTATTACACAGGGGACAGCATGGAGGGGAGTGACACCGAGGCAGCCCCAGGTAGGGCCACAGGGCAGGAGCCCAGCAGGGAGAGCTGGGGAGAGGGGACACACTTGGGCTGGGGGGGCTGAGGGGACAAATCTCCTCCCTTATTAATGTGCAGTGAAACATCACCTTTCCCTGTGGGTCCACAGGGCCTCTAGCACGTGCTGAAGTGGAAAGGCTGGAGGGGGTGGCACAGCCTGAGCGCTGCCAGGGCCGCTGGTCACTGCCATGGACCCCTCTGTTTTTCCCAGATCCCCCTGCCTGGCCCGAGCAAGGACCCCCGGATGGCTACGACGATGTCCTGGCTGTGCCCCAGGAGCCCCCCGCTGCCAGCAGTGGGGACATCTCCGAGGGAGTGGCAGGGCAGAGGTGGATCTGTGTGCTCCCCACAGGTGAGAGGGCTGCCAGCTGCCCTGTCCCCTGTGCAGAGCCACTCCATGGCAGGCTTTGGCCTTTGGGGGTGGGCAGGGCCCAAGCAGCAGATCCATGGGTGCCGTGGCCAGAGGCCAGGTGGGGTCTGTCAGGGGGACACGGAGCTGCCTGCCCCCTCAGGCACCTTTCTGTGCTGTCCCCAAGGTGGGATCTACTCCCCTCCAGGTCCCCCAGGAGCCAGCAGGGAGCCCTCAGAACAGCCCCCTGGACACATGGACTATGATGATGTCGGCAGCAGCGCCCTGGGGACGTTGCCATGAGGATGTCCTGGCCATGCCACAGCCCTGAGGACATGTGTGTGCCAGCGTGATGGGGCCCTGTCCCCAGGGAAGGCTGGCCCTGCCCACAGAGGTCAGCCCTCGCTGTCTAGAGCTGCAGGAAAGCAGCCCTTGTTTAAGGATTTTCTTTGATTTCAGTGTGAATTTCCCCTTTTTCCTATTAAAACACAAAGTGGACAGAAACTCACTGCCAGGCCTGGAACATCCTTCTTGGGCTGGCACTTTCATTTTAGGTACACCAGCCACGCACAAGCATGTGAGGCAGGAACTGGAACCAGAGACCCCATCCTTGGCTGAGGGGGAGAAATAGTGGGAGATGGCTGGGATTGTCTTCGGGGTCTTTATTTGGCAGTGCCAAATGCACAGAACTGCTGCCCCCAACAGCGAGGGCAAAAGGGAGAGGGCAGGAGCCGGACCCCGCCCCGCAGATGCAGCAGGATCTCCTCTCTGTGCCCCGAGGGTGGGGCAGGCTCAGCCCCAGTCTCAGCACGGGGAGCTGGGCCAGGACTGGCTCTGGTTGTTGGAAGGATTTTCCTAAAGGATGGGAGGTCTCCTGAAGGAGGGCAGTGCCTTCCTGCCCCCCGGCAGCAGCCCGCGGTGGCAGGGCAGCCGGGCCATGGCCCCGGCCTGCGGCACGTCGTGCTCCAGGAGGTTCCCGATGTTCAGGCCGGGCTGCAGGGCCCGGAGGGCGTCCAGTTCCTGCAGCAGGGCCTGGCTGAATCCGTCCGTGCTCAGCCTGGGCGTGGAGGAGGCAGGAGCAGAGGAGAAGGTGTTGGAGCTTGTGGGGAGGGAGGTGCTGAAGGGGCCGCGGTGCCGGTGCGGCCCTGCCTGTCCCGCAGCCTCCGCTGCCCGGCTCGGGCATGCCGGGCATGGAAGGGCCCGGGGCAGGGCCCTGACTCACCCCAGGCTCCTCAGCGGGCAGGCGGGATGCCGGAGCTGCTGGCAGAGCTGCAGGATGCCCTGGGCTCGCAGCTCGTTGTCACTCAGGTCCAGGCAGGTGAGACGGGGCCCCTGCAGCAGCCGCGCAGCCAGGGCCGGGCAGGAGGCGCCTGACAGCCGGCAGCTGCCCAGCCTGTGGGAGCGAGGGAAACAGGGAAGGAGGGCTTTGGCCTCTGCTTGCTGAGCTGCTCCGGGTGGGAAGGAGAAAGCTCTGCCTAAGAAGGAGGGAGCACTTGCCCATCCTGTAGCCCCTTTACCGCAGTGTCTGTAGCGGGCAGGCACATTTCTGGAGCCCCTCACACAGCAGCTCCACGCCAGCATCGCGCACGCCCTCGCTGAAGGACAAATCCAGCTCCTCCAGGGAGGTGTTGGTGCCCAGCACAGTGGCAAGGTCCTCGCAGCTGGCACTGGTGATGCGGGAATACCGCAGCCTGATGGGAACCCCGGGAAAACCCTCAGATCCTCCTGAGTGCTCTTACTGCCATCCCACCATGGTAGCATTCCCCACCCTGGTGCCACAACCTTGCTGCTCCTTGGCCTGAAGTGTGGGACAGAGGCACCATGCCACCCCAGATGGACCCTCTGTGGTGTCTCCCGAGCTCTCACGTCTGAGAGTTCTGAGGGACTCTGGGGGTACTCACCGCAGGATGCGCAGGCGGCAGCCCGGAGTCCGCAGCCCCTCACAGAGGAGGCGCACGCCACTGTCACCCAGCGAGCTGTCAGCCAGCTCCAGCTGGGCCAGGCCCGGGTGCTCCGCCAGCAGCGCTGCCAGCTCCGCACAGCAGCTCTCGGACAGCCGGCACCACTGCAGCCTGCGGGAGAGCACGGACAACAGGGACTCAGCGCATCTCACCTGTCCTGGCTGCCCACCTGCCCACCAAATCCTCAAGTAAAGAGGGCCTGGCCTCCCCCTGGCTGCTTGCCATTGTCCCCAGGGAGCAGTGAGGCAGCACCAACCCACTCACCCCCTGCACTGTGGTCTGGGTGTCCCCTACCCACAGCCCGGATCCCAGCCCTGGTTTGGGCTCCACGTGCGTCTCTCACCGGAGCACCTGCAGGGCACTGTCCCGGTGCCGCAGAGCCCGGCAGAGCAGGTGGATGGGGCAGGGCAGCTCCTCCCGCTGCCGCATGACGAGGGCACCAGGATGTCCTCCGGCTCCTGAGACTCCAGAGCTGCAGGGAAACAGAGCCGCGGTGCTGGCAGCTCTTGGTTCTGACACCAGCACACAACCCCCCCACCCCGAGCAGAACCTCCAGCTTCTCCAGAGGGACCTTTGTGGCTTTGGAGGAGCGAAGGACCTCAAGCATTGCTGCTGGAGCCACCCAGAGATGTAAGGTGAGTCACAGGGTGCATTTAACATTCCAGCACAAGGGATCCCCCTTTTTGAGGGAGAAGGGGGATGATGGGAACTCACAGTGACACCTGGGCACATGTGGGCCTGGCCAGGTCGAGCCAAGAAGCTCCATCACTATCAATTCCACAGTGGGCAGCGGATGGAGGAGCCCATGTGTTCCTTATTCTCCCCAGGAATAAGTAAATCCCCTGCTTGTGGAACCAAACACCCACGGAAAGGCCAAACTGGTGTTCAGGAAGGAGAAGCTGAATAATCCTTTGGGACAGAGGAAGAGAAATCTTTGCAGTTTTGGGTCATTAAAGCAAGGAGGAGCAGGACTTACCAAGGCACTGACACATCCAGCTCTGCCTCAGGATCCCGCCAGTGAAAGGAGCATCCCTGGAGGGTGACGGAGCCCAGCCCAGCCCAGTGCTGGATGCAGAAGGAAAGAGCCATCTGGTCATACAGGGTCAGCCTGGTGTCCTGCAAGTCCAGGTCAGTGAAATGACCCAATGCACTTTGTGCAAAGCTCTTCTCGTTCATCTCGAACAAGAAGTGGAAAGTGTCCATCTCCGAAACCTTCAGTGCTTGGCCAGGGTGGGAGAGGCCTCTGTGCCTCCTCTGAAGCCACTCCAGCAGCTCTTCCCGGGCTCGTGATGAAATTCTGCACCCAATGGTTTTGTCCATGTACTCTATGGATTTCTGGCTGACCAGACCAAAGAGGAATTGCACTGTTACATTCAAATCCTTTCTGGACTTGTTGTAGCTTTCCAATAATTTATTTACATCCTTCTCAAGCCTCCCCAGGCTGCTGATCGTTTCCCCATTGTCCTCCAGAACGTAAAACATTGCTGCAAAAAACTCCTGGAGGTGCAGGTGGGTGAAAGCATAGACACTCTCATGGTCTTCTCCTTCCCTTGGGATTCTTTCATTGAGGAAGTAGGGAAGAAGACCTGTCAGGTCCAAGCCACAGTCCTTGATTTCCTTCTCCTCAAAGAGGACCTTGTGCTTCCAAATACCCTCGGCAGCCAAGGAGCAAAGTTGGAGTAGGAACTGCTGGAGGACCTGTGGGTTGTCCCTGTCCCTGTGCTTCAGTAACTGGGAGAGGTAGAACATCATCATCCCTGTGGTGGTTTTGGAGCACTCAAGGAGGTTTTTCTTCCCACAAAGCTCTTGTTCAAGGATGGTGCAGATGGTCCAGCTCATGATAGGGATGACACACAAGCTATAGAGGATCTCGTTGCCTCTGACAAACCTGAAGGCCATGTCTGCTTTGCTGGGGTTTTCAAAATACCTATGGAAATACTCCTCCCTCCTGGCTGCCGAAAATCCCAGTATCTCCACATAATTCTCACCCTTCAGGCACTGCCTCAGGCTTCCAAGAGCTGTTGGCCTTATGGTGATGAGCAAAGAAGCTTTGGGGAGCAGAGTCTTCTTCAACAAGCTCATCAGGGTGAGCTCCAGAGGCTTCACCTCCCTGGGGTCAGAGCTCAGCTCAGCTTCGGGGTGAACCAAGGAAAACCCCAGGGCCTCAAAGCCATCAAAAATGAACAGGATCTTCTTCTGGTCATCCAGGATCTTCCCAGCTGGCACTTGCAGGCCAGGACAGCACTGTGAAACCAGGTTTGCCATGCTGGCTTCCATGGGAAGGACGATGGCTTTGCAGTCAATGCAGAAGACAAAGTCAAACTGCGTGTGGAGTGCCCCTTCTCCCCACTCCACCATCACCTTCCTGACCATCATTGTCTTCCCCATCCCTGGGGCCCCCACCAGCACCACGACCTGTGGGGTTTGCCCGTCTCCACTGGGTTCAAACAGCATGGTGGTGGCGGTGGCTGCTCCGCTGCTGGCACTGCTACATCCCTGGCCGGTTCCCACAGCTCCATCCTTGGCTCCGTGCTTGCTCTGAGGCTCCCTGGTGATGGTCAGGGTGGTGAAGCGGCTGTGGAGGGACAGGCTCTCCCTGGGACAGGCGCCCAGCTCCCTGTCCTGGCGGGACTCCCGGACCATGTGCTCTCTGCTGTCCCACCTGTGCTCTGTGCCAAGAGGAGCAGGGTCAGTTCCCAGCCCAGAGAAATTCCCCACCAGCCCACCTGTGCTCCCGACACACCAGCAGCTGCTTATTTCAATGCTCAGTGCTCTCCTAAGTCTGGCTGCGGCACTAAGGACACAGTTTGTGAGGATTTGGGGACTCTGGTAGGTTGGGCGTTCTTCTGGGTCCTGATCCTTGTCTATTAACCCTTGTTTTATCATCCCCATCCACCTGGGAGCAAATGCAACTGCCTGGGGCTGCCCTGCATGCTTCAGGGGACAAAGGCTCCAGAGCACAGACCTCTGCAGAGATATCCTTAATCCCCATCCCAGGAGGAATGAATCTGCCCAGGCGGCTGCTGGAAAGTGCTGAGAGCACTGGGTGAGCTTTAAGGTCACTTCCAAACCAAACCATTCTGTGATTTTAAACAATGCAGGAGGAATTGTTTATTTATCGAGGAATTACAAGCCCATGTAATTCACTGCAAGGATGAGCTGCCTGGACAGAGCTGGGTAACCCTGTCCCCAGAACAGCTTCAACAAGGAGTGCCCAGGACTGAACTCAGAGCCCAGGCCCATGCCAGCTGGTAGGGAGGCTCCAGGTGAGGCTGCTCAGCATTCCAGGCTATAAATAGTACCCCAGGGGGAGCAGGGCTTGGATTTTCACTGCAAGGACTTCCTGCTGCCAGGGAAACCCACCTTGGGTGCTGCAGAAAGTCATTCCACTGTGAGAAATGTCCTTCATCCTGCTTTCCTGGGAGTTTGAGGTACGGACAAACAGTGCTGCCCAAACAGCCACAGGGTTTTGCTGCTACGTGGCCTTTTCCCCCTTCTCCAGCTGTGGGGTGGGTTGTAACTGGGGCCCTAGGAAAGGAGAGAGGCTCCTTTAGGATCTTTGGATGCTCAGGGATGAAAGGGGTGTGAGCCTGTGCTGTGACCTGCTCTCCTGGTTTGCCTGCTCCAGTTTATGCACAGGGCACCTGTGTCTGGATTAGGAGGGGGTAACCCACTCGATGATTTTATTTTCTGTGAGTGATGATTGTCTTTCCATGATGGGGGAAAAAAAAAGCTTCAGGATGATGTGTTTAGCAAAGCAGCCTGTGAGGGATACTGGGAAAGGGAGAAAGGATGTTTTAAGGCACACTGGGAGTTTAAGGACTCCTTATGGACATCTTATTTCCCTGCTCAGAGTCAGACATTACACTGTCCCTCCTGCTTGCAGGACATCAAATAATTCTGGGGATAACTGTTTCTCTCCAAAGGAAATGGTCTCAAGTGTGTCAGGGGACATTTAGACGGAATATTTGGGAAAATTCCTTCACTGAAAGGGTTGTCCAGTCCTGGCACAGCTGCCCAGGGCAGTGGTGGATCCCCATCCCTGGAGGGATTTAAAAGCTGCGTGGATGTGGCACCCAGGGACAAGGGATAGTGATGGCCTTGGGCAGTGCTGGGGAATGTTTGGTCCTGATAACCTCAGAGGGCTCAAACAATTCCACGATTCTTTGTTCCTTCCCACGGATGCTGCTGCCACCAACATTCCCCTGTGGGTTTTGCAGGGGGAGCTCCCCAGGAGCCAGGGCTGTCCTTATCCCTGGTAACTCCTCCTGGGAGGTGCTGTGAGCAGAGGGGGAGGGGGCAAATCCAGCAGCACCGTTTCTAAAGGTTTCCCACTCCCTCTGACCTTGAAAAAGCCATTTTCACCTTGCTGTGTCTCAGCCAGGGCTGCCGCTTGCTGTGCCTGTGCTGCATTAGGGGGGATGTGACTCTGCCACGGGGAGATGGGGGAAGTGTATTGTTTTTACAGCTTTTCCTTCACTTCCCTTTTTCCTACCTCAGTTAAAAAAAAAAAGTTTACATTCAGAATTTAAATGTAACGTGAATTCCGGTCTGAGGCGTGTAAGAGCATCACGTGGGGCTGTTTATCTCCTAAGGCAGAGGCAGAGTGTGTGATCACAAGGAAACCACTGCTGGAACCCCTCATCCAGGCTCTGGGGACAAGACCCCGTAGTTCCCACTTGCAGGAGGCTCCCTCCCTCCTCCTGCCACCTTGAGGATATTCCTGCCTGATACAGAAGTAGCAAAGAGATTTTGCTAGGGAAGCAGTGGTTTGGGGGTGTCTCCTGCATTAAACTGTGGATTTCCACCAGCTTTGCAGGAATTCAGCCCCTCTGCTGCTGTCATTAGGTCAGCGGATTTGGGAGGCGTTAAGAAGGGGAAGCAGCTGTTTGGAGCCATGGAAAGGTCCTGTCTGTGCCTGGCACAAGTCTCTGAAAAAGCAGGGAGTGCTGGCACTGCTGGGTGCAGGACCAAACAGGGAACAGAGGGTACATCAGCTTCAGCCACAGCTAATCCTGTCTGTGCCAGCCTGTCTGAGCCCAGCTGGCTCCTGGAGCCAAGGACTACAGAAGGAATAACCTTGCTCATCCCTGCCCCAAGGGGGTGTGGGTAGCTGCATCCCAAAACAGGCCCTGGAAGCACAGCCTGTCCTGGGAGATTTAGGTTCTTGCATCCAGCCCCTCATTCTGCAGCTCTCTTCAAACACAGGCATGATTTTTCTTTGCAGTGGGATTTAAGCAACCTGAGTACTTTTTAGACATGATATGCACCTGGCTGGTTACTGGTGGGTGGTTGGTGGGTCCCAAGTAACTGATGGAGGCAGATGGGCAAGTAGCACACAGCCCAATTTGCTCTGAAATAAGGGCTAAAAGAGCTCCAGACAATACCAGAACCTGCTGAGGTTTGGGGGACAAGCAGGAAGTGACACAGGGATGGGAACCATCCCAGTACTAGTTGGAGGGGTGAGGCTGTAACAGAGAAGTATCTTTGCTTTTAGCTGGTGAGGATGAGGAGGAGGAGGAGGTGGCTGTGTCTGGCAGTGCCTGGCTGGCTGACAGCGCTCTGCAGTGGGACTGGGCTGTGTGCCCGGCTCTGGTCTGGGAAGGGGTGTCAAATCCCAGCCTGCTGGGACAAGGAGCAGTCTGGGGAGAAGGGAAGCAGAGCTGGCATAGAATTACCCCAAGGTGCAGCATTTCAGTGTCCTCCCTGCACTGTGCAGAGCTTCTCCTTGGCAAGTCAGTTTTACATTCCTTAACTCACTGTCTGGGATCATCTCAGTTGGAAATCCCTTGTCCGGGTGGGGGGAAGCTCATACTCCTATTGCCTGTGGTGTACACAGAGGCATCCCAATTTATCAGGCCGGCCTGCTCCCGGGTATTTTTCTCTGTGTGTCCTCCCCACTTTGTTGCTATGTTTCATGCAATTGCTGCAAATCCAGGCAGGATTTGAAGGAGAAACAAACGGAGCAGCAGAGGGGTCAGTGCCGCAGGGACGGCCCTGAACTGCTGAGCCAGCTCAGTCCCAAATGACAGAGGATGTAGAGATGCAGCTGGGCTGCCTTCACCACCCTGCGGCCCCCCCTCGGCACCCGGCCCCTCCAGATCCCAGCCCTTCCTTCTGGATTGGAGCGCCCTCTCCCCCCCTCCCTGCTCTCCATCGTCATGCAGTCTGCAGAGGTGCATTGTGGGAAACTCCCAAGTTTCCCCCCCACCCTCTGCCTGCCTCCCTCCCTCCTCTCTGCGCAAGAGCCAGCTCCCAAGGTGTGACTGGTCCGGCCGGAGGACAGAGGTAAGGGATGCCGCAGGGACGGGGGGCGCGGGTGGAAGGGCCGGGGCTCCCAGCTCGGGGACGTGCGGATGTCCTGCGCAGGGTGACAAAGAGAGACGGAGACGTGGAGCTACCTGCCCAAGGTGAGTGTGCACCTCCCGCAGCCGCCCGGGATGGAGGCCGGGCTGCCATGCCGGCTGCCTCTGGAGCGGGCACCCCGCAGCTTTCCCCGTGAGAGGCAAAAAGATCCTTTTTGACCCCAGACAAGGAGCGCGGTGAGGATGGCCGGCCCCGAGAGGCTCCCGTCCCGTCCCAGCTCGCACGCTTAGCTCGCTGAAGGTCAGGCAGGCACAGGAGGCGTTTCTGCACACGCACGGGTGCCTCCCGGCCGCTTCCTGCCCGCAGCTTCCCGCACGTACCTGCAGCCTCCCCGCCGCCGCCTCTGCGGGCTGTGCCGCGCAGCCCCAGCGCAGCCCTCCCTGCTCCGAGCCCGGGCCGGGCCAAGGACAGGCCCTGGATGCCGCAGAGCGCTCCGGAGGCAGGAGAGCGGCGGGCACGGGGAAGCGGAGCCGGCCATGTGCCGGAAACAGGGCTGCTGGGAGGGAGGAGGGGAAGCAGCATCCCGCGCTGAGCCCCTCCGGCCTTGGCAGGAGAGCTGCCGCACCTCCCCGGAAGGGTTTGAGCGCTTTTCCAGCTGCTTTCCCCCTCCCATCTGCATAGACAGAGGGATTTGTTTGCCTTGTGCTCTGCCTGGATGGATTTAATGACTCTGTTTAATTCTGTCAGTCGAGAGGCAGGAGGGAAGCGTGAACAGCCGGCAGCTTGGGTCAGCCGTCACCTTTTCCCAGGAAAGGGGGTTGTTTTGTTGGGCAGGGAGAATCTGATATCAATTAGGGGATGTATCCTTTGATTTGACCCTGGGCTTGTGCTGGAGAGGAACTCACAAAGGGAAATCTGCCCCCAAAAACCCGCAAAGGGAGGAAGATGTCAGAGGCAGCAGTGCCTGTTAAAACAGGGAGAATATTGCACCGAAGGGATGGGAGAGGGGTGGATACCAGCCCAGGGCTCCTGAGTCACGGTGGGTGCTTCCAGGGAGGGAATGCTTCGGGAATGTCTCAGGCTCTTCAGTCTGATGTCCCTGCTCTCTGTGCATCCATGCGCATCCCTGGGATGTGTGCTGGCAGGGACCTGTTGATTTGCTCCTGTTTACTTCTCTGTCCCTCTGGTGGCTTCTGGGGAGGTGCTAAGGGGGAAAGAAGAGGATTTTTAAAATTGAATCGAGGTCAGGCTGGCAGAACTTGGGCACTGGGACAAGAGGAGGAAACCTCCCCGCCGCAGCCCCGCTTTCCTGGGTGGGGCTTGGTCAGGATGCCGTCAGGAGAGGGAGGATGGACTATGCCGGATTAAGCTCCCTGCTCCATCTCAGGACTGACCTCCAAAAGTCTGACCTTCACAGGTTTGACCTTCAGTGTTTTCCAGCTGTCCTTTCTCAGCCACAGTGCCCAACACCAACATCTAACCCTGTGATATTGTGGTAGGGTGGGGGAAGAAATCCCAATTCTCCCCAAAAAGTGCATTTTCATCCCGCTGCATCCATCCCCTCCCCTGTCAGGCTGCTGGGATGCGGGGCTGGAGAACACCCTGGCACATTGTTCCCATCCTGGATCAGGTGTTGGGGCTGGCAGACGGGGTGGAGCTCCCTGAGCAGGGATTTCCATGCTGGAGGAGCTTTGGCCATCCTTCCCCAGATGCTTTCCAGCTTTCTGCTGGGAAGGAGAATGCCCTGGTGTTGCTGCACAAGGTAAGGGATGGGTTTTACCCCAGAGAGTGTGGGAGCCTCCCTGGAAGGTCACTGCCTCGTGTGGAATTGGCCCCTTGTCTGCCTGCAGTGGCTTCTTAGATTTCAGCTGCAGAGCAACAGTTTTCAGGCTGATGCCTGCAGATCCAGGGGCTGCCAGATTCCAGACCCAGCTCTGCATGTGAGGAATTGCTTCCAGAATCTTTCTGCTGGCCCCAGCTGAGCCACAAAGGGGGTGATGCCGCATCAGGCATAAGGGATGGATTTAGGATGCCCATAAACTGGGGAGGGATGTTGAATTTGCTGCTGCTTCCTGCAGTGGTTGGGGCTATTTCACTGTGTCACATATATCCCTCATCCTTTTTTGCTTGTGGATATTGAATTTGGGATGCAGGACTGGGAAGAAGATGCCTTAACAGCAAGTTCCGTCAGAAAGGGAATCAGCTTCCTGAAGCTGGGGACTGGCTTGTGGCTGCTTGGGGAGCAGCACCCCAATTTGGAAGCATCTGCCCTCTTCCCAAAGGCTTTTCCCAAGTCCTGGCAGGCCTGGGGTAAGGAGCAGGGCTTTGTGGTGGGAAGGAATGGGTGTTCACCATTTTCCAAGAGGCAGGGAATGTTTGCTGACCCTGTCACATTATCCCTGAGCTGGCACCACAGGCCCAGAGCTGAGCAGGAAACCAAGACAAGCCCCATGGCCCCAGCCAGGGTGTTGCTGGAATTGAATTTTTGGCTCTGGGAGGGCTGGAAAAACATTATAAAGAAATGAACTGAGTGTGTTTGCAAAAGTCAAAACAGGAGGAGTTGCTCAGGGTAGGGTTCAGGATGCACCCAGATCCCTGTGAGGTGTCATGGGTTAAGGCTCCAAGATTCCTGTTGCTGTGGTGTCTCCCAAAGTCTTCCCCATTATTGTTCCAGTGCTTTGATCCAGTATCCTGACAAATAACTGAGAAGCCTTTCCTTTGTGCCCTGAATTTCTGTTTTGGGGTGAGGGACGCCCAGCCCTGCCAAGGGAGAGGCTCAAGATCTAACACCTCGTGGTTTTTGAACGGTAAAAGCGACAGTTTTGCTCTGCGACAAAAAACCAAAACTATACAGGGGAAAAGAGAAATTGATTTTGTGTCTGAGAGAAGTTCAAACCCAAGATTAAAGTGAGATTAGCACAGCAAATTGAGGTGCTCTGAACTCTGTTTTAAGAGCTTGCAGACTGTGCTGGGACCCTGAGGAGCCAGGCTTTGCAGCAGGGTATTTCCAACCCAGCCTCAGCTACATATTTCCAGATTCTGTTGAATTCTAGAAATTATTTTGCTGTAAGATGTGTCTGAGAGTGCAAGCTGTATGGGGGAGGCTGGTGGCACTTGAGGGGCCTTCCCAGGTGTGACTTCTGCTGACAGCAGGCCAGGGCCGTGCCAGCTGTGACTCAGTGCCCAGCCCTAGGGAGTCAGTCGGAGCACGTGGCTGGAGACAAAATCTCCTCTCTCCCACCGCCGCTCGGCAGCGCCTGGTTTTTGCTGTCCACGTGGCTGTATACAAACAGGGATTCTTACCAGGGTGGGTTGGAGCTGTGTTTGGGGTTAAACCCCTCCAAAAGAACACAGTTTGAGCCCCTGGTAGGAGTGTGGTGTGTCTGCAATGCTGCCTCCATCTCTCAGAGAATAAAATGTCTGCCACATCCATCCCAGGAGCTCTTTGGGGACAGGATGTGTGTGGTTTGCAGAGGTGACGCTCAGCTCAGAGCTTGTCATCTGCAGAGGTTGTGGTGTAGAAAAAGACCATATATGTCCTGTTCCTGGGCTCTTTCTGGTGGGGAGACTGAAGTGCTGTGTCACCTGTGTGGGCAGCATGGCTGGGCAGCCTCCCGAGAGGACACTGGTAATGGTGTCACACCTCTGTGCAGCTGGTGGCCCACGATCTGCATCCCAGAGCCCTTCCCTTTGCAAATGGAGGGCAAAGCTGCCTTTACTGGGCTACAGGAACCTGTCCTGTTCCCTGACCTCACCTTGGTGCCAGGTACAACCCAATCTCTGAGGGTGGATGCCTTGCCCAGCCTGGAGAGAGGGGACATGGCTTGGTGGCATTGGGAGTGGGAAGGGGGGACCTGGCCATGCTCTGGGGGCTGTGGGGGTTGTGGGTACAGATTTTTGGGCACTGCCAGCACCAGCTGAACCAGTGAGGAGCACGCTGGGGCTCTGAGCAGCTGCAGGAATTGCCGCAGCCATGGAGCAGAGGCTTGGCTGGCAGATCTCTCCCCGTGGCAGCAATTTGAAGCTGCTGCCACTGCTAAAATACTTCCAACATCTGACACTCTCCATAACAAGATTCAAAGGGCTTGTTTGAGAGGGAAATGTTTAATCCAGGGATTGGGGGAGGGATGTGGGGAGTAACAAACAACAGATTGGGAAAAGGATTCATAAATATCTCATCAGAGTGAAGTGGGTCAGCAGTGTTTGCTGTGACTGGGTGCTGCTGTCTCTGAGGGTTGGATTTGGGAGGGCTGGGAAGCACAGCAGGCTCCTGTACAGTCTGTCCCTGGCTGTGCAGCACCGAGGCCGTGCAGAAGCGTCTGTGACAAGTGACTCTGCTGGCGTGGGGTTTGCGTTGCGTTGTGTCACGTTTGCCGTGCGTTGCGTCAGGAGCTGGGGGCTGAAATAGCCTGGAAGGGAGCTAAAAATCCTCCTTGGGGAGCTGCTCATGGCAGCTGAGAGAACACAAGCTCCTTATGTAAAGCTGCTTTAATATTTATGGTAATATCAGAGGCGGTGCATTACCTCATCCCTCTTCGCTGCACTTCTTGGGCATGGGGAATGGCTTAGTCACTACTCTGCTGACCTTCTCCTGGGTGCTTGCTTGGCATCTCCCTGCCTTTAACACATTTGTTCCCCCAGCAGCTCAGAGAAAGGTAAAGAATTGCTGGTTTTCCCCATTGGGAATGGGGAGTTGAAGCACCAGAAATGCTGCTCAGTTGCAGGAGGGGACTGGACACAAATCCTTCCAGCCCTGACAGATCACTCCACGTGTGGCAGAGGGGACAGGCACAGACCCCTGAGGACACGTCCCAGAGGACAGAGTGGTCCAGGCTGCATTCCTTGGGGGTTAGATGAGAAGATGGAGGAGAGTGGGATTGTGAGAGTGCTGGGAAAGGAGCTCCCTCTGCTGCTCCAGAGCTACCTTTGGTGCCAGCTGCTGTTTCCTTAGGGAAGGCAAGTGTCTGTCTGTCCTGTGCATGAGGGGATGACTGCCTTTCTTCTAGGCAGGCAGGAGTGATAAAGAAAGGAGGAGCAGATTAGGGGATGAGGGGGAGGATTTGAAGATTTTTCCTGCCGTCTCTGGCTCTTTCTTCACAGCATTGCTCCAGGTCAGATGTGGTCAGTAGCTGTTTCCAAGATGGATGTTTCCAACTGGAGGACACCTGGAGTGCAGGGATGGACCTTTGTTGCAGGATAAATCCTGGTACATAACCCCACTGTGCTGTTAAATCCTTCCTTGCTGCCAGTCTCAGTGTGGCAGTCGAGGACCTGATGGAAATGGGTTGCTTTTCATGACAGAGGGAAAAACCCTGGGGATGAGCTTCCCACTGCACCCCAGACCCACACCCTGGAGCAGCTCCTTGCTCTTGCAAAGTGACTGAGTTTTCCTTCCAAATGGAAGCAGCAGGGGAGGATGAGGGAATTTGGAGATGGGATGCATCCCTGCAGAGGGAAGGGGCCATGCTGATGGAGCTGTGCTGTGGCACAGATTTGGAGCTGGGATGGGTCCCTGCAGAGGGAAGGGGCCATGCTGATGGAGCTGTGCTGTGGCACAGATTTGGAGCTGGGATGGGTCCCTGCAGAGGGAAGGGGCCATGCTGATGGAGCTGTGCTGTGGCTCAGCTCAGCAATGACTCATCCGCTGCGCTCGGTGCAGGATTGATGCAGCTTTCATCTGTGCACGCAGGAGACAGATGAATAGATGTGTTTGGTGATTTGCTGGGATTTGAGGCAGGAAAGTGCCCTTCAGGGAGCCAAGGGAAGGTGCTCCTCTGCTGGCCTGTTGCTCCAGTGGAGGGCAGCTTGTTGCACTGGGTGAGTCTGACTGCACTGACCTTGAGAGCATCCCAGGGGAGCTGTGGCGTTTGTGTGCCAATCTTTGCAGCAGCAGCAATTTGGAAGGCTTTCCTTTTCCTTTTTCTCCTTGATCATCCCTGGTTTTATTACACCAGCTCCCTCTTTCCAGCCTGGGAAAGAGCTGGTTAGCTGCTGGCAATGAGAACCTTCCAGAAAGGGCACTGATTGTTTAACAGAAATAGCGTGGAGCAGGGAAAAGGGAGGGAATGAAGCCTGTCTCCCACAAAATCTTATTCCCAAGTGCTGGTGCCTGTGTAGGAGGCAGAGAGGGAGATGAAGGGGGAGGAATGGGTAGACAGGCAGAGACAGCAGCTGACAAGAGAAAAAGGAGGAATAAAAAGATGTGAGGAGCTATAAAGAAGAAAGCAAAGGTAGGAAAAATGTGTCATTAGAGAAAAACTTGGTGTGATGGAATGAGGGAAGAGGAGGAGACAAAGGAATAGGGGGAACCCTCACATGCAGGCTTAGTTTTTTGAAATGAGGAAAGCACTTCTTTCTTCAGTCTGGGGGAGACAGAGGTGCTTAAAGATGAGCCCATGGTCATGCCCTTGGAAGTACAGGATGGAGAGGAGTGACGATTCCCAAGGTAGGAGCTAAGAGCACATAGAAGAGGGTTAAGTACTGGGATGGAAGAGGATGTGCTGCTAAGGGTACCCAGGAGCCAGGCCAGAGGGTCTGGAGAGGTGCTGGGTGATCCTGTGGCTACTTGCAGTGATGGAAAACCACAGGCAAAAGCCCTTTATGCAGGCACTTAAGAACTGCTGATATTGATTTTTGGCTTAGTTTGGTTTCTACATCTTTTAAAACCTTTTCTAAGCTGTGTGATGGGTTTGTGTTGCTTTTAGTGGAAATGCACTTAGAATCAGGAAATTCTGTTTGTGGCAATGCAGGGCATGGCAGCAGGACAAAGCTCCTGGCTCCATGGCTCCAAGCAAAACCAGCTTTTGTGCCCCCAGGAATCTGGAGCAGTGAGGGGTGTGGATAAACCTTGAGGTGCCTGGGCTGTGCAGGGTTCCCATTTCTCAGCAAGAAGGTGAGTTTGCCCTCCCTGATTTGCACCAGCTGAGGATCTGGCACTTTGTTTTGCTGTTGCTCTACCAAAATACTGGTAGAAATAATCCTTTTATCTCTGCTATCTGTGAGAACTGAGAAACTAATGCTGCTTTTCCTGCAGTACCCATCTGGAGGGGGAGTATCACACAAGATCACATTTTACCTCACAATCTCCATAGGCTGTACATGATTTTCCTAGGGAAAGAGCAGAAGTTTAATGCTTGGTCCATGTGCTGTAACCACACGAATGTCAGAGTGTGTGAGTGGCCCAGTTAACTGATATCAAAGTGACAAAGAAGGTAAATTAATATTTATGCCACAATTAATCTGACTCTCCCTGCTTTAACCTCTGAGCCCGTTTCAGTTGTGGGCTCCACTTACTATTTCTTTGTGTATCATTGTGCCAGATTGAAAAAAAAAAAAAAAAAAAGGATAAATTGGTCCCAAACCAGAGGAGCAGAGTCCTGGGAGTGACTGTGTGCAGCCTCAGCTCTGGATTTATGTAGGACTTGTGCTGACAGAGCACTATGGATGCTCTCTGGAAGCATAGGAAAAGGTGAGGCAGGTGGTATCTACAGAAATATCACAGAATGAGCACTGAGAGGAAAATATTCTTGCACTTGGCCAGGCCCTTGTTTCCCTCCCACGCCCCAAGCCACAGCGAGGTCTGAAGCTGGGGGAGCATCTGGGGTGGTGTTTGTATGGTACAGGATGCCCAAATGTCTGATACACACTCAGCAAGCTGTGAGGGAGGCACAGTTTGGGCTTTCCAAAAGGGTTTAGTTTCCCAAACTAGGGAATGCTGCAGTCAATGACAAATACAGGGTTTTATGGTCACCAAGCCTACTGCAGTGTGAGGAGCTGGGCTGGAAGATCCTTGTGTGTCCCTTCCAGCTTAGGATATTCTGTGAGAGTTGTGGAATTCCATGATTTTGGTGCTGCAACTCCCTCAGTCTGCTCTAGCTGGCTGGCACTGGAGCAGCTGGTGGCCACCAAGCAATGGCTGGCAAGGGAGAGCAGGAGAGGGAGGTGTTTCCATCTTACACTTAGGAGCCATAAAGTGTTGCTCAGCTTTGCTCTAGTCCCAGACCTCTCACCTCTTTGAGATTTCCTCCTTCCTAAATGGATATGAAAGCACCCTGTTTGTCAGCCTCTTTCCCAGAAGAGTCAGCAGCACAGATCATTGGTGCAGTCCTGGGACCTTGTTCCTGCCATTAGAGGAGTGATCTGCCCTCTGAGCCGCTGTGGAAGGAACCTTGGCTGGCTGAGGTTTGTGAGGAGCCTCTTCAGCTCTTGATCCAGACAATGAGCTCTGATTTCACTTAGCAGGCAGAAGGCTCCTGGCAGGTTCCTGGTAGCCCTGAAGGTCAGCAGGGAGCCAGCAGCTCGGATCCTGGTTACTCTTTATTTCCCGAGCTTGGGGCTGATGTGGTGCTGAACTGCCAGCGCCTGCTGGCAAAATGCCCAGTGCATTGTCCTCTCCTCCCATCACATGGACGTGCAGCCACAGGAGCTCCATCCTCAGCTCACCCTGCCCTGCCAGCTTTGTGGGGTGAGGTTGTTGTGGTACAAGTTTTTCATCCCCTCAAAGCCCACTTTGTCCCTTTGCTGAATTCCCGTGGTGCAGCAGTGCTGTTCACTGCTTCCACCAGTTCCCTGGGGAAGATAGCCCCAGATGGTCACCAGCATCCTGTTTGGCTCCATGGGCAAGTCCAGCAAACCCTGAAAGGAGATGACAGGAGTGACATGTCTCTATCACCAAGAGATCCAGCTCTGCAGTAAATCCATGCAATCAATTCTTTGTTTTGCACCAGCTGAGGATCTGGCACTTTGTTTTGCTGTTGCTCTACCAAAATGCTGGTAGAAATAATCCTTTTATCTCTGCTATCTGTGAGAACTGAGAAACTAATGCTGCTTTTCCTGCAGTACCCATCTGGAGGGGGAGTATCACACAAGATCACATTTTAACTGCTTCCTAGGTGGACCTTGGAATAGTGCTGCAAAAGGGGAGGGTGGAGGGTGAGACAGGCAGGAAGGATCTATGCATCTGCTTCCCCATGGAACACAGTGGTCTCTCCTTACCCAGAAGGGTTTGAAAGGGTGAGCAAAGGCAAAGTAAGGTTTATTTGGTTGGATGTTAGTTTGTCATCACTCACAAATGGCCTCACGCACACAGCCAGGATGGACTTCACTGTGGATGCCCAGAAGTGGCAGCCATAGATGACAGTCAGTCCAATTTGTTTAATGTTCCTGTTCGATATTAGGAAAAAAATCCTTCCCTGTGAGGGTGCTGAGGCCCTGGCACACACTGACCAGAGAAGCTGTGGCTGCTCCATCCCTGGAAATGTCCAAGGCCAGGCTGTACAGGGATTGGAGCCATCTGATCCAGTGGAAGGTGTCCCTGCCTGTGGCATGATCAAGGTGAGTTTTAAGGTCCCTTCCAACCCAGGCCGTTCTCTGCTTCTGTGATTGTTACAGGCACAGAGCTTGTAGCAAATGCTTTGAATGGAGTTCACAGTTCTGAAAGAAGGAGCCAACAGTTTTCCAGTCTTCCTTTCTGTCCTCCTCCATCACCTCCAGGCAGAGCAACACTGGCTTGCTCTGCCCTGTCACTCACCTCTCCTTGTTCTGCTTCCCACTCCAGGTGCTGTACCATGTCCAGGTAGGACACTGCCAGAATAACAAGCATCCCAAGACAGCCTCTCCCAGGCCTTGAGCTCGGGTGGCTTCTCTGCTTCCTGCAGCAGCTGGGTGAGGGAGAAGAGCTGGGATAGCCCCACGAATCCAGCCGCTGCCCACAGCACCCCTAGGATGGATTCCAAAGGCAACGTCCGAAGCGGAAACAAACCCGATGCCAAGGCCGCCAGCTCCGGGAAGCCGGAAAAACCCAACCCCGGGCCTGCCACGAATGCAGACAAGAAGGAGGCCCCCAAAGAGCAGCCTGCTCCTGCCACGGCCAC